>NW_028227266.1:82983026-83538026 GCF_978045245.1 Mus caroli
TTTCTCTAGATGCTTCTTCAGTAAAAAAAAAAATTAAAAATTGGAATAAAATAGGAAAAGTTAAAAGTATGTCTTTTTCCAAGTGACTTATGTGCATAGGCTTGTGAAATTGAGATACTATTTATATCATTAATTTGAATGCTGATTATAATTTGGCTGACCAGGTCCCACAGGAAAATTAAGCTAGCATGTGTAAGAATTAATGGGGAGTCATTCTTTTGAAGGTTGTGATTAATGTGAATGGTATTCTTGCTGTAATATTTTCTAAAAATACCAACCGTCTTATGTTAAGTTAAAATGTGTAGCTGTGGCCATAATGTGGAGTGCTCCCTGTCTTATGGGTCTTCTGTATCAGTGTTATGCTCAACTCATCATTAAAACAAAACAAAACAGAACAAAACAAAAACAACAAACAACCAAACAAAAAAATCCTCAAGAATTAAACAACTGGAAACTTATCATGGCCTCCCTGTTTAATGCCGCATCTGTACCAAACTCATTGAAATCTGACATAATACCCTTTTTCTTCTTTCCGTTCCAGTTCTTGGGTATTTATATAGCAATTTTGGTCATATTTTGGTAATGATGTAGATTTACAGAGGCTTATAACAGATGAGTCATACAAAAGCTTTTCTTTCTCTCCCTCTCTCTCTCTCTCTCTCTCTTTTTTTTTTTTTTTTTTTTTTCATTTCTGGAATCCTCTTGGCTTGACTTTCAAAACTCAGCCACTAATGGGACATAAATACAGAGTGGTTCTGTTTCTATTTCTAGAGGAGAGTGTAGTGACTATGGTACTTAAGACATGGGGGTGTTTGGATTTGGGGACTTCCAAGTTGGCAAGACATGGTTATTTGCAACTATGTAGAGTCATGCTCTTTCTGAGTTTTTTTTTTTTCTGGTATTTTGTAATAATTCAGCTAGCTTCGGCAATACTGTCTGTGCACCCATTCTATTTTTTTCTTTAATTTTACCTACTCGGCCTTGTAAAAATTTCACTTGTGTTCTAAGAACACTCTGAAAAAAATTGAAAGTGAGCAGAAATAGAAAATATATTTGTAAATATAAATAAATAAAATTATTTATTTTTACTTTATTTGTATGTGAGTTTTGGCCTCCATGTTATGATCTGCTTGCAGTTCCCTGGAGGCCAGAAGAGGGCATCAGACCCCTCGGAAATGGAGTTACAGGTAATTGTGAGCTGCCACATGGTGCTGGAACCTGAACCAGGGTCCTCTTCAAGAAAAGAACTCTTAACCACTGAATCATTTCTCTTGCCTCTAACCAATCTTTGTTTGCCAAACATGTTAATATTTTAGCAGTTCTTTCTCCAACATTCTTGGCAAAGTATCTTTGTTAGGTTCCATGCTATGAAATTTGGAATTTGACTTTGTTAGATAATCTTGTAACACAAGTCAATCTTTGTTTGTTAGTAAGAAGGGAATCTACCACAACTTGACATGCAACAAGACAGGGTCTTTCTATGGAGCCTTGGCTGTCTTCAAATTTGCCTTCTTCCTGTGTTAGCATCTGAGTACTGGAGTTACAGATCTGTCGTTTCACCAGCTTTCTTTGGGTGTTCTTGAACATGTTTGCTGTTGCTGTCAAATAAAGAGACGAGTATCTGCTAAATAGTGCTGCTGACATTCATAAGCAAGACGCAATATTTGTGCAACTGATTTGCATTTTAAACTCATACACTGTAATCAGAGGCAGACTTTAAAATGGTAATTGATGTCACTGAGATTGCATTGATATATGCAGTGCATTCACAGAAGACACATTTCTCAAGTCCAACACATTTATAGCAAGAAAGCTAATTAATTATTAAGATAATGTCTTTATAGAGCTCACTTTCGAAACTAACATAGGGAAATATTTTCATTTCCAAATGGTCTGAGTAATTGCATTTTAATGTGTTTTTCTTTTTAGAAGTGGTTATTTCATGTGTTTTTCACGATGATTCAATAAGCTTAAATTTGTTCCTTTCCCAGATGTATTAGTATGATAGTCAATCTTAATTGTCCTCTTGCCTGAATTTACAATCACCATGGAAACAACTTTGGGTTTTGTCAATGATAGTACTTTCAGATAAGTTTGACCAAAGAGGTCAGACCCACCCTGAATATGTGCAGCACCTCCTCCTGAGCTGGGCTCCTGAACTGGGAGAACTTGGGCTGAAAACTATTGTTTATTTCTCTCTGCTTCTTGATCATGAATGCATCATTACAAGATACTACACATTACCACATGCCCTCCATGCCACAAGGGCAGGTGTCCCCTCAAATGTAAGTCAAAAATAAAACCTCCTCTTTTTTTCCTTTTTCCTTCCACATAACATGTTTATTGATGGTCTGGGACAATGAGACTAGTAGTTGATATATGAAGGAACTCAGTTGAAAATTTTCCATCCCCCCCTTTTTTTTATAGTATTGATTTGGTATAGTCTGAGTATTACGTTGCCACATTTCTGTCTTCTACTGAAGAAGCAACTGTTAGATTTTAGCCCCATACTGTGATGGACTGAATGAATGAGCTATTCAGAGACCCACTCAGGAGTCTAGAAATTGCTCACTTAGCTGCTGAGTATACTGCAAACATTTATTATGCATAAGCCATCTTTGAGGTTGGTGGCCCACCATTGGATGTGTGATCTGATCAGACTACACATTATTTGATCAATACAGATATTGAAGAGCTAGCTCATCACTGAGGGGCTTTCTACTTTCAAAGCCCTGTGTGGAATGTGGAGTCTACTGAAACTGTTGGTTTTGATTACGGATCTGTTGTCAATCCTCTGGGCTGCTTACCCTTCTTTGTATAGGGGTTGAATCCTAGAGTTCTGAATAGATATTTTAGGGTACTTTGCCCGAGAAGTCCAGGTTTTGAATGTGATGTTGATACAGAATTCAAATGTCACAATGGCATTTATTGTATATTGACTGTAAATTATAACACCTATTACTTCACTGAACTTTACTCTGGCCGATAAATCAAAGTAAATATTAATGAAATCAAACCATTTTGACTTTAGTAATCTTTTATGATTCTCTAAAACAATCAGACTCTCTACTTCATCATTATTGGCTAATAACCAAAAATAGATGAACAGTGTGGCCGATAATTGAACTCAACCAGAAAAAAAGGATCTACAGGACTCTCATCCTCTTTTGTGAAAGTCTTTGCGCTATTTTGACTTATAAGGCTGTGGTCTGATTTTAAACAGAGGAAAAGATGAAACAGACACTTGTTAATCACACTGGAACTTCTGAAATAACTGTTGCTGCAGGAGATGTTGTCTCAGTGTTTCTCTTAAATTTTGCATGAAGACATCCACTCCCCTTGGACGCTGCAAGTTTCAGGGGGTTGATTTAAGCAGTTCTGAAACACATAATGTCCTTCCCAGTCCGAGTATACAAGCATCACTCCTTGGCATCCATTTAAAAGCAATGCCTTTCAGCAAAGCGAGAAGTCTCTCACTTGTAATTGCTCACTGAGAATGTGTTTTCTTATGAGTGCAATCTCTCATGCAAGCTGTGAGGAATAGGGATGGTACCCAGGGAGTTAGTAAAATAATATTGTTGTTTCTCTAGCTAGCTTTTCCAGGTGCAGTGTCTGCCTCTTTCAAACAAAATCTATAGTTTCGGAATAGAATAACCCCTCGGCAAGTATCAATAGTCAAAAAAACGGAGAGGTACGGGACTCATCCAACACAAACAAGATTAAAAATTCAGAGAGACAGAAAGCTGGATGTGCAGTGAGCGACTTTTCATCAGCATGTCTGTCTGAAAGAAATTTTTTCCCAGTGTTCTTCTTTCCTTTTCTTCACGAACAAGGTCAAGGGTGGTATTCCCAGGCATAATAATGAGGCAACTGTTTTAGGCAGGGAGAAGCATTAATAAACAATGGTGAAGGTTAAGAAGTAGCTTTGATGTTCTGCCCCTTCAAATTGATGTCACAGCCAGAGAATCAGCAGCCCTAACATATTCTCTGCCGTCCACCCAGGGATTTGCCTTGTGTTTTCCCAACTGCACAAAATTAGAGTCAGGTGGACTTAGGCGTGGTAGCTCGCAGTGTGGAAGAGCTCTTTTGTGGATGCTGACCTGTAGGCCTCCCAAACTCAGTAACTACTTCCTTTTGTTTATATTTACCATTAGGCTCCTCTTCAATTCCAGCTACAAGGGTGCTAGAGCCCTGAAGGCAGGAGGAGCAGGCTGGGAGCCAGCAGAGGGCGCATGGCACCCTCCAGCTCCAAGCCAAGGATGCTTCTACCTGTTTCCAGGCAATAATGGACCAGCCCATTGTCAATAGCAAGGCTTTTTTTTTTTTTTTTTTTCTCAAGCCAGTGTCAGACAGCTCCTATTGCTCCCTTTCTGTCAGGAGCACCTGGAAGTGCAGACATTGAAAACCCACCAGGCTTGCCTGCAGTATGTTTATCAGAAGAAGGGACCTTAATGAGTCATCTTGTTTTCAAATGGAAATTGCCTGGAATTTGCGCATGCACTTTGCAACTGCATTTAAATCAGGCAAACATTAACTATTAATGTGGATGATGTGGGGACAGAAAGATGGGTACAAAACACCAGAATAGGGCTGCATTGTGGCAAGGCCGCTCTATGGAAAAGTTGTAGGCCTGGGTACTGACTATAGCTTAAAAAAGAACCAAGAAGGACTGAAGAGACAGTTCAGCAGTGAAGCACACTCAATGCTTGTGCAAGAGAGCGCGGTTCGGTTTCCAGTAAGTATGGTGGGTCACAACCACATGTCACTCTTGTTCCAAAGGATCCAATGACACATTCTTCTTGCCTCTGTGGGCACCAGGAAAGCATGTGGTGTACTTATACACATACATGCAGTCTAATACTTATACACATAGACTGAAAATAAGTGAACCTTTAAGAAAAGAACAAAGAGGTGGGGCTAAAACAGGAGACAGGAAGAGGAGCGTAGTTATAACATCTAACCCTTTGCAGAGTCTCAGGGTGGTGTCACCCGAGAACTGGATGATGTCACATGCCTACTGTGTTCATTCAAGTGATATAAATAACAAAGAGAAAGGAATCTCCTGGTTTATGCCTAGAAATTTCTTTGAATTTACACTATTTTATTAAGCAGTCTCTCTTTCTCTTTCTTCCTTTTTGCTTTTTCATATATATATATATATATATATATATATATATATATATAATGTTTAATTTAATTCTCAAAGCAAAAGTATGAAGGGTGTCGTTATTACCATATATTTTTTTTTCAGATCGGGAAATTAGGAGCTAGAAAGGTCAAGTAACTCAATAGAAAAGTAGCAGGCTGAAGTTTTAGCCTTGTGAAGTCACCTTTAGCAGCTAAACTTAAACAGGAGGTCACAATATCTTGACAGTGTATTTCCAATACCTTGCCTTACTACTTTGATTCCTCTGACTTACTGGGATTCAATGTTTTTAAGCCTTTACTGGTCATGTAACCTTCAATTTCCAATTGTTTTCTCTGTCAAAGAGGCTTGGCTTATTAACTTAATGAAGACAAGTCGGAAGCTACCCTATGTGACAGCCAGACCTGCTCAGTAAGGTGAAGCACCGAGATGAGCCTCTCCTCTAAAAGCTTAGGCTGCCTCAATTTATAACCCTAGTTTTACACATTTTAACTTTTGCAATGGGTCCCCCTCTGCAGTCCTCAGACTTGCGATCCTTCTGGCATGGGATTATGGGAGTGCATCCTCACATTAGGAGACCATTTTCACAAATCATAGTGAACATAGAACGCTACCTGGAAATGTAGTTCCAGCAAGTGCAAAGAACTCCCATGTACTGAGCATCCATTTTATAGGAATGAGCTGGATCATTAGCCTGAATCCATGGTAGTGCCCACAGTAACTGATGCTAACTGGTATCTCTTAACACAAGCCATTTAGTAACATATGAATTCTTCTTACTTACTTTAATTGAATTCGTACTTCCTGTGTTGCCTATAAGACCAAGCTTTAATGAGCAGCTTGCTGAATATAACTTCTATAACTTTCTCTGGGCTAGAATAGTAGAGTACTTAAGACTTTAAAGAGACTTCCCCTAGGTTTGACCCTTGTCCTGATGATGCACAGCAAGCTGTGTGCTCTTCAGCAAATCATTTAATTTCTTTGTGTTCCGTTTATCAATGACATGGACCTAAGAGCATCAACCTTGTCGAGTTGTGTGTGGTTGAGATGAGTGAGTTGAAGCTGCATCTTTGGAATGGCCACGGAGTTCATAAGTCAGTATTGCCAGTGTTGTCTGTGGTCGCCATCATCTGTGTAGTCCATAAAGTCATCTAGAGATTGCTTACATTGGAGCAATGCTCCTTTTTAAGGCAGCCTTCGTTTAGAACACAGACTATGTTTGGGTTTGGAAAGGGTTAATGGATGTAATGTGTAGTATTAGCTATCTAAGTTATGTGCTTGTCCAAATATGGGAGCAATTCCATTGAATGAGTTTTCCTATCAGCAGTGGAAGCTGTCTGCATGTAGGAGAAACAGAGTTCGGCCTCACCACCATCTGTCTGTCTGTCTTCGGGTTGTTACTTCATCTCTTAGAGACTCAGGACTTTCTGTCTGTTTTTATCTTATGGAGCAGAAATGGCAACATTAAGAGACCTTTTCAAGAGCAGTGTTTCCAGTAACTAACACGGGTGTTGAATAATATAGAGATGCTTTACTTAAATTATGACAAAGTCTGTGCTGTGGCAGACATACAAAAACATGGACTATGTTGATTAAAAACATGCTGTGAACGTGTAGAGCAGAATAAGAGACTAAAGAGTAATGTCAAAAAACATGGAAGCCTTCCTAACAGAGGATGCTGGAAAGTTTGAGAACTCTTAAAGTCACACGCGACATGATGGATTCTTTGGCCATACCCCAAAGGAAAATGTCTTTTAAAATTATTCATAAGCACATGAAATTCTTTTCCATTTTTTTTTTCATGGTGTGGCGAGCTCCCCATAGATTAGCTTCTGGCAGGGTCTTGGGAGATGTCTCAGTGGGTAAAGTGCCTGCCATATAAATGTGAGAATACAATCTGATCACCAGAACCCATGTAAAGCCAGATGCAGTTCTGTGGGTTGAGATGGGAAGCAGAGACAGGAGAATCTCCAAAAGCTTACAAACCAGGGAGTCTGATTTATGTAGCAATGAACAATGTCTCAATCAAAGTGAAACAGAGGAACTGACCCCCCGCCCCAGAGTCATCCACTCTGTGACCCTGCGTGCCACGTGGACATGTGTGTGCTTACACACAGAGGAATTTAAAACAGATAACCTATTGTATGAAAAGTACTTTGGATTTCAGCAGCTCTGAATTGGATCCATGATGGAAATATGGCTGACTAGATGATCTATAGAAAAATACACTTTTTTCCCATATAGTTTTGGGTTCAGTATCTGATCATGGGAAATGAAATGAAAGCTATTTAGAGTTTTTTTCCAAAATGAAAATTTGCTGTGAAATTATATATGCAGAGTTAGAACTAAAGTCACATTCTTGGGAGCATTTCTTTTCTCACCTGGTAACCTTTTGGCGTCAGCAACTACAACTCCTGAGACCTTCCCCTATTTCTACCCAGTACAACTCTACTCAGGCCATTAGATACCATTGAGCCCTTTAGTCCCCTGATCTTCTGCAAAACACAGCTCTGCCAGAGAGGGTAGCAACACAACATCAACTCTGACCTCTCTGTTATGCTTCAAAGCTTCAGAAGACCAGAACCTTTTGCACAGCACATGCAATTTTGATATGGAAGATGCTTTTCAACAGGCAAAATCATTTGCAATAGATTGCGATGTAATCTTCCTGAAGTCTCATCAGGGTTTTAAAAGAGCTCACAGACCTACTTTAGTAGTGTGCAGCTCACACCTAGGCCCTGGCGGATTCCAAGAGAAGACCCCTAACTTTCCCTTTCTCTCAGTACTGCTATGGTGACTTCACTCTTTCTGGACCATTGTTCTTTTCCAGTAGAAGAGCTCTCAGCACATAAATCCGAAGTGGAAGCTGGACACAGAGAATAGATCAGAACTGAAATCTGTTTTCTGTGCTTTCCTTGACAAATGGGATCGTCTGAGTTTCCAATCATGTTGAATTTGCTTACTCTGGCAAAAAGTCTTGTTTCTTTTGTTGATTAATTCTTGATATTAGATCACAGTTTGTACAAATATTCTTTTCAATTATTTCCAAAGCTTTTATGGAATATTCTGGTTTTTCCCCCTTCAAATTTATGAGCCTTGTCAATATTATCCAGAACTTGGACATCTGAACAGGCCTCCCATGGAGTTCCTTCTCCTTGGCCTTACTTTTCTCTACTCCATAAAATAGCATTTTTGGATATTTAACAATAATATTAACCCCTACAACCACATAATGTTTATTATTTATATATTAATGAGGTGATGCGTATAGAATAAGTTGTCTACTTTATAAAGACTAAAGCTCCCCTGTGTACAGGAAATATGTCCAAATACCATTTAGTCTCGTTCAGTTTGGGCACATCCCTCGATGAGACTACGTACTTAGAGTCAAGCTGTTTCTATAGCGCTAATATTTAGAGTTTCAAAACTGCAAGAAGGGTGAGAAAAAATAATCATCATTCCTTCCCCTCTGGGATCGAACTGATAGTCGCTTAGGTAGTGTTCAATGCAGAGGATCAACTTTTTGTAAACCCAGATTTCAAAATCTCCATAGACTCCAAGCATGTTGGGGATAGGAATGTGAACAGTCACACAAATCGCTTAACAGTGGCAATCAGAAATATATTTTAAAAGCCTTACTTGATGCTTAGCTCCCAAGGGTATAAAAAGGCAGCACTGACAAAAGAATGCCTCAGAGAGGCCACAGCCACTGGTGTGTACTGTGACAATGCTTCTCTTTAGGGTGTTCCCATTAGCTCTGTCAATAGTGCATAGCTGAAGTCTTCCATCTTTAGAACTGTTAGTTTAACTTGTCAGAGCTCAGTCATCTGGTGCTGATCACTTGGCTTTCCTGTCATGTTCCAGGAAGGGTAGTGCTCTTGATTTTGGTCTCTACAATGCCTCTTCTACTATTCTTTCCCAAGTATTGGTGCTGTGAGCTAGAGAAATGGTGGACAGAGCTTTTAAGAAGTTACATTTCTTCCTCTTCCTCTCTCCTTCTCTTCTTTCCCCACCTTCCTTCTCCTCCTGTTTCTACCTCCCTCCTCCTTTTCCTTCTTCACAATCCTCTCCTTCCCCTCTTTTTTCTCTTCATCCTTTCTTCTCACCCTCTCCTTTACATGCTCCCTCCCTCCTCCTACTCCCACTCTTCTTCCCCTTCTCACTCCTCCTCCTATCTCTCCATGCCCTCCTCTTCCTTCTCTTCCTTCTCCTCTCTTTCCTTACCTCCCAATCCTCCCTACACCCCCTCATAGAGTGGCTATGTTGAACACAAACAAGCCCCTCTTGTGCAAGGTATTGTCAGCAGCTCCCTTTATGCAAAAGGGCTTCTGAAACCCAGGGACAGAGAGGGAGGCAATGCCAACATCTGCTCCTGGTTAATTTCCCTTGATTTCAACCCACATAGCCATGTGCCCTGCCCCTTGTTTTCACTTAGGAAAAAAAAAAGAGCTCCTTTCTCACAAATGTTTAACCTATGAACAGTAGAGATAAAATAGAATGCTCCAGAAACAAGAATGAAGGCTCAATTTTGCCAGCACCCACCACTCCAGCCAGTGGTTTAGGAAATTGTTTATAGGTGGCTCATTTAAAAGTTTCAGCAAAGGGTTTAGAACTAAGGTTTGGAGTTGAATACACTTAACATATTCTTAAATGAATTATCAACAGATTATAAATAAAACACTTAAGACAGCATGTTTAAGTTACTTGAACAATGTATATTTGCGAAAGCAGACTCTCCATTTTAATCTCCCCTCTATTTCTGCCCTTTCAAATTCCTCTTATTTAGATTTATTTTCACAATTGGAGAAATGATTGATTTTTCTATTGTCTTAAAACATCTATGAAATGGTAAAGTGAAAAAGAGTTAATCATATGGAGGAATTTGTGAAGGGATATTAGGTTTAGAAATAAATTATTTCAACATGTGAGGTTTTTGTTGGGTTGCCAAACAGAATCCATGTGGTGGATCACAAGGATAGAACCAGCAGCAAGTAGGCTTAAGTTTCTTGGGTTAGCAAAACTTAAGCAGGCATTCAGATATCACATTTTTTAAGCAGTTCGGTGGTTTGCAGCAGAATATTTACCTATAAACATACATTCAGAGAATAAGTTTCAATGGACATAACTATAAGCAAATAGAACAATTATTAATCTCTGTCATTCATGAGATAGTATATTTAATTATGTTTATTCTAATATTTCAAATCAGATAAAATCAGGCTGGAAGAATTGGGTTATATCTCTGATTTTAATAATAAAAGTAATGCAATTGGGGGAAATTTTATTTAGATTTATGGAGAGTTTACTAATGGTGAAAACTTGAGCATCTAACCAGCTACATTTGAATTTTCTGGTTCTATAATTCACCCAATAGAAGGGAGTTAGCTTTAGTTATAGTTCAAGCATGTCCTTTGCTTTCTAAGTAGATTCTGTTAGAAACAGAGCCATGCATTCTAATGCTTTGAAGCTATTATGAACCTAATCTATTGCTTCTTAAAGAATAATCTGAATTATGTTGGTTTTTAGGGTTTAGATCTTGATTGATTTCCAAAGGCTAAGTTACAAGTGTAGCTGCTTGGCTGTGGTACTGTGGGGATGTGAGACACCTTGAGGAAATGAAACCTGGGAGAAGGAAGTTATTGAGTCTCTCCCTAATCTTTACCTCTGTTACTCTCTGTTTTTTTTGACCCTCAACTGCCATGAACTGATCAGATTCACTCTACCATAGTCCCCAGGATGACCTGTAGGTATGCTGTAGGCTCCAAACCAATACAACCAACAGACCCTGGGCTAAAACCTCTGGAACTAAAATAATTCTTGCTTCCTTTTAATTGATTTGCTCAAGTATGACTGTTACAAGGATGGCAGACTTTTATAGGAAAATGGTGTCTATTTCTACTATAGGCGATGTGTCCTTTCTGTGTACTTCTGAGTTAAGCAATATTTTTGAGCCTGCCTTGGTGGCAAATGCCCATAATGCCAGCCTTTGGAAAGCAAAGACAGGAGTACCAGGAGCTCAAGGTTGCACTTGATCTCCTAGAGAACTGGAGGCCAGCTTGTGATTCCTTGAGATCCTGGATCCTGTCTCAACAAATAAGTTAACAAAAGAAAATATTTTTTGTTCTTGTCTATGCTAAAAATAAATCCATCTAGTTTTAATGATAGAATGAGCTTAAGCAATGGCTAATAAAAGCAAATAAAGTTTCAACCAAATACTGCTGGGATTGATCTTGTGCACTGTGTATTCAGAGGCTGAGTTCTGTGCTCCAAGATCAGGTTGCCGTCTGGACATGGACATTGTATTGACCAATGTGCTGTAAAGAATACTTCCCAATAATTTCTGATTGGTAAATAAAAAGCTAGAGCCTGCAACTGGGCAGAGAATATTGGAAAACAGAACATCAGATCGAGTCAGGGGATCTCAGGTAGGAACAAGGAGAAGGACAAAGGAGAAGGGAAGAAGGCAGTCACCAGGAGGCAGAATGAATCATGAACACATGGTTAAGAGAAGCTTGCTCTGAGGACGCACATGGAACAGAGCAAGATTCATCAAACAAATAATGGGGCATTTATCTGGTTAGATAGGCTGTTTCGGTTGGAATAGCTCAGAAAATGCCCAACATAGTCCCCAGCAGATTGTTAATAAAATTTAGTGTCTCTGTATTGTTTACTTGGGAGCTAAACAGAATAGAGTGGGGCAGAAACCCCACATAAAATTATTTCAATGAAGTACCACAGAAGAAAATGATTAAACCTGAAGATCTATAGAAAATACAGTTTTAACTGTTTGAGTCACAGACTTGGGGCAATCAGGGAAGCTTTGGAAGACCCTATTCAGTCCTGCAGAGGAGCAAGTGTCTTCCCATGCATATCAATCTCAAGAAGTTCAGAAGTGCAAACTCAAAGGATTTTCTGTTTCAGTTTTTCCAATAATACTTACTGTCCACAGGAGAGCATGAGCAAGAGAGTGAGAGCGAAAGAGAGAGAGAAGAGAGAGGAGAGAGGAGAGAGGAGAGAGGAGAGAGGAGAGAGGAGAGAGGAGAGAGGAGAGAGGAGAGAGGAGAGAGGAGAGAGGAGAGAGGAGAGAGGAGAGAGGAGAGAGGAGAGAGGAGAGAGGAGAGAGGAGAGAGGAGAGAGGAGAGAGGAGAGAGGAGAGAGGAGAGAGGAGAGAGGAGAGAGGAGAGAGGAGAGAGGAGAGAGGAGAGAGAGAGAGAGAGAGAGAGAGAGGGAGAGAGAGAGAGAGAGAGAGAGAGAGAGAGAGAGAGGAGAGAGAGAGAGGAGAGAGAGAGAGAGAGAGAGAGAGAGAGAGAGAGAGAGAGAGAGAGAGAGAGAGAGAGAGGCCTTGGGAATTAGCCGTTAAAGAGTGTTGTGACATATATAGAGGAAAATTAATGACTAATTCTCAAGCTGTTATCTTTGATCTTGTAAATTTTCATTTAGGTTTGTTTGGCTTGTATTCATGTTAAAAATCCATGCTGCTTCAGAGCATGCCAATTTTTGGTCAACCATACTGATGGCAAGTTCCTGGGGCAAAGCCAGCCTGCATGTAAAATATGCTGTGGAAAACCCCCACAGTGTAAGCTCTGTGTGTGGGTAATTACGAGTATTCAACAGGTTTCATGTTCCAATAAAAGCATCTACTCCAGGGAGAAATCTTGTTTCCTAAGAAAAGCAGGAATATGTTTTATCCAGGGTAGATACTGTATTGGCACATACATAGACTTTAGGGGGCATTATCATTTCTTTTTCCAAAGTTTTCTGATGAGAATCCTCTCTATTTAGAGATATATTCCAAAATGACACAGAAAACAGAACATATTTAGCCATTCTCATGCTTATTTTTTCCTCTGTTTCTCTGGGTTTACACTCTCTCACAAAAATTTAAAGACAGTTTATGGGGGTCACCCTACAGTGATGTTGAATCTGAGTCTTATTAGGAATAACGGACTGTCAAATGAAAGTACTTGCGAGGATTTATTTTGATAATAAGCAGCTTGGGAATTTCTCATTTCTCTCTTAAAACACTTTAGTAGATAATAACACTTTGTGATGCATAAATCAGACTCTGAAAAGGCTAACCATTCCAAGCCACTAAGGTTACAGTGACAGAACCATATCCATTCATCTAAGTTCAAATCTACAGTCCTGTTAAGTATCTCCCATGTCAGCATTTGGCCATCTGGTTTATCGGCTGCTCAGCTGATCCTCAGTGACTATTGTAGAGGGAGATGCTCCACTCCATAGCTGTAGGAGCCTCCTGATGGGGCACCCAGCCAAGCACATCTTCCTCACTGTCCTCACTCCTGTCTGGATGCTCAGCTTCTGTACTCTTTGAAGGAGGGCTGTGGACTAGACTACACCAGCTGGAAGTTTCATGTCCTAGAGCCTATAAAACTAAACGACTTCTTCACTAATAAACATCCTAGTCTTTGAAGTTGTAGAAAGAATGATTTAAGACCTCCACATATGCCTTTTAGATAACAACCTTTTTTTTTTTAAAAATCAAATAATAGAAGATTAGTTTGAAAATAAAGCAAACAGCCTCTGAGCCACTTATTTCCTGGTATTGTATAATGGTAAAAGTATTTGCTTTAAATGTGTTGAAGATTTAGAAATTTAACGTTTAACGTTGATATTTTATAAATACACTAACTAATATCATGAACACTAATGTTTTAATCATCGAAAACATTAAAGTAATTGTAACCAGCTTTCATATATTGAAGTTTCAGTGAAAATTCTGAAATTTGAAATAGTTCAGTCTTATCTATAGTATCTATATTAGAAAGTTCTAGAGTGACTTCTTGCTATTTTTTAAGGAAACAATTTAAAAGATGCAGTAACCACTTTTTATTCAATGATCATATTTAAGCAGTATTTATTTCTATTATTAGTTCAGATCTTAATATTTTGTATCTTTCTGATGTTTATTTCAGTGATGGTGTGTCATATACCAGTCAGCAGTCTTGGGGTTCCTGGATGTAGTGTGTCTGTTAGTTCTTTTTGGCTTGGTTGTTGCATCTCTTCATGGTTTTCAAAAGTGAAAAAAGAAACAAAAAATCAAGTTGAAGAGTCTACTCTTCCTTCCTTCCAGCCTTCCTCCCTCCTTCTATCCCTTCCTCCTCTTTTCCTCACTCCTTCCTCTCCTTCCTCCCTTTCTTCTTTCCTTCCTTTCTTCCTTCTTTTCTTCTTTCTTTCCTTTCCTTTCCTTTCCTTTCCTTTCCTTTCCTTTCCTTTCCTTTCCTTTCCTTTCCTTTCCTTTCCTTTCCTTTCCTTTCCTTTCCTTTCCTTTCCTTTCCTTTCCTTTCCTTTCCTTTCCTTTCCTTCCCCTTCCCCTTCCTTCTTTCCTTCCTTCCTTCCTTCCTCTCCTTTCTCTCCCTCCTTCCTTTCTCTCCCTCCTTCCTTTCCTCCTTTCTTTCTCATTTGTTTGAATTCCTTCTCAACACTCAATGAACTGGGAAATATCCTTGATTAATTGATGAAAAGATTAATGGCAAGAAATACAACATAGAATAAAATGCCTCTCTGTGGAGACCTTTAGTAGACCTCTATACTGGTGTTCTCTATGTCATTTATTTTATTTTATTTTAATTAGGTATTTTCTTCATTTACATTTCCAATGCTATCCCAAAAGTCCCCCATACCCTCCCCCCCTCTCCCCTCCCCACCCACTCCCACTTCTTGGCCCTGGCATTCCGTTCCCCTGTACTGAGGCATATAAAGTTTGCAAGACCCATTGCATACACTAGCAAGATTTTGCTGAAAGGACCCTGATATAGCTGTCCCTTTTGAAACTATGCCAGGATCTAGCAAACACAGAAGTAGATGCCCACAGTCAGCTATTGGATGGATCACAGGGCCCCCAATGGAGGAGCTAGGGAAAGTACCCAAGGAGCTAAAGGGGTCTGCAACCCTATAGGTGGAATAACAATATGAACTAACCAGTACCCCCCGGAGCTCGTGTCTCTAGCTGCATATGTATCTATGTCATTCTTTATCCCATAGAGGGTCATTAAAAGAGGTTGGGTTAGGAGTTGAATGGGGAACAAGTGTACTCTTGTATTAATAATTCATTGTACGAACAGGATATTTCCAGGATGCCAATATCTGAAGCTGAGAGGAATGGTGTAAATGTAACTTTTATTCATCAGATGTAATTGTCATCTTGTAAGGCCACCCTTTCTAGTTTTTTCTGAACTCTGGCTAGCTGGTTCAACTCAGCTGTTCAGGCTCAAAACTCCTCTCCAAGTAGCCTGATCAAACTGACTTCTTTTGACTTCTGACTGAATTTCTCTGCTTGGCCTCATACTAATTTTGGCAATATGTTGTATAATCTTCTGACTTGCTCATTCTCTGAATCATTCTGTCTTCATCTGTGACCAGTTTCTGTAAAACTGTCCTGATTAAACTGCCTCCTCTATCTGTCTGCCTATCTGTCCCCAACCCCCACCCCGTGTTCTCTGAAGTTTCCTTTCTTCCCTGTATCTTCTCATGAGAATTGTGTTTATCCTCTCTCTGACTCATTTTGCTAAATCTTTCTCTAATTTGTCACTTTGTCTGACCCTCAATTAGATATCACTTTCAAACATGACTGCTTTCTTCTCTAAACTAAGCTTACTTTCATTGTTTGGGATTAAAGGTGTATATTAAGGACACCTTTTTATTTCAGCCAGATCATACTGCAATCCAGGGCATGTTTGCATTCCAGACAGATCACATAGACCTAGAGGTCTTTGAATGTTATCCTTTCCAGAGCAACCATGTTGCTGGATTAGAATTCCTCTACAGAATGACAAAAAGTCTTCTGCTGGTCCAAGTTTAGATGTTGACAATGTTTGCAGAAAGTGTCAGCTACAGTTTCTTCTTCCTGGATAACTGACACTTGACACTGATTCCCTACGGAGAATCTGTAGATTATCTAACTCAGGATGCTAGTGCAGCTCTATCAGAGCATATGGACCACCTAATCCCAACTTTTTCTGTACCTGACTCTGTTGTTTCTTCATTCCCTCTTGCCATAGTCAGTCAATCACAAAGCCATGCTGCAGCAGTATTGGTTATCAAAAGTTACAATTGTTGGCTTCTAAACCATAAACTAGTGGTTTTTTTTCCTTTTATTTGTACCTACCTGCTGTCATTAAGAACAAGATTTTTGGGAAGAGTTTGAAAGCAATGAACCCATTTATATTTGCTTTAGAGTTCAGGATACAAGCAAATGTATCTGGCTTTTGTTTCTAGTCCTGTCTCTTATTTCCTTTCATAAATCTACTATTGGAGAGACTACCCAGATATTCGAAACTTTGCTTCCAGGTTTGTGAAATTGGATAGGTTCCTAGCATAAAGAGATAATCATATGTGTGCAGAATACAGAAAAGTGCGGAATTGTTCTACTCTGTTTTTGGACAAGGAGAAAGTTTAATGAAGACATTATTAATGGCACCTAAGTGTGTGCTTTTCTTGTACTAAGTAAGTGGATGCAGGAGAATGGCAATGTTGAGGACAATTTGGGCAACATAGTGAGGTCCTGTCTCATATAATCAAGGAAACAAGGCAAAACCAAATCAACCCAAAAATCCACAAGTACATAATAACCAGCAATAACAACAAAGACTGTCCCAAGGAGTGTATGGGACTCAATGAGCAGGCCATGAAAACAGTATGTTCTCATGTGCACACTTAAGTAAAACTAGTTTTAGTGGATGATGGTTGATGCTGAAGGAAGAAGGTGGAAATCAGTTGGAAAGGCCAAACCTGCACTTCCTTCCCTCTCTAGGCTCTGGAGAAAGAGGTTTCTGAAGCCATATGACTTTCAAGTACCCTCAGTTAATCGAGTTGCTTCTTTTACCTATATCCCAGGATATTGGAGACATTGGACATTTGAGGAATGGACCTTCATAGTTTTCATTGTTTTTATAAAACATTTATTTTGTGGTCTCTCAAATATTTTCACTGAGCTAAAGCAAATCCAGGGTTGATGGGGATCCCTTATTTATTTTAATTTTTAGACTTGTCTTTAAGAAAAGTAATACATACACAGAGAAACCCTGTCTCAAAAAAAAAACAAAAAAAGAAAGAAAAGTAATACAAAATTAAAAATATAATCTTATGTATGAAGTAGCTTTTATTTATTTAGAATTACAAAAGCAAAGCACTGACAGTTATCACAAACATCATAGACTCCAGGAAAATAATGCAGTATTTACACTAAATGCTGGAAATATTTCTCCAGTGACCTTTCTTCCTTTTCTTACTTTTGCCTGCAGTATCTCTGATTTAGTACATGACATTTTTTTCCTGATATTTATTTTCCATGAAGAAAACAAACAATTCAGTTTATCTTCTAGCATGATAGAAAAAATTTTGTTTTTATAATCAATAAGTAGAATGCATGCATCATGAAGTTGACATAATTACTCTTAGCTGTTGGGTAGGATTGTGTAATACACAACACAAGTGTCACACACACAGTTGGCATCCAAAGTGAGAAAGCAGTTTAATGGGATTGCAATTGCTTGTTCTCCATCATGGGATTTCTAGCAGGGAGGAATGTCCTTTTGATGCATCTCCAGGTACCAGTCCCTTTGCCTGTGATGATTAAAGGAGCTTCCTGCAGATGAGCTTCTGGGCTTGTAGCCCATGGGGAGGGGCCGGGGGGAGTAGTGCACCAGTGGGAGGATGAGCAGAAAGGAATAGATGTTTCAATAGATACCTGTACAACTTTCACTCAAATAAAAGCATATGTTTATGTGCACATACTGATAGGGTCCTTCCTGGGATCTGGCAAGGTCTTTAATGAAGGAATGCTGAGACATAAATTTCATTAGCTTCAAAGTAAATCTAGTCCTCTGCCCTCAGATTCTTCCCCTCTTTCCAAAAGCTATGGCCTTTCTTTCTTTCAAAACCTTCACAGCATGTTCTGATCGCCTCTTACAGAAGCAGCTCGTAAAGAAGCAGCTATTGTACCTATCTAAAACACCTAAAACACTTCAGTGTATGACTCTCGTGCACAAATTGGTGTATACTCAGTGAGGACACTCATGTCTATTTGTCTCTTACCCCAGTGTTGGTCTCAGCAATCTTCCAGCATACTCGTTGTAAAATCCTTGTAAAATATCTAAAGAATAGTTTTTCTGCAAACATGAAGTCTTATCTGTTACTAACAGACAAAGGCTGCTTGAGGGTAGATGAGATGGCTCAGCTGGAGGAAGTCCGTGAATGAAAGCCCAATGACCCATATTTGATCCCGAGATCTCCAGAGGTAGCAACAGCAGAGAATTGTCCTTTGACTTCCATACATGTACCATAACTTATTCGAGTGCCTAAGAGGCATACGTGTGTATACACATACTTATTCCCATGTGTATGCACATGTGCATATGCACACACAGACACACATACATAAAGCATTAAAATGAGAGGCTTATTACCCTGCTGGATATATATTCCAAAATTATATTCTGAAAAGGTTATATCTATATGTAGCAGAGTACATATTAGAATCATTGTTTTATCAAACTCTTAAAATGATGTTAACTGTATTATTCAGGTTCCCACTCAATTCCATTTCATACACTAATTTACGATGACCTGTCTTGCTACACTGAGACTTACCACTTGGGATCATAGTATATAGTTTAAGGAAGTCTTGTATCCTTCAGAAAAGCAATTGTGATTTTTCTTATATGTGTTTGTTGAGCATTATTCAGAAGTTCTGCTTGTTCCATATTTTATTGCTTCCATGAAAATAATTCCTTGTTTCTTAGTTGTGAATTTTTTTGTTGGTATTTATTTGTTTATTTACTTATTTATCTTTCATTGCTGGTATACAGAGACACTATTTTTGTACTTATTAATTATTTAATTGTGGATTATAATACCTGTTCAATTAAGATAGAGACTCTTGAAGACAGCCTGTGTTTTTTACTATGTGCTTGAGACATTAGGCTTAAGCCAGTGCTCTTTGAGATTAAATTATTGTTTAAATCTCCTTATATGATAAATTGTATTAATATAATTCTTCATATTAAGCCATCACTACACTTGCAAATATATTCTTTTTTGTCATAAATGTTTTATCCCTTTAATATTCTCCTGAATATTCTCTTTAAATGTTCTGTAGGCAGAGCTGTTATGGATGATATGATAGAAAGTATCAATAGATAACTAAACTAGGGTCTGGGTGAGATAACGCTTAATTTTCCAGTGTAGAGTAAGGGAGCACTAAGCAGATATTAGACAGCTGTATTTCCTAAGAGGCTTAAGCTTTGTATGAAACAAGCATGGCAAGAAACCACTTAAACTACATATTTGTGTGTGCATATGTGTGTGTGCATGCATGTGTGTGTGTGTGTATTTTAAAATATATTTGTGAGGGAATGGGTAATTTGTGTATCTGTCTGTCATGTGGATATATGCTTGTAAAGATCTTTACTGGGGTTGTAGCAATCAAGTTTCTCCATGTTAATGGAGACTACAGGTTATTATTATTATTATCATTGTTATTATTATTATTAGTAGTAGTATTAGTATTAAAAATCACACTTCAGATTCATTGATAAAATTGAATACGCTCAATATAAGAAGTTTTCCTTAATATCCAACTCGGAAATAATAACTATTTTTAAAAAAACCTGAACTTCATTTTGAACAGACCATGTATGTTCATATCTACAAATAAAGATATATGAGAAAGGGGCGCCTGAACCAACATCATTTCATGTGCATTTTAATTCACTTTTCTTCCTTTGCGATTAAGAAAGAGTAAGACAAATGGATCGTTCCGCATTATTAAGTAGTACTGGATCACAGATGATCTACCAGGCTCCTGTGCATTATTTCAAACCCATGGTGCCACAGACAGTCCTGGCTAAACTCAGTGGGTTATAAGACAAGCAAGAAGACATGAGCGTGAGAAGGGGATTAGTGATAAAGAGGTAGAGAGAGTGGGAATGAGAGTGCTCAGCGTGCATTGTGTAGGCATGTGAAGTTGTCAGAGAATAACTTTAATTAATTAAGCATTAATTGATTAATTAGTTAATTAAATTGATTAAAAGCATTGAAACAAGGTAATGTTAAACCTCTGCTGCTTGGACATCCTACTGGAGTTTTCAGTTCTCTATCTATCTATCTATCTATCTATCTATCTATCTATCTATCTATCTATCTATCTATTCATTAAATCATTGTGAGAGAGGGGGCAGTAAGATAGTAAAAGCCAGAGGAACAGGGAATTTTTTGTGAGATGGTGTCTTCTGGGAATGTCAGAAGCTACATCCATAAGATCTCACCAACATGACTGCCTAAGCATGAGCTGACTGGGAACAATAATAATAGGTCAAAGCAGACAGGGCAAAGCTCAACAGTCCTCTACTCTACATAGAGAACTACAGGTAACCAAGGAATGCTGAGAATGGGAAAAGAGCCTTCCCCAGGGAAGGGCACAGCAGCTGGTTATTCAGTATCAAATGATCTGACCTGAAAAAATACGGATAGTAACACAATATGGACCTAGCTGGGAGTAATTATATATTTAGGAATACATGTGTATCTGCATATACAAATATGTATGTAACAACAATCAGTGATAAAAGAGGTCATGACTCTGAATGATAGCCGGAAGTGGCATATGGGAGGGTTTGGAGGGATGAAAGGGAATGGAGAGATGATGTAATTATATTGTCAAAAAATAAATAAAATGAAATTTAAAAAAGAAATTGTTTTTGCTAAATGTCAGAACCGTGTACCACAGACCATGTGGCCTAAACAACCTGGTCATTTTCTCAGGGTTCTGGAAGTTAGGGATAAAAAGGTCAAGGTGTCGGCAGTGGTTGCGTTTTTTGAGACCCCTGTCCATGACCTACAGGTGAATGCCTCTATACCCTGTCAAAACATGGTGGACCACTTTTGTTGTCTGTGTTATAATCTCTTCTGCTTACAAAGGTATTATTGGTTCACCCCAACGGCCCCATTTTAGTTCAATCACTACTCTTTAGAAAATGAATATTTTTGTTAATTCTTTGAGTTTTATAAAAATGTTTGATCAATATTCACCCAAATCCTTGCCCCAAACTCCTCACAAATTCATTCTTGCCTCTTTACCCACAGATATGTGTTCTCTTCCTTTTCTTAAATATAATATTTCATTGAGTCCAATCTGTGTTGTTTGTATACTTCTGGAGATGGGACCACCCACCTGAGTGTGAGTGACCAATCAGAAGCTAAAACTTTACAGAAAACCAACTCTCCTGACCACTGCATGACTCCTTTAAAGAGCTCATCTTCAAATGCAGTCACCTAACAAACTCGGGCCGAAGACTTCAACACATACATTTGTTGTTAGGGCATACTTTAGCCTATAACAGGTTTGTTTGTTTGTTTGTTTTTGTTTTTAAGTGAAAGATGTTATAAGTTTTGTTTGGATCTCCAAGTTCTTTTATCACATCAAAACCAAGATGATCTAACACCCTATGGTTCTTGTAGCATTAACAGGGACATTGTTGTAGTTTCCTCGAGTGCTAAATGGTGATTTTCCAGCTCACCAAGTACAAGCTGTGTCAGCTGCTTGCACATACATCTCTGCACTGCAGGCAGCAGGATTTGCAGCTCCAGTCTTTGAGTTTCTTGATGTTTATCTGTTCATGGGGTTGGGTGCTGAGTGAACCATTGGATTATGTCTCTCCCAGCCATTGCTTGCTGGGCTTGGTTTATTTGCAATTGTTTTTCCTAGAAAGGTCTCCTATATTGTGTTTCATACACTCTTTCATATTCCATAACATCAGAGCACTATTTTCTAATGTGTCTGGCTATTACATTTCTAAGGACCTTAAAGATACTATAATATGTTTTCTGGTTAAGTGTCCTGCAGTAGAGAAACTCTGGAATTTATTCCCTCTTTTATTTCATTCACCTTTTCTGTTTAAAACAAAACAAAAGCAAATAAATCTTGTCCTTGAGTCTCGATAACCTAACTGTGACATGCACAGTGTTGATGCCTCTGGGTCCTTATTAAATAAGAGGCGACCTGGCCTCTAAGCTCAGTTTCTCTTTAATTCCAAGGGTTTTTCTTTTGAACATTTCTGACTACTTCTGGTCTTAATCTTTTGGTGCTATGGTGACAAGGGCATACACTGACTATCAGTCATATTAACTTTGCCCTCTACCAACTTCTTTTGAGCGTGCTTTCTGACATTAATTTTATCTTGAGCCTTTCCTCTGCCCCAATAATAGACTTTCAGTGTGTCTCTTTCCTTGGTACTTCCAATTTGTCAAACAGACATAGAACAGTTCTAAGGATGCTGTTGGACTTGCAATTATTCTCTGCTGTCTGCCTTTCGGCAGCTGTTGTTTCTTGTGCTTTCTTTCATTCGTCTTCATACTCCTATTAAGGTCTTGCACACTGTGAGGCAAGAATAGCAACTGTGATCTGAAGTACACTTTCTTTCTTTCTTTCTTTCTTTCTTTCTTTCTTTCTTTCTTTCTTTCTTTCTTTCTTTCTTTCTTTCTTCCTTCCTTCCTTCCTTCCTTTCTTTTGCTGTTGGTATATTATTTGTTTATATATATATATATATATATATATATATATATATATATATATATACACATATATGACATGTTCTTTATTTACATTTCAAATGTTATTCCCTTTTCTGGTTCTCCCCTTTCCCGGAAACCCCTAACCCATCCTCCCTCCCCCTGCTTCTATGAGGGTATTCCTCTATCCACCCACCCACTCCTGCCGCCCCACCCTCGATTCCCCTACATTGGGGCATTGAGCTTTCATAGGACCAAGGACCTCTCCTCCCATTGATGTCTATCAAGACCATCCTCTGCTACATATGCAGCTGGAGTCATGTGTACTCCTTGGTTTGGAAATGCAAATCAAAACAACCCTGAGATTCCACCTCATACCAGTCAGAATGGATAAGATCAAAAATTCAGGTCACAGCAGACGCTGGCAAGGATGTGGAGAAAGAGGAAGATTTCTCCATTGTTGGTGGGACTGCAAGCTGGTACAACCACACTGAAAATCAGTCTGGCAATTCCTCAGAAAACTGGATGTAGTACTACCTGAGGATTCAGCTATACCACTCCTGGGCATATACCCAGAAGATGCTCCAACATGTAATAAGGACACATGCTCCACTATGTTCATAGCAGTCTTATTTATAATAGCCAGAAGCTGGACAGGACCCAGATGTCCTTCAACAGAGGAATGGATACAGAAATTGTGGTACATTTACACAATGAAGTACTACTCAGCTATTAAAAATGATGAATTCATGAAATTCTTAGGCAAATGGATTGGACTAGAAAATATCGTCCTGAGTGAGGTAACTCAATCACAAAAGAACACACATGGTATGTACTCACTGATAAGTGGATATTAGCCCAAAAGTTTGGAATACCCAAGTTACAATTCACAGACCACATGAAGCTCAAGAAGAAGGAAGACCAAAGTGTGGGTGCTTTGGTCCTTCTTAGAAAGGGGAACAAAATACTCACGGGAGCAAATATGGAGACAAAGTATAGAGCAAAGACTGAATGAAAGACCATCCAGAGACTGCCCCACCTGGGGATTCATCCCATATACAGTCACCAAATCCAAAACCATTGTGGGTGATAAGAAGTGCTTGCTGAAAGGAGCCTAATGTAGCTGTATCCTAAGAGGCTCTGCCAGAGCCTGACAAATACAGAGGCAGATGTTCACATCCAACCAGTGGACTGAGTGCAGGGTCCCCAGTGGAGGAGTTAGAGAAAAGACTGAAGGAGCTGAAGGAGTTTGCAACCCCATTGGAAGAACAGAAATATCAACCAAGCAGACCCTGTAGATCTCTCAGAGACTAAGCCACAAACTGAAGTACATTTTAATTGTGGCCAGATCTATATGTTTCTTGTGTGTGATGCTACTTGACCATCTCGCTGTTTCTGTCTCTCCACCTTGTGTGTGCATCAGTTACTTTCTACAATCCTACAACAAGATACCTGACCCAAGCAACTTAAGGATGTGAGGGCTTACATGAGCCTACAGTTCTAATGGGAAAAAAAAAAAAAAAGACCATCACAGCAGGGTGCCAACTATTCTCAGAATATATGGTATGAAAAAAACTCCATTTGCAAACAACAAAGCAACAGCAGCAACAAAACAACAACAACAGAAAAGGAACCATGGTGGGTGGGAACATGGGAAGGGTTAGAGGGAGGAAAGGGAAGGGGTGAATGATGTAACTAGATTTCAGTTAAACATATATTAAGTATCTCCAAGATTCATCCTTTGGGCTTCATGAGGTTCTGAGAGCTGGATCTCCAAGGCACACTGCTACTTTCTTCAGTGGCCATCACTGTTGGGACTATGGTAATTTCCCATTCTATGTCTACTCATATCTCAGCCTGTCCTTGTAGTCACATCACCATTCAGGGGCCTGGGCTGCTGTTTTACAAGCAAGAACAATCACGTGCTTGCTCTTGGTCCTGCCTTGTTCTACTTGGACTGGACTTCAAACTGCTGCAACCTTCCTCTCTGGGTTCTTATTTATTTATAAGACTAAATTTGAATTTTTGCCCAAATTAGGATGAATCTTGGAGCTAGTACCACCAAGACTGATCAACAGTAAAGCCTTGAGGGAGTCCCTTGTGAATTCCTAGGTTGGGTCCTCAAGGCTCCAAAGCTGTAACACAACCAAGAAATCAAGTGCATTTCTTATGTCCTCTTCTGATTGTTCACTGGATCATTGATCAGTTCATATATAAAAAAAAGAAACATTACTTTCACTTATTTAAAAATATATATTGAATAATAAAGTATAAAGAAGGGTATCAATTCATATTCATCATTGAATCTCAGGCTTCGTTTTGATCTTTTTTTTTTTTTTTTTTTTTTATTACATATTTTCCTCAATTACATTTCCAATACTATCCCAAAAGTCCCCCATAGCGCCCCCCACTTCCCTACCCACCCATTCCCATTCTTTTGGCCCTGGCATTCCCCTATATTGGGGCATATAAAGTTTGCAAGTCCAATGGGCCTCTCTTTCCATTGATGGCCGACTAGGCCATCTTTCGATACATATGCAGCTAGAGACAAGAGCTCCAGGGTTCTGGTTAGTACATCATGTTGTTCCAACAATAGGGTTGCAGATCCCTTTAGCTCCTTGGGTACTTTCTCTAGCTTCTCCATTGGGAGCCCTGTGATACATCCAATAGCTGACTGTGAACATCCACTCCTGTGTTTGCTAGGCCCCGGCATCGTCTCACAAGAGACAGCTATATTTGGGTCCTTTCAGCAAGATCTTACTAGTGTATGCAATGGTGTCAGCGTTTAGAAGCTGATTATGGGACGGATCCCTGGATACAGCAGTCTCTAAATGGTCCATCCTTTCATCACAGCTATGAACTTTGTCTCTGTAACTCCTTCCCTGGGTGTTTTGTTCCCAATTCTAAGAAGGTGCACAATGTCCACACTTTGGTCTTCATTCTTCTTGAGTTTCATGCGTTTATCAAATTGTATCTTATATCTTGGGTATCCTAAGTTTTGGGCTAATATCCACTTATCAATGAATACATATTGTGTGAGATCTTTTGTGATTGTGTTACTTCACTCAAGATGATGCCCTCCAGGTCCATCCATTTGGCTAGGAATTTCATAAATTCATTCTTTTTAATAGCTGAGTAGTACTCCATTGTGTAAATGTACCATAATTTCTGTATCCATTCCTCTGTTGAGGGACATCTGGGTTCTTTCTAGCTTCTGGCTATTATAAATAGGGCTGCTATGAACATAGTGGAGCATGTGTCCTTTTTACCGGTTGGGACATCTTCTGGATATATGCCCAGGAGAGGTATTGCTGGATCCTCCGGTAATACTATGTCCAATTTTCTGAGGAACCGCCAGACTGATTTCCAGAGTGGTTGTACAAGCTTGCAATCCCACCAACAATGGAGGAGTGTTCCACTTTCTCCACATCCTCGCCAGCATCTGCTGTCACCTGAATTTTTGATCTTAGCCATTCTGACTGGTGTGAGGTGGAATCTCAGGGTTGTTTTGATTTGCATTTCCCTGATGATTAAGGATGTAGAACATTTTTTCAGGTGCTTCTCTGCCATTCGGTATTCCTCAGGTGAGAATTCTTTGTTCAGTTCTGAGCCCCATTTTTTAATGGGGTTATTTGACTTTCTGGAGTCCACCTTCTTGAGTTCTTTATATATATTGGATATTAGTCCCTTATCTGATTTAGGATAGGTGAAGATCCTTTCCCAATCTGTTGGTGGTTTTTTTGTCTTATTGATGGTGTCTTTAGCCTTGCAGAAGCTTTGTAGTTTCATGAGGTCCCACTTGTCAATTCTCGATCTTACAGCACAAGCCATTACTGTTCTATTCAGGAATTTTTTCCCTGTGCCCATATCTTCAAGGCTTTTCCCCACTTTCTCCTCTATAAGTTTCAGTGTCTCTGGTTTTATGTGAAGTTCCTTGATCCACTTAGACTTGACCTTAGTACAAGGAGATAGGAATGGATCGATTCGCATTCTTCTACATGTTAACAACCAGTTGTGCCAGCACCATTTGTTGAAAATGCTGTCTTTCTTCCACTGGATGTTTTTAGCTCCCTTGTCGAAGATCAAGTGACCATAGGTGTGTGGGTTCATTTCTGGGTCTTCAATTCTATTCCATTGGTCTATTTGTCTGTCACTATACCAGTACCATGCAGTTTTTATCACAATTGCTCTGTAGTAGAGCTTTAGGTCCGGCATGGTGATTCCACCAGAGGTTCTTTTATCCTTGAGGAGAGTTTTTGCTATCCTAGGTTTTTTGTTATTCCAGATGAATTTGCAGATTGCACTTTCTAATTCGTTGAAGAATTGATTTGGAATTTTGATGGGGATTGCATTGAATCTGTAGATTGCTTTTGGCAAGATAGCCATTTTTACAATGTTGATCCTGCCAATCCATGAGCATGGGAGATCTTTCCATCTTCTGAGATCTTCTATAATTTCTTTCTTCAGAGACTTGAAGTTTTTATTATACAGATCTTTCACTTCCTTAGTTAGAGTCACGCCAAGATATTTTATATTATTTGTGACTATTGAGAAGGGTGTTGTTTCCCTAATTTCTTTCTCAGCCTGTTTATTCTTTGTGTAGAGAAAGGCCATTGATTTGTTTGAGTTAATTTTATATCCAGCTACTTCACCGAAGCTGTTTATCAGGCTTAGGAGTTCTCTGGTGGAATTTTTAGGGTCACTTATATATACTATCATATCATCTGCAAAAAGTGATATTTTGACTTCATCTTTTCCAATTTGTATCCCTTTGATCTCCTTTTGTTGTCGAATTGCTCTGGCTAGGACTTCAAGTACAATGTTGAATAGGTATGGAGAAAGTGGACAGCCTTGTCTAGTCCCTGATTTTAGAGGGATTGCTTCAAGTTTCTGACCATTTACTTTGATGTTGGCTACTGGTTTGCTGTAGATTGCTTTTATCATGTTTAGGTATGGGCCTTGAATTCCTGATCTTTCCAAGACTTTTATCATGAATGGGTGTTGGATCTTGTCAAATGCTTTTTCCGCATCTAAGGAGATGACCATGTGGTTTTTGTCTTTGAGTTTGTTTATATACTGGATTACGTTGATGGATTTCTGTATATTGAACCATCCCTGCATCCCTGGGATGAAACCTACTTGGTCAGGATGGATGATTGTTTTGATGTGTTCTTGGATTCGGTTAGCAAGAACTTTATTGAGGATTTTTGCATCAATATTCATAAGGGATATTGGTCTGAAGTTTTCTATCTTTGTTGGGTCTTTTTGTGGTTTAGGTATCAGAGTAATTGTGGCTTCATAGAATGAGTTGGGTAGAGTACCTTCTGTTTCTATTTTGTGGAATAGTTTGTGAAGAACTGGGATTAGATCTTCTTTGAAGGTCTGATAGAACTCTGCACTAAACCCATCTGGTCCTGGGCTTTTTTTAGTTGGGAGACTATTAATGACTGCTTCTATTTCTTTGGGGGATATAGGGCTGTTTAGATCATTAACCTGATCTTGATTCAGCTTTGGTACCTGGTATCTGTCTAGGAACTTGTCCATTTCATCCAGGTTCTCCAGTTTTGTTGAGTATAGCCTTTGGTAGAAGGATCTGATGGTGTTTTGGATGTCTTCAGGATCTGTTGTTATGTCTCCTTTTTCATTTCTGATTTTGTTAATTAGGATGCTTTCCCTGTGCCCTCTAGTGAGTCTGGCTAAGGGTTTATCTATCTTGTTGATTTTCTCAAAGAACCAGCTCCTTGATTGGTTGATTCTTTGAATAGTTTTTCTTGTTTCCACTTGGTTGATTTCACCCCTGAGTTTGATTATTTCCTGCCGTCTACTCCTCTTGGGTGAATTTGCTTCCTTTTGTTCTAGTGCTTTTAGGTGTGTTGTCAAGCTGCTAATGTGTGCTCTCTCTAGTTTCCTTTTGGAGGCACTCAGAGCTATGAGTTTTCCTCTTAAAAATGCTTTCATTGCGTCCCATAAGTTTGGGTATGTTGTGGCTTCATTTTCATTGAACTCTAAAAAGTCCTTAATTTCTTTCTTTATTCCTTCCTTGACCAAGGTATCATTGAGAAGAGTGTTGTTCAGTTTCCACGTGAAGGTTGGCTTTCTATTATTTATTTTGTTATTGAAGATCAGCCTTAGTCCATGGTGATCTGATAGGATGCATGGGACAATTTCAATATTTTTGTATCTGTTGAGGCCTGTTTTGTGACCAATTCTGTGGTCAATTTTGGAGAAGGTACCATGAGGTGCTGAGAAGAAGGTATATCCTTTTGTTTTAGGATAGAATGTTCTGTAGATATCTGCCAGATCCATTTGATTCATAATTTCTGTTAGTTTCACTGTGTCCCTGTTTAGTTTCTGTTTCCATGATCTGTCCATTGGTGAAAGTGGTGTGTTGAAGTCTCCCACTATTATTGTATGAGGTGCAATGTGTGCTTTGAGCTTTACTAAAATTTCTTTAATGAATGTGGCTGCCTTTGTATTTGGAGCATAGATATTCAGGATTGATAGTTCCTCTTGGAGGATTTTACCTTTGATGAGTATGAAGTGTCCCTCCCTGTCTTTTTTAATGACTTTGGGTTGGAAGTCAATCTTATCAGATATTAGAATGGCTACTCCAGCTTGTTTCTTCATGCCATTTGCTTGGAAAATTGTTTTCCAGCCTTTCATTCTGAGGTAGTGTCTATCCTTTTCTCTGAGATGAGTTTCCTGTAAGCAGCAAAATGTTGGGTCTTGTTTGTGTAGCCAGTTTGTTAGTCTATGTCTTTTTATCGGGGAGTTGAGTCCATTGATATTAAGAGATATTAAGGAAAAGTAATTGTTGTTTCCTGTTATTTTTGATGTTAAAGTTGGCATTTTGTTCTTGTGGCTGTCTTCTTTTAGTTTTGTTGAGGGATTACCTTCTTGTTGTTTCTAGGGCGTGGTTCCTGTCCTTGTATTGGTTTTTTTCTGTTATTATCCTTTGAAGGGCTGGATTCGTGGAGAGATAATGTGTGAATTTGGTTTTGTCGTGGAATACTTTGGTTTCTCCATCTATGTTAATTGAGAGTTTGGCTGGGTATAGTAGCCTGGGCTGGAATTTGTGTTCTTTTAGTGTCTGTATAACATCTGTCCAGGATCTTCTGGCTTTCATAGTCTCTGGTGAAAAGTCTGGTGTAATTCTGATAGGCTTGCCTTTATATGTTACTTGGCCTTTTTCTCTTACTGCTTTTAGTATTCTATCTTTATTTAGAGCATTTGTTGCTCTGATTATTATGTGTCGGGAGGTATTTCTTTTCTGGTCCAGTCTATTTGGAGTTCTGTAGGCTTCTTGTATGTTCATGGGCATCTCTTTCTTTAGATTTGGGAAGTTTTCTTCTATAATTTTGTTGAAGATGTTTGCTGGTCCTTTGAGTTGAAAATCTTCATTCTCATCCACTCCTATTATCCGTAGGTTTGGTCTTCTCATTATGTCCTGTATTTCTTGGATGTTTTGAGTTAGGATCTTTTTGCATTTTACATTTTCCTTGATTGTTGTGCCGATGTTCTCTATGGAATCTTCTGCACCTGAGATTCTCTCTTCCATCTCTTGTATTCTGTTGCTGATGCTCGTATCTATGGTTCCAGATTTCTTTCCTAGGGTTTCTATCTCCAGTGTTGCCTCATTTTGGGTTTTCTTTATTGTGTCTACTTCCCTTTTTAGGTCTAGTATGGTTTTGTTCATTTCCATCATCTGTTTGGATGTGTTTTCCTGTTTTTCTGTAAGGACTTCTACCTGTTTGATTATGTTATCATGTTTTTCTTTAAGGATTTGTAACTCTTTAGCAGTGTTCTCCTGCAATTCTTTAAGGGATTTTTGTGCTTCCTGTTTATTGTCTTCTGCCTTTTTATCAGTGTTCTCCTGCATTTCTTTAAGTGTGTTATTAAAGTCCTTCTTGAAGTCCTCTATCATCATCAGGAGATATGCTTTTAAATCCGTGTCTAGCTTTTCCGGTGTGTTGGGGTGCCCTGGACTGGGCGAAGTGTGGGTGCTGGGTTCTGATGATGGTGAGTGGTCTTGGTTCCTGTTTGTAAGATTATTACATTTACCTTTCGCCATCTGGTAATCTCTGGGGTTAGTTGTTATCGTTGTCGCTATTTAAAGATTGGAGCAGAAGCTGTGTTCCACTCACCAGCAGTCTCTAAATCCTGCGGCGGGGGTCGTGGGTAGCTGACGGTACCCCGGTGCTGGTCCAGCCGGAAGAGGCCTGTGGTCCTACTCAGGCCGTTTTTCTGCTTCCCTAACTAATGCAGTCTCTGGTCCCGCGTGCAATTGGATTGGAGCAGAAGCTGTGTTCCACTCTCCAGAAGTCTTAAGATCCAGCAGTCCCAAAATCCTGCGGCGGGGGTCGTGGGTAGCTGGCGGGTGTCAGGCAACCCTGCGCTCCCGCTACCCCGGCGCTGATCCAGCCGGATGAGGCCTGTGGTCCTCCGTTTTGATCTTTATGTCATGCTCAGACTACTTCCTATCATCTCGGATGAGTCTATAGTGTTTGCTATGCTGGTGCGAGGGTAGAAACCACACAGGTCCTATATTGTGTGCTTCATCTTTACACCCCTCTTTACTGCCAAGTTATTTATTCTCTTTCTTTCAGGACAATAGATAGGAGATTCCTCACACAGTATTTAGTTCTTTGATGCCATACCCTTCCTTATTCCTGTTGTCCTCCACCCTCATCAATTACCATTTTTTACAGAGTATCTTTCTTGCCACTATCATAATTAATCTCCCACTGGTATCTCCCTTCTTGACTCCTGTTTACACTTATTCACAGTATTCTTGCGGTCTACAATAACTAGCCATTTCCCTGTTCTGTACCCTTACCAACTCCTTCCTTGTATTTTTGTTTCACTTGCCTCTCACAACCATCTCGCCATATTTTTCTTATATATCCTCCAATCATGCATTTTACAGGTTAGTGATTAAACAAATCCAGTTGATTAAGTTGTGAAATTGTCCTTAGCCCATGAACCATGATCTTGCTCTCACAGGGTGCTGCAAGTCACAGCTCTTATACATTGTTTTAAGGAACAGCAGTTCAAATGATGCAAACCTGGGATTAGTACTCAGCCGTGGGCTGGGAATGTGCACAGAAATGAAATAGAGACCTGGGACTTAAACAGATGGAGACGATTCTTGTTATAAAATAAAAATGAATAGTGCTATCCATGCTCATTTCTTGCCAATACATTTCTCAAACTGGGCAGTTTTAACAGGACAAACTTTGTGAAATTCACAGACAGCAAACAGCTGCACTAGCATAGCATTTTTTCCTCTAGAGTGTTTTATCAGAGCCTGTGTGTTCCTGGCTCTGTGCTAAATGCTTCACCAAGGGAAACAATCTATGGGTGGAAGCAACCAAGCAGATCGGAGAAGATTAACTTTCCTTTCTGTGGATTAGGGTCTCATAGAATGGTCTCAGATAAAAGAATAAACTTCGGGCAGAAAGCCATGAACTCCAAAGGCCAGGGGGAACAGAAAGGATAGCAGATGGTAGAAATGCAATGATAATTGTTCTCAAGGGGAAGGCAGGTCAGATGGCTTTCTTTTTAGTGTCTGTAAGGAGCATAGCACAGTTCAGATTAAACTTGAGCTTCTAAGCTTGGGTTCTTTCTCCAGGCTGTTTCTTGACTGGCTTTGAAGTTACTGACACCTACTGCAACAGATTTCTCCAACCTTCTATTTCACTTTCACTAGCTCAGGCAGGATACAGGGTCCTAATATGTTGCTGTGTTCTTGCTGAGGTGTGGTCAATAGTACAAAGAAGAAGATTAGGACCATGTAGGTGATACACCCATAGCTCAAGCCTTTAGCAAGCTGAGGCAGGAGGATGTGAAGTTCCACAATAAGTTTCAGGGAAGCCATTGTATTAGTAAACTTTCTATTGTTGTGATAAAACATCATAACTAAGGAGGAGATGAAGAAGGAGAAGGAGAAAGAGTAGGAGAAGGAGGAGGAGAAGGAGAAGGAAAGGAGAAGGAGAAGAAAAGGAGAAGAAAAAGAAGTAAAAGAAGAGGATGATGAGGAGGAGAAGACAACGACCACCATCATCATCACCACCATCATCATCACCACCACCATTCTTTAATTGAGCTTGTGTTTTTAGAGGGTTAGAATCCATTTTGATGGAGCAAAGCTATGGTGACAGGAACAGCTGAGTGCTCACATTTCCATCTGTAGAGAGGAACACTGGGAATGGTGCTAGGATTTCTAAACCTTAGAACCCTTCTCCAGTAACATACCTCCTTCAAAAAGACCACACCTCTTAATTAATTCTCCCCCAAACAGTTCCATCAACTGGAGACCAAATACCTTAGTTAGGGTTTTATTGCTGTGAACAGAAACCATGACCAAGGCAACTCTTATAAGAATGCCGGTTGGTCTGAGAGTAGTGGTTGGTCTGAGAGTAGTGGTGTTTACAACTAATTGATCACAACCAGTTACAGATTTCTTTGTTCCTTCTCCGCTCCCACTGCTTCACTTGACCATAAGAATGCCATTTAATTGAGGCTGGCTTACAGGTTCAGTCCATTATCATCAAGGCAGGTGCACAGCAGCGTCCAGGAAGATAAGGAACTGGAGGAGCTGAGAGTTCCACCTCTTGTTCTGAAGGTAGCTGGTAGAAGACTGGCTTCCATTCAGCTAGGATGAGGGCATTAAAGCCCATGCCCACAGTGCCACACCTATTCCAACAAGGCTACACATCCTAATAGTGTCACTTTCTGGGCCAAGTGTATACACCAAGTATTCCAACAATTGAACTATTTTCATTCTAGTGAGCCTGTATATGTAGATACCCTGTCTCAAAAATAAAATAAAATAAAATAAAATAAAATAAAATAAAATAGCCAGGCATGGTGACATATGCCTTCAATTCTAGCAGTTGGGAGCTGAGGGCCACTGTGATCTAGAATAGTGAATCCCAAGCCAGCCAGGGCTCTAGAGTGAGAGTTAATCTCAAACAAACAAACAGCAATAAAATAAAATAAAATAAAATAAAATAAAATAAAATAAAATAAAATAAAATAAAAGAGAAAGGAGGACTGAGACCAAACCCTCAAGGTTCTGTGTTTACTAGTCCTCAAGTTCATGGTTGTGACTGATTCTGTACAACCTGGTGCTTAGGAACCAGTGCCATTTGCATACAATAAAGAGGACACTCTTGGATAATATCTTAGGACAACAATGGGCTTGTTTCTATTCAGCAATCGCTTATTCACATTTTTGTGTCTAGTCAGCCATTCAACAAATATTTATCGAGTATGTCTACAGTGTAGCAAGTACTGGTCTGCTTGCTGGGAAGAGAACTGTGAACAGGACAGGCAGAAAGTTCCCGCCTTTAAGAAAACAGCCTGTGAAGTATCCAGTTCCTCGTGGAGAGCCAAGAGGAAAGAAGAGGCAGACAGACATCATATCTTCAGTTCCTATGAACATCAGTGATGCTCATAGTCCAGAAGACTGATGGACCACTGGCCTAAATACATGTGTTGCTTGGCTTCCTTAGCCTTAGAGAATGTTAGTCTGATTGTTTTGGTTTTTTTTTTTTTTTAAGATTTGCTCCCTCCGGGGCCTAGCCTTTTCCACCAGTCTTTATCATGTTACCACTGTCTGGCTTCTCTTATTTGCTTTTATAGCTCCTATGCCTGCTCAGCTCTCAGGTGGTTAGGCCTAAATCCTAAAAGCTTAGAAAATGAAAGAAGAATAAATAAGAAAATAATTTGGGTGACCTACAAACCAGTAGATGTAGAAGCTGGAGGGTTCAAAGCTCAGTATCAAACCTTAGTCTCAGCTTTGATTCAAAAGAGCAATGGAGCGTTTGCTTCTTGAATGTGGGTATCAATCAGCTAGGATAGTGCTGCTGTACAGAGCTTGTATTCACATTAGGTTATAGATGGTTCATCAGAGACTGTCACAGCAATGGCATTGTGAGGAAGCAGCAGAGGGTGAACTCGTGGAGGGTGATAAATGCTGTTTGGAGGCCACAGATCACTAAAATGCATGTCATCCATGCCTAGGACTATTCTGAAGTTCCTGGCAACCCCACCTTGGTTGTTTTGGATTCTTTATGATCTATCAGGCTATACTTTTCCAGCTCTGATAGTATTTGTACCTGCTGACCTACTATCTATCATCCTATCTATCTATCTATCTATCTATCTATCTATCTATCTATCTATCTTTCTATCTATTTATCTACATGACGCTACCTTTTTAGAAAGGGCTTGCCCTGCAATCTCTCTTTTGCTCCTGTAAATTGTTTTCTGTCTTCCTCATTCCACGATTTTTGGCTCAGTCTGATCACCTGGACTTCTAATATATTCGTTCACCTACTGGCTGTTGATAAAGACCATTGCATTCCAAGCATTTCTGATGCTTAACTTCTTTGCTGACATCCCCTCTCTCAACAGTTGCTCCCTCTCCAAGCTGTAATGTCTGAAGTATGGACCTCAGGCCACAGCCCAGTAGCCCTGGAGACATTACACACATTCAAGCTCTAGAGCTATGGAGGTAACCATCTCTAGATGGAAATCGTCTGTACAGGGACCTCAGCAGCTTGCTTATGCTTGAGAGCCACTGTTCTAGAAGGAACTATTTTAAAAAGCTGGTTCCCATGACTGGCAGCAGGATGCCCATAGGTAAGCAAAAGGTCCTTGTGAGTGACGTTGCTGCTGCCTCTTGGGAGAAGCAAACCCACTCAAGTGTGTGATTATATCTTTCAGTTCTATACAAATTGAAAGTGATTTTCTCTACACACAAACCAAATATAAAGTGTTCTGTCATTGGACGACTTTTCATGATACTTCTAAACCCTAATGACCCTACTTTGCTTAATAACCGACTTTCCACTGCATTTTAATAGTATCTTCATGAATGCAATTGCTGGAAGCCATTTCTGAGAGAGAGAGAACGACTTGGCTTTGCAGAAAGCATGGAAAGTTAGTTGGAAACTCTGTGAAGTACTGCATGGACTACGGGTTTCCTTCTGGCAATTAGGCATGCTCTGTATGGACCATTTTTCCAAAGAAGGCAGAGAGATTGAATTTATAAAACTAAAACCTGGACAGATTTAATATTTCCAACAGACACTCAGCAATCAGCAGCATCTCCCCTCCCCCTTTTTCTTTTTTTCTTTCTTTCTTTTTTTTTTTTTTTTACTTCCTGTATTTCCAAAACACTCACAGGCCTTGTTACCTCCTCATTTGCATTTTTACTCAGCATGCTATGAATGGAGCAATTCACTTTCTCTCAGCCAGTGAGCTATTGATTCTGCCTCACAAGGGGAAAATATAAATGTAGTCTTTCAAAGATGACCTCAACCACAATGTTAGAAAATTGCTAGGTGTTACAGATCTCAAGCACAGTGCTGGCAGGGAACAAAGACTCATAATTTGTGATGTGTAGTGTAAAACCCTCCACTCTGTTTTTAATGAGCAGAGCCCTTGAAAATGGTAGGGCCAGTTAAAGCTCCTTTAAGATCACAGGACCATCAAATATTCAGTGCCATATATTTGAAAGAGAACAGAGTCAGCTATCAAAATAATAGACGGAAAAAAAAAACACAAATACTGAACATTTTCCAAACTGAACATAACATTTCCAGTGGTTCAATCATGGTTTCTGAAACAAATCTGCTTCCCACAGAGCATTCAATTGTGTTTATTTTCAAAAAAAAGATGCATTTTAGGATAATTCTGTCCCTGTGATTTTAGGAAACCATCACCACCGCGGCACCAGTGACACCTTTGTGGGTGTGCAGAGGTGGCCACTGCCATTTCAGTTTTGTTCGTCCTAGTGGTACTCCTCTGCCTTAGCTCTACTGGCTCTGTCTTCTCCCTTCTTTTCCTTGAGGGAAAGGCAGTTACTCATCCTTCAAATTATCGTTCTAAGATAAGAGCTGCTGCTGTAGTTAAGCAACGGAGAGAATATCTGCCTTATTACAAGAATAACTGTTATGAAGCCGCCTGTTCAAAAGGGAGCCAAGCAGTAACACCCGTGCTTTCCTTGGGAGAAAACAATGCTGAATGAATAATTATATAAATGGAAAGATTAAGGCATTTGAAAACACTGTAACTGTTGCAGTTGGCGTTTTCTTTCTGATGTTTGCTGTCATGAGTGATTATGGGTAAGGCTAGTTGGCTTTCTAATTTGAATTTGTTCTTCTTTCTGTCCTTCTTCCTCCCCCACTTTCCGAGCCCATTATTGGGAGCATGAGGGCATCATTAAAAAAGTTCATTTATTTCTGACAATTAAGTGACTTGCTAGGAAGGTATAAAGTCAAAGGACAATGTCACCAGAGGCTCACAGTTGGGAGGGAGGGACTAAAAGTGGCACATTGAAGCACACTGTGTTATGACATAACTTCAGCCATCTGAGTTATGGAACAAGAGACACAGCATCATTAATTTTGTAGAACAGATGGCCTTGGGCTAGGTTGTGAAGCTGAATAATATTTGAAAGCTGAAGAATGGAGGAAATGCCACTCCTAGTGAAAGTAATGAAGGCACTAATGCATCCAGGTAGCAATGCACATGCCGTGAGTTATGGTCACCAAGGACACATCAATATCATGGAAACAGTCAGTAGTTGGCATAGACCTCAGCTACTGAGTCCTCCTCACCTAGTATGGATGAGACACGTGTGCTCTTTATATCCAAGAGGATATAAGGAATACAATCAAGCTATTAAAAATATCTCTTATAAAAGGATTAAAGCTTTACAAGAGAAGTCCAAGCAACCCACAGTTCCCAAGCTTTGTACTTCATACAGCTCTCTGAAGATGGAGTATACAGCCTAGATGAAATCACTTACACCTCTCACTTGTCTCCTCATGGACCTAATAACAATGGGACTACTCTAGCTGAGAAGGACATTTAATGCTGAATCTAAGGAGAGGTGAGAATCAAGTGGCTTCTATGTCTATGCCCATAAGACACTGACACATTCAGAAATGTCAAGACATTATTAATTAGCCAAATGATCAACTAACATACGTGCTTCATAAGATGTCTGAATCAGTTCCCTTCAGGTTTATAGTTTAATAAGCCACCTAGTTAGTCCTTTAGCTAAATGTAAGAATCAAGTTTACTAGAGACTTTAGATCAGTGGTTCTCAACCTTCCTAATGTTGAGATCCTTCAATGCAGTTCTTCGTGTTGTGACCCCCCCCAACCATAAATTCATTTTCATTGCTACTTCATAAGTATAATGTTGCTCATAATGTAAATATATAATATGTGAGATAACTGGTATCAGGCCCCATATGAAAGAGTCATTCATCCCAAAAGGAGGCGGGACCCACAGGTTGTGAACCGCTGCTCAAGATTCTAGCATCTAGAATCACATAGACCTAATTGACACAAAAGGAGTCTTGGCTGGAACTACTGTGAAGGAGAGCCATCCCACTTTGTCATGTGGTTGAATTTAATTTTCCTACCACTTTTTTTTTTTCATGTGAGTCACTAGAACAACATCCTGACCCCACAATATGTTACCAATGAAAGCACATCTTTATTTTTCTCTGGTTTTCCTTTGCAGCCAAGCGAGGCTTTGGTTGTATCATATTCATCAGTAAGAAATCCCCAAATACCAGGCAGCATACCAGCATCTGCCTAGGCTGTGGGTTCAGGACAGACTTCAAATCCTGGAAAGGAGACTTAATCTCCTCCTATTTTGGGGCACGATCTAAGGCAAAAAAAAAAAAAAAAAAAGATGATTTCCCTGGCCCAGGATGGTCTTAACACTTTGTTCCTCAGAATCAGAAAGGAATCTCCAGTAGGCTTCATTTGTTGAGGATGGCTACGTGCAGAATATGAACTGGGAAACTGGCCTTTGCAGCAAGCAGGAAAAAGAAAACAAAACAAAAAATAAACATTTATGTTTTAGTTTACCTGAGTCTAAAACTTTGAGAGCCAAAATTCCTTCTAAGGCTTATCCCTATTAAGATCAGATGAAACCATTTCTGCCTTGTAAGGGAGCTCTATTCTCCTAAGAGGTCAGAAAACATTATTTAAGTTTATTTGTGGCCACTGTAATTATGAAGGGGTTAGGCACAGATACTGTTAGCGCTTACAGCCTGGTTTCCGTGTACTAAACATTGGTGCTAGAGTGGGTGTTTACACTGGCCTTGACCCTAAACTACAGCAACACAGCCTCTTCTACAGTAAGATTCTGGGCAGCAGTTCAGGAAAAGGAACAGACACAAAGGAAAGCAAGAAGGGTGTGTGGCTCTGCATTCACACCCTTGGTCCACTATGACAAGCCTGCTATGGAAAAAGGAACTTGCCCAAGAACAGATGTGTCAGTCTGTTGCATTCAAAGGAGCACCATTTCTTCCCTGAGTAGCAAAATATGAAATCCTGAGTCTCTAACTCTAAAGAGAACATAAATCATGACCACTTTCCTCATTTTGAAATTTTTTTCTGAATGGAGAATCTACCGGTGAGAAATAGCCTACTGTGGAAAAATTCAGCACCATAAAATTCTGCTATACCATAGAAACAATGTTTAAATTTCTCTCACCAAGTGTTTAACTCAAGCTAGGATTAAAACTCATTGCTTTAGAAGTAGCATCCAAGGATATCCGAGGATAGTTTTCTCCTGTGGTTATTACAGGTAATGTTCTTATACTGATCTCCACAGCCTAAAGAGCTCTGAGATGCTCCAGAGGGAGTGAATGTTCTCCACATCCCAACTGTAGAGAGGTCTTAACCAATATCTTGACAGCTAAGGATCTGTGCATATCTTCTTGTCTCCTCATCTATTAAAATGACTAGAAGATCTGGATTTTTCCACAAATTTAAAGACCATTTAGACTGTTCCACTGCTCAGTGTCCTTATAGTGTAGGTGGAACTTAGCCATGCCAACCAGATAGACTTACATTCTAATCTTACTTCTGTCACTAATTAATTATATTTACTTGGGCAACTTTCCATTACACTGAAATTTACAATTCTCCTCCCCACCCCCGCATTAATGACCTGATTGCCTTTGTTCAGATTTTGTTTCAAAGATCTTTATAAAGGGATTGGAGAGATGGCTTGGTGGCTTAAATCCTTGCTATACAAGTGTGAGGAACTGAGTTTGAATGTCCAGAACCCATGCACAACAAGGTGTGGTCTTGTGCACCTATAATGCAGTGTTCCCAACATCAGAGGGAAAGTGAAGGCAGCAGTCCCGGGAAGCCAGTGGGGCAGCTATCCTGACACATGTAGCCGTGAATGACACAGGAGAGACTGTACCACAAACAAGGGAGAAAGTGAGGACTCATACTTGACATAATCCCTATGACCTTAATATGTGTGCTGTGGCCTGCGCATGTCTGGCTTCATGCACACACATACATGCATATGCAGTATACATGCACATACACCTGAATTCATATGCAGTATTCATGCATGCATACACACACACAAACACACAAGCATAAACTGATGAGGTGGATTCATGCACACACATACATGCATATAATGTACATACACAGACACACACACACACATGAACTGATGAGATGGATCAGTGTGTAAACATGGTTACCTGAGTTGTAGCTCCAGAACCCACACAAAGGTAGAAGGAGAAGACTAATGTTGCAAATCTGTCTTCTGAACTCAACAGGGTGTGCACCCTGTGTACATGCCCCCCCAAATACATTATGAGCATACTCATAATAAAATAAATGAAATTTAAAAACTTGTAAACTCAAAGAAAAGAAGACATTTGTGTAGCCTCCCTCAGCCTTGAAGCAGACTGATCCAGTCTTTGACCTTGCTGCCACTAAGAAGGAGATTACCTAGGTTAGAGCCTTCTGACCTTGATGGCTCTATTTGCTCTTCTCCAAGACTGCTTCCTGCTGAAAGTCCTTGAGATGTTCCAGAGACACACCCTGTAGATCGCCTACGGGCTGGCTTCAGACACCAAGAATGGGCTGGCGGGGGGATGGGCCTTCCCTCTTTATAAGCACAGACTCTCAGTAAACTTCAGAGGCTTTGAATAGAAAGGTTTGTCTTGGCCTCCTTCTTTTGTTGCCCTCTGATCTCTTTCAGCCCCAGCCCGCCTTTCAGGGGAACCCAGTTCACGTGGCCGCAGGTGGCTACACGTTTGCATCTTCGAAGATATAGTGTCTTCTTTCACAGCAAAAGGCAGGCGTACTTCTTGTCTATGAAACCAACCCCTGTAATAACAACCGTGGAAATGGTTGTAACCCATACAGCTTTTGCTGTAGAACTGCCCAAATATCTACCTGACCCTCTATATGTTGCTCTGTTCTATAGAATCTATAGGAACTGGGTTATGCAAGATGGTGAAGGAAAATGCTGATATTCTGCAACACTATTTTGGCATATTGTGATAGTAAAAAAGGACTTTATTCCTGGCAAGCGGATAGAGGGACGTGAACAAGTCTTAGACAAATTTTGATCAAACAAGGTAAAACATTAGCTTTCTGGCCGAGTAAAATGTAAGACTCTTATTAGTTCTCCCTACTTAGCAGATTTAATCCTTCATCTCTACATCTGTAAAACAAGACTTAAAACAGTACTGATGGGCTTCTCCCACCCCAGAGCATCAGCAAATGCTTCAGAGAGCTTGCATGATGCTAGCAGCATTCAGGGTCTTCGTTAAATATGCAGTTCTCCTGTGCAGCGGTAATTTGTAAAGAAAAACCGGTTCGGAAAAGATTATGCTACGAAGCATACCATTCTGAGCTATCACAATCTTAACATCATTTTCAGAGTCATTTTCTTTTATCTGTGAAGTTCACACTTTCCCTTTTATGTTCCCTTTCTCCCAAGCACAGTTTTATATAAAATCTTGTGTGGATCTAATATAGAACGCTACATTCAAAATTATTCCTTTACTTGCTTTCCTGGAAGGAAATTGCAAAGGGAGGCTTTCACTACACATTTCACGGTTTAGTTTGGCTTGTGATTAAGAATTTAATCTCTCATCCATATTCCCTTTCTCTAGAGAACTGGATCGAGGATCTGCAAGGGATCTTCACTCAAACCTTTGCCTGGTCTTGTGAGAGCCTGGGTCTTTGGTGGGTGCTAACATCCTGTGAGGGCAGCAGGATGAATGTATGTTACAGATATAATGGTACCCTTTCCTAAGATGTATCCTTTCATCTGTGGTGAAGCATCAGAGTTTCCTGGTTTAGATTTGTGGGTCCTTCCATACTGAGTTCCCCTCAGTCTATCCTCTGTTTAAACTCTTTCAATGCTCTGTAGCCTGCAAACGAATTTTACTCTCTTTCCCGCTCATGTTTTTTTTTTTTTTTAAAGGTTCTCCTCTCTACCCACTACTTCTTTCCTCTCTTTGCGCTTGGCACATTCTCATTCATCCTATAAAATTGGGTCAACTTCCCTTGCAAGAGTCACCTCTAACTTATCTGCCCATGTCTGTTTGATCTAACTGCCTGATAACTCCTGAATTGATATTTTCAAGCTCTTGTTCTCCTCTTTGATGTGCACAGTACCTGGCCGTTAAGGATAGATCTAGATTGGTTCGCTTTCCAGAGGTTTATGACATGACATTTGTTTCGTGGGTGCTGGGTTCCAACCCACAGTGTCTTAGCACTGGTTGCCAGTTGAGATCACAGGGAGCTCTGACAAAGGGCTGGGTACTGATGCTGATGCCAGGCTCTGGGAAGTCACACCTGGTCTACAGGTTTACAAGTAAAGCCAGCTGAAGCCCAAATCACAACAATAAATGTTCCCATAGCTCTTACTATGGAAGGCATTATTTGCACACACTACCATAACTATTTTTCCCCTCTGTTAATTTGTAACAAATGTTTTGAAAAACAATCAAGGTTGGACACCATATTAGGTATTTTCAATCCTTACTTTAAGTTCTCCGTTCTATTTATTTAGCTGCATTATTTTTAATGCTAAGGGTTTTGCTCATTAGTCTAGCTAAGTGACAAGTGACAACTCACTGGTTGAAGCAAAGTTTTGATGTACAATGACTGAACCATACCAGTTTCTTTCAGCTAAGTCTGTGTTTGTTTATTTGTTGTTGTTTTAAATTAAATGGTGGGGTGTGTGTGCATGAATGTGCTCAGTATAATGATGTATGGTTAATGCAGAAATGCTTCTTAGCAATTGAAGGAAAAAATCAGGTTGCCAAAGGCGACAGCAGACACTAAGAGCCACTGTTTCCCCCAGACAGCTTTGTATTAAGCAATTTGTCATGAACATTTGTCTTTCCTCACCGAAGCTCCCACTCTCTGGAGCTGAAGGCTAATTTGATCTGGCATCTCTGCAATTATTTAAAGGAAACAAAACCCCTGGAACCGAAACACACTAATGATTTAAGTAGAGAAGTCTTCTAAAGGATTTGCTAAAAATGGCCCTGGGTTAAATAGTAATGTTAGAAAATTTGAATTGGGATTTTATGTATTATATTTAAATTGTGAAATGAGTAGTTTTATACAAAGCATGTTATAAAAGTGATTTGCTTCTGCACTGAAACATCTTTTTCTAGGGTTTGTCAAGAGCTTTACTCATGAGGTCCAGGCTTCACTCAGTTCTCTTCACAGCCTCCTCTGACTCTTCTTGTTTCGTGTCTCTTCCTCTCCAGCTGTCCTTCCCACATGCCAGATTCCTGTCATTGTGTTCCCCAGCTGTGTATTGGAGGGTTAACGTTAGACAAACAGGACACACCTGGCAATAGACATAGAATTAATTTGTCCAGTTGTGTGACACATAGAGAAGAGATTTTAGAGTACTGCTATAGAAGTGAGTAATGGGTAGCTAGTTGGTGCTCAACATTGGTAGCACCTTTTGAAATCTGGCTGCACTGTGACCCCCTAGAGATCATAATTGACATGCATGTAGAATGAGCTCACTGACTCGTGCCAAAGAACACTGTAAAGACTTACGGCATAGGCTTCCAAAAGCAATAGACCCAGTGGTATTTTAGGATCCAGGGGCCAAAATTTCAAGGTAGCACAAAGCAGTGAATTCTTGGGCTTGGACCTGTAGATGCCTTTCTGGAAACCTTGGTCCCCTCCCACTGTCCTGATGAATAGAACCCAGAAAGTACATTGATGTATGGGCTGTCAGTTTTCTAGATTTTTTTCTATTCTGCTTTTTTTTTTTCAAATATAGACTTTTTTCCCTTTAAATCTCATTTCTTCTCTTATTTCACTTTGTATCTCGTTGGTCACTAGATATCCATCCCAGGTCATCTTCAGAGTTCTGACTTCCAGGAAATCCAGGACCACAAATACAACATCGCTGTTTTGTTTTGTTTTGTTTTGTTTTGTTTTTCCCTCTCAACTCTGAGTACAGGATGACCTTCATTTTATTTCTTAATAATGTCCCTACTCTTTCAAAGTGAGATCCCAATTAGAGAGACCTGTATTATGTATTTCTACCCACTTTTTTTGTGTGTGTGTGCATGTGTGCATGTGTACATTCATGTATATACCTTCATAGTTATGATTGCATGCATGAAGGCCAGAGGTTGATGATTCGTGTCTTCCTCAATGACTCTCCACCTTCCTTTCTGAGACAGAAAGACACTGACCCTGAGGTTCACTGATCCAGCTAGATGGCCTGGCTCACAAGCTTCAGGGATCCTCTTGTTTCCATATCCCCCACCTTGTGATTAAAAGTCTCTGTCACTTGGATTCTGGAAATCAAAATCTTGTCCTCACATTTCTATAGTTATCAGTTTATTGACTGAGCCAAGTCTCTAGTGCTTTTACTGGCATTTCTGTTATGACCACTTATGACCATAAGTAGTCTTTAAGGGTCTCATCTCTGATATCTCATTGTATTGTGACTTGGATGAGAACTGTCCATTCATTCTCCACAGGCTCACATAATTAAAGTGTTTGGTCCCCAGTCAGAGGCTCTGTTTGGGCACATGGTGAGGCCTTAATTGGGGAAGTATGTCACTGGGAGCAGGCTTTGACAGTGCATAGCCTCTACCTACTTCCAACCTATTCTTTCTGGTCTATAATTGGGATTGAAGATGTGATCTGTCAACTCCCTACTGCTGCAGCCATGCTTGCCACTTGCAGTAGCACCTCCCTGCCATGGTGGACTCTATCCCTGTGACACAGTGTGGCCAAATAAACTCTTCCTTCTATTACTAGCTTTGGTCATAGTGTTTTACTATAACGACAGAAAAGTAGCTAATAGACTTTGCCTTTCATTCTTTTCTCCTCTTGAGCTCCTGGTAGAAATATTCCAAAGACTACATTTATGGTAACTCAGGTTTCTCCAGCTTTTTCTTCTAAACTCTGCTCTGTGCTCATTATGTACTGACAAAGTGACTTTCCCATTTCAGATACTTGTTGTATATGTACTGTTATACCTAGCACAGAGGTTCAGTCTTAGTCTGCTTTAGCAGCTTCAGAAAGATAGGAAAAGAAGGACTGATTTACAAAGAACAGGGCTTGATTACAGTTACGGAGGTTGAGATGTGTGGGGTGGAGATCTGTATCTGATAAGGTCTAGAGTGGAAAAGCAAGAAAGCATGCTCATTAGGGTGATGGAGTTCCAAACCTGTGTTTTTTAAGATGAAGAACCTACTCTCAAGAAAGCAGCATTCAGCCATGGATGAGGGCAGAGCCCTAGTTACTTAACCACTCCTTGAAGGTTGCATTCAAGATTATGTTTTAAATGCATAAACCTTGGGGTTGGGAGTATAGTCAGACCACAGAGCAGCCTGCACATTCCTGGCTTGATGCCTGTCTCAAACCTTTCTCTTTCACATCTACGCACTATATAGATACAATTTCATCCGTACAAATGGTGGAAGTAACTTCACTCCTCCCCACCCCCCCCCCCCAATTTTGTTCTCATCTGATGATGTTCCTTTTCAGGCAAGGTTTCTACTTGGGCTGATTCATTTTGACATCTCTCATCAAGTCCAACATGATAGGAATTAGACACAGGTCTCAATGGGCTGTTCTTTGTTCTGATGTATTTTATCACATATATTTAAAAATAACATTCATTGTCTCATAGGATGAACTCTGTGCACTTTACTTGATTGAAATTTTAAGAAAATCTTTATCATTGTTAGATCGAATTTATAGTTTGCTCAGTGGGTTTAGTAACAATGTGGGAAATCTGGGTTTTAAAAGAATAGATATTTAGCTGCATAGTATATGCATGCTGTCCTGCTCTGCTTTCTGTTTTTAATTTCTTTTTTTTAATTAGGTATTTTCTTCATTTACATTTCCTGTGCTATCCCAAAAGTCCCCCATACCCTCCCCCACCAACTCCATTACCCACCCACTCCTACTTCTTGGCCCTGGCGTTCCCCTGTACTGAGGCATATAAAGTTTGCACTACCAATGGGCCTCTCTTTCCACTGATGGCTGCCAACTAGGCCATCTTTTGATACATATGCAGCTAGAGACACGAGCTCCTGGCGGGTGTGTGTGGGGGGTACTGGTTAGTTCATAATGTTGCTCCACCTATAGGGTTGCAGATCCCTTTAACTCCGTGGGTACTATCTCTAGCTCCTCCATTGGGGGCCCTGTGATCCATCCAATAGCTGACTGTGAGCATCCATTTCTGTGTTTGCTAGGCCCCGGCATAGTCTCACAAGAGACAGCTATATCAGGGTCCTTTCAGCAAAATCTTGCTAGTGTATGCAATGGTGTCAGCGTTTGGAAGCAGATTATGGGATGGATCCCCGGATATGGCAGTCTCTAGATGGTCCATCCTTTTGTCTCAGCTCCAAACTTTGTCTCTGTAACTGTTGAGGGGCATCTGAGTTGTTTCCAGCTTCTGGCTATTATAAATAAGGCTGCTATGAACATAGTGGAGTATCTTCTGGATATATGCCCAGGAGAGGTATTGCGGGTCCTCCAGTAGTACTATGTCCAATTTTCTGAGGAACTGCTAGACTGACTTCCAGAGTGGTTGTACAAGCTTGCAATCCCACCAAGAATGGAGGAGTGTTCCTCTTTCTCCACATCCACTCCAGTATCTGCTGTCACCTGAATTTTTGATCTTAGCCATTCTGACTGGTGTGAAGTGGAATCTCAAGGTTGTTTTGATTTGCATTTCCCTGATGATTAAGAATGCTGAACATTTTTTCAGATGCTTCTCAGCCATTCGGTATTCCTCAGGTGAGAATTCTTTGTTTAACTCTGAGCCCCATTTTTTAATGGGGTTATTTGATTTTCTGGAGTCCACCTTCTTGAGTTCTTTATATATATATTGGATATTAGTCCCTTATCTGATTTAGGATAGGTAAAGATCCTTTCCCACTCTGTTGGTGGCCTTTTTGCTTTATTGACTGTGTCTTTTGCCTTACAGAAGCTTTGCAAATTTATAAGGTCCCATTTGTCGATTCTGGATCTTACAGCACAAGCCATTGCTGTTCTATTCAGGAATTTTTCCCCTGTGCCCATATCTTCGAGGCTTTTCCCCACTTTCTCCTCTGTCTCTGTTTTTTTTTTTTTTTTTCTTCTTGCCAGTCCATTCTTTTTTTTTTAAATATAATATTTTTATTTTTATTTTTTTTATTTTTAATATTTTTATTACATATTTTCCTCAATTACATTTCCAATGCTATCCCAAAAGTCCCCCATAGCGCCCCCCACTTCCCTACCCACCCATTCCCATTCTTTTGGCCCTGGCATTCCCCTATATTGGGGCATATAAAGTTTGCAAGTCCAATGGGCCTCTCTTTCCATTGATGGCCGACTAGGCCATCTTTCGATACATATGCAGCTAGAGACAAGAGCTCCGGGGTTCTGGTTAGTACATCATGTTGTTCCAACAATAGGGTTGCAGATCCCTTTAGCTCCTTGGGTACTTTCTCTAGCTTCTCCATTGGGAGCCCTGTGATACATCCAATAGCTGACTGTTAACATCCACTCCTGTGTTTGCTAGGCCCCGGCATCGTCTCACAAGAGACAGCTATATTTGGGTCCTTTCAGCAAAATCTTGCTAGTGTATGCAATGGTGTCAGCGTTTAGAAGCTGATTATGGGATGGATCCCTGGATACGGCAGTCTCTAAATGGTCCATCCTTTCATCCCAGCTACGAACTTTGTCTCTGTAACTCCTTCCCTGGGTGTTTTGTTCCCAATTATAAGAAGGTGCACAGTGTCCACACTTTGGTCTTCATTCTTCTTGAGTTTCATGCGTTTAGCAAATTGTATCTTATATCTTGGGTATCCTAAGTTTTGGGCTAATATCCACTTATCAGTGAATACATATTGTGTGAGTTCTTTTGTGATTGTGTTATTTCACTCAAGATGATGCCCTCCAGGTCCATCCATTTGGCTAGGAATTTCATAAATTCATTCTTTTTAATAGCTGAGTAGTACTCCATTGTGTAAATGTACCATAATTTCTGTATCCATTCCTCTGTTGAGGGACATCTGGGTTCTTTCCAGCTTCTGGCTATTATAAATAGGGCTGCTATGAACATAGTGGAGCATGTGTCCTTTTTACCGGTTGGGACATCTTCTGGATATATGCCCAGGAGAGGTATTGCTGGGTCCTCCGGTAGTACTATGTCCAATTTTCTGAGGAACTGCCAGACTGATTTCCAGAGTGTTTGTACAAGCTTGCAATCCCACCAACAATGGAGGAGTGTTCCTCTTTCTCCACATCCTCGCCAGCATCTGCTGTCACCTGAATTTTTGATATTAGCCATTCTGACTGGTGTGAGGTGGAATCTCAGGGTTGTTTTGATTTGCATTTCCCTGATGATTAAGGATGTTGAACATTTTTTCAGGTGTTTCTCTGCCATTCGGTATTCCTCAGGTGAGAATTCTTTGTTCAGTTCTGAGCCCCATTTTTTAATGGGGTTATTTGACTTTCTGGAGTCCACCTTCTTGAGTTCTTTATATATATTGGATATTAGTCCCTTATCTGATTTAGGATAGGTGAAGATCCTTTCCCAATCTGTTGGTGGTTTTTTTGTCTTATTGATGGTGTCTTTAGCCTTGCAGAAGCTTTGTAGTTTCATGAGGTCCCACTTGTCAATTCTCGATCTTACAGCACAAGCCATTACTGTTCTATTCAGGAATTTTTTTCCCTGTGCCCATATCTTCAAGGCTTTTCCCCACTTTCTCCTCTATAAGTTTCAGTGTCTCTGGTTTTATGTGAAGTTCCTTGATCCACTTAGACTTGACCTTAGTACAAGGAGATAGGAATGGATCGATTCGCATTCTTCTACATGTTAACAACCAGTTGTGCCAGCACCATTTGTTGAAAATGCTGTCTTTCTTCCACTGGATGTTTTTAGCTCCCTTGTCGAAGATCAAGTGACCATAGGTGTGTGGGTTCATTTCTGGGTCTTCAATTCTATTCCATTGGTCTATTTGTCTGTCACTATACCAATACCATGCAGTTTTTATCACAATTGCTCTGTAGTAGAGCTTTAGGTCCGGCATGGTGATTCCACCAGAGGTTCTTTTATCCTTGAGAAGAGTTTTTGCTATCCTAGGTTTTTTGTTATTCCAGATGAATTTGCAGATTGCGCTTTCTAATTCGTTGAAGAATTGATTTGGAATTTTGATGGGGATTGCATTGAATCTGTAGATTGCTTTTGGCAAGATAGCCATTTTTACAATGTTGATCCTGCCAATCCATGAGCATGGGAGATCTTTCCATCTTCTGAGATCTTCTATAATTTCTTTCTTCAGAGACTTGAAGTTTTTATTATACAGATCTTTCACTTCCTTAGTTAGAGTCACGCCAAGATATTTTATATTATTTGTGACTATTGAGAAGGGTGTTGTTTCCCTAATTTCTTTCTCAGCCTGTTTATTCTTTGTGTAGAGAAAGGCCATTGATTTGTTTGAGTTAATTTTATATCCACCTACTTCACCGAAGCTGTTTATCAGGCTTAGGAGTTCTCTGGTGGAATTTTTAGGGTCAGTTATATATACTATCATATCATCTGCAAAAAGTGATATTTTGACTTCATCTTTTCCAATTTGTGTCCCTTTGATCTCCTTTTGTTGTCGAATTGCTCTGGCTAGGACTTCAAGTACAATGTTGAATAGGTATGGAGAAAGTGGACAGTCTTGTCTAGTCCCTGATTTTAGAGGGATTGCTTCAAGCTTCTCACCATTTACTTTGATGTTGGCTACTGGTTTGCTGTAGATTGCTTTTATCATGTTTAGGTATGGGCCTTGAATTCCTGATCTTTCCAAGACTTTTATCATGAATGGGTGTTGGATCTTGTCAAATGCTTTTTCCGCATCTAACGAGATGACCATGTGGTTTTTGTCTTTGAGTTTGTTTATATACTGGATTACGTTGATGGATTTCCGTATATTGAACCATCCCTGCATCCCTGGGATGAAACCTACTTGGTCAGGATGGATGATTGTTTTGATGTGTTCTTGGATTCGGTTAGCAAGAACTTTATTGAGGATTTTTGCATCAATATTCATAAGGGATATTGGTCTGAAGTTTTCTATCTTTGTTGGGTCTTTTTGTGGTTTAGGTATCAGAGTAATTGTGGCTTCATAGAATGAGTTGGGTAGAGTACCTTCTGTTTCTATTTTGTGGAATAGTTTGTGAATAACTGGGATTAGATCTTCTTTGAAGGTCTGATAGAACTCTCCCACTAAACCCATCTGGTCCTGGGCTTTTTTTAGTTGGGAGACTATTAATGACTGCTTCTATTTCTTTGGGGGATATAGGGCTGTTTAGATCATTAACCTGATCTTGATTCAACTTTGGTACCTGGTATCTGTCTAGGAACTTCTCCATTTCATCCAGGTTCTCCAGTTTTGTTGAGTATAGCCTTTGGTAGAAGGATCTGATGGTGTTTTGGATGTCTTCAGGATCTGTTGTTATGTCTCCTTTTTCATTTCTGATTTTGTTAATTAGGATGCTTTCCCTGTGCCCTCTAGTGAGTCTGGCTAAGGGTTTATCTATCTTGTTGATTTTCTCAAAGAACCAGCTCCTTGATTGGTTGATTCTTTGAATAGTTCTTCTTGTTTCCACTTGGTTGATTTCGCCCCTGAGTTTGATTATTTCCTGCCGTCTACTCCTCTTGGGTGAATTTGCTTCCTTTTGTTCTAGTGCTTTTAGGTATGTTGTCAAGCTGCTAATGTGTGCTCTCTCTAGTTTCCTTTTGGAGGCACTCAGAGCTATGAGTTTTCCTCTTAGAAATGCTTTCATCGCGTCCCATAAGTTTGGGTATGTTGTGGCTTCATTTTCATTGAACTCTAAAAAGTCCTTAATTTCTTTCTTTATTCCTTCCTTGACCAAGGTATCATTGAGAAGAGTGTTGTTCAGTTTCCACGTGAAGGTTGGCTTTCTATTATTTATTTTGTTATTGAAGATCGGCCTTAGTCCATGGTGATCTGATAGGATGCATGGGACAATTTCAATATTTTTGTATCTGTTGAGGCCTGTTTTGTGACCAATTATGTGGTCAATTTTGGAGAAGGTACCATGAGGTGCTGAGAAGAAGGTATATCCTTTTGTTTTAGGATAGAATGTTCTGTAGATATCTGCCAGATCCATTTGATTCATAATTTCTCTGTGTCCCTGTTTAGTTTCTGTTTCCATGATCTGTCCATTGGTGAAAGTGGTGTGTTGAAGTCTCCCACTATTATTGTATGAGGTGCAATGTGTGCTTTGAGATTTACTAAAGTTTCTTTAATGAATGTGGCTGCCTTTGTATTTGGAGCATAGATATTCAGGATTGATAGTTCCTCTTGGAGGATTTTACCTTTGATGAGTATGAAGTGTCCCTCCCTGTCTTTTTTAATGACTTTGGGTTGGAAGTCAATCTTATCAGATATTAGAATGGCTACTCCAGCTTGTTTCTTCATGCCATTTGCTTGGAAAATTATTTTCCAGCCTTTCATTCTGAGGTAGTGTCTATCCTTTTCTCTGAGATGAGTTTCCTGTAAGCAGCAAAATGTTGGGTCTTGTTTGTGTAGCCAGTTTGTTAGTCTATGTCTTTTTATCGGGGAGTTGAGTCCATTGATATTAAGAGATATTAAGGAAAAGTAATTGTTGTTTCCTGTTATTTTTGTTGTTAAAGTTGGCATTTTGTTCTTGTGGCTGTCTTCTTTTAGGTTTGTTGAGGGATTACCTTCTTGTTGTTTCTAGGGCGTGGTTCCTGTCCTTGTATTGTTTTTTTTCTGTTATTATCCTTTGAAGGGCTGGATTCGTGTTGAGATAATGTGTGAATTTGATTTTGTCGTGGAATACTTTGGTTTCTCCATCTATGTTAATTGAGAGTTTGGCTGGGTATAGTAGCCTGGGCTGGAATTTGTGTTCTTTTAGTGTCTGTATAACATCTGTCCAGGATCTTCTGGCTTTCATAGTCTCTGGTGAAAAATCTAGTGTAATTCTGATAGGCTTGCCTTTATATGTTACTTGGCCTTTTTCTCTTACTGCTTTTAGTATTCTATCTTTATTTAGAGCATTTGTTGTTCTGATTATTATGTGTCGGGAGGTATTTCTTTTCTGGTCCAGTCTATTTGGAGTTCTGTAGGCTTCTTGTATGTTCATGGGCATCTCTTTCTTTAGATTTGGGAAGTTTTCTTCTATAATTTTGTTGAAGATGTTTGCTGGTCCTTTGAGTTGAAAATCTTCATTCTCATCCACTCCTATTATCCGTAGGTTTGGTCTTCTCATTGTGTCCTGTATTTCTTGGATGTTTTGAGTTAGGATCTTTTTGCATTTTACATTTTCCTTGATTGTTGTGCTGATGTTCTCTATGGAATCTTCTGCACCTGAGATTCTCTCTTCCATCTCTTGTATTCTGTTGCTGATGCTGGTATCTATGGTTCCAGATTTCTTTCCTAGGGTTTCTATCTCCAGTGTTGCCTCATTTTGGGTTTTCTTTATTGTGTCTACTTCCCTTTTTAGGTCTAGTATGGTTTTGTTCATTTCCATCATCTGTTTGGATGTGTTTTCCTGTTTTTCTGTAAGGACTTCTCCCTGTTTGATTATGTTATCCTGTTTTTCTTTAACGATTTGTAACTCTTTAGCAGTGTTCTCCTGCAATTCTTTAAGGGATTTTTGTGCTTCCTCTTTAATGTCTTCTACCTGTTTAGCAGTGTTCTCCTGTATTTCTTTAAGTGTGTTATTAAAGTCCTTCTTGAAGTCCTCTACCATCATCAGGATATATGCTTTTAGATCCGTGTCTAGCTTTTCCGGTGTGTTGGGGTGCCCTGGACTGGGCGAAGTGGGGGTGCTGGGTTCTGATGATGGTGAGTGGTCTTGGTTTCTGTTAGTAATTTATTACGTTTACCTTTCACCATCTGGTAATCTCTGGGGTTAGTTGTTATCGTTGTCACTGTTTAAAGATTGGAGCAGAAGCTGTGTTCCACTCACCAGCAGTCTCAGAATCCTGCGGCGGGGGTCGTGGGTAGCTGGCGGGTGTCAGCCGACCCTGCGCTCCAGCAACCCTGGCGCTGATCTGGCTGGAAGTGGCCTGTGGCCCTACTCAGGCCGGTTTCTGCTTCCCTAACTAATGCAGTCTCAGGTCCCGCGCGCAATTGGATTGGAGCAGAAGCTGTGCTCCACTCACCAGAAGTCTTAAGATCCTGTGGCGGGTGTTGTGGGTAGCTGGTGAGTGTCAGCCGACCCTGCGCCCCAGCTGCCCCGGTGCTTTTCTGACCGGAAGAGGCTTGTGGCCCTATGTAGGCCGGATTTCTCTCTCCCCAACCAGAGCAGTCTCAGGTCCCGCGTGATTGGACTGGAGCAGAAGCTGTGTTCCACTCACCAGCAGTCCCAAAATCCTGCGGCGGGGGTCGTGGGTAGCTGGCGGGTGTCAGGCAACCCTGCGCTCCTCTCTATTTTTCTTGAGTCTTTCTGTGGTTTAGATATCAGAGTAATTGTGGCATCATAGAATGAATTGGGTACAGTACCTTCTGCTTGTATTTTGTGGAATAGTTTGTGCAGAACTGGAATTAGATCTTCTTTGAAGGTCTGATAGAACTCTGCACTAAATCAATCTGGTCTTGGGAGACTATTAATGACTACTTCTATTTTCTTTAGGGGATATAGGACTGTTTAGATCATTAACCTGATCCTGATCTAACTTTGGTACCTGGTATCTGTCTAGAAATTTGTCCATTTCATTCAGGTTTTCGAGTTTTGTTGAGTATAGCCTTTTGTAGAATGTTCTGATGTTGTTTTGGATTTCTTCAGGATCTGTTGTTATGTCTCCCTTTTCATTTCTGATTTTGTTAATTAAGATGCTGTCCCTGTGCTCTCTTGTTGGGAGCTATTAAGACATCTCTATTGTATTGATCTCTGAATTGGGCCTCTCTCCGAGAAGAAAAGGAGGTCAAAAGCGGGCCACCAACGCACCGTTCTGAGAACAACCACAGAATGTTCCAGCCTTAAGTTACCACCAGATGTTCTGACCACAAGATGTACCCTGATCCCACCAAGTTCCTGCTTCCCCGTGTAGTTACCAAAAGAAAAATTTCCGCTGCCCCTTCCCTCCTGCTGAGAAGTACTTCCTCCTTTGCTTGTGCATTTCCGCTGCCCCATTCTTCCTGCTGAGAAGTATTTCCCCTTTTGCTTGTGCATTTAAGACTTGAGCCTTGCTGAATTCAGAGACACCTTGATGCTCCTCAGACTGCTTCCATGTAGTTCCTGCACTTGGTGTCTGCCTGTCTCTCTCCCCATTTGGTTCTTAGGAGAAGGTCTCCTCGAGACCCTCGAATAACTGGACCTGCCGGACGGATCACCCTCTAGTGAGTCTGGCTAGGGGTTTATATATCTTGTTGATTTTCTCAAAGAACCAGCTCCTCCGTTGGTTGATTCTTTGAATAGTTCTTCTTGTTTCCACTTGGTTGATTTTGCCCCTGAGTCTGATTATTTCCTGCCGTCTACTCCTCTTGGGTGAATTTGCTTCCTTTTGTTCTAGAGCTTTTAGGTGTGTTGTCAAGCTGCTAGTGTGTTCTCTCTCAAGTTTCTTTTTGGAGGCACTCAGAGCTATGAGTTTCCCTCTTAGAAATGCTTTCATTTTGTCCCATAAGTTTGGGTATGTTGTGGCTTCATTTTCATGAAACTCTAAAAAGTCTTTAATTTCTTTCTTTATTTCTTCCTTGACCAAGTTATCAATGAGTAGAGTGTTGCTCAGCTTCCACATCAACACTGGCTTCCTATTATTCATGTTGTTCGGATTATTATGTGTCGGGAGGAATTTCTTTTCTGGTCCAGTCTATTTGGAGTTCTGTAGGCTTCTTGTATGTTCATGGGCATGTCTTTCTTTAGGTTTGGGAAGTTTTCTTCTATAATTTTGTTGAAGATATTTGCTGGCCCTTTAAGTTGAAAATCTTCATTCTCATTTATTCCTATTATCAGTAGGTTTGATCTTCTCATTGTGTCCTTGATTTCTTGGATGTTTTGAGTAAGGATCTTTTTGCATTTTGCATTTTCTTTGACTGTTGTGCCGATGTTCTCTATGGAATCTTCTGCACCTGAGATTCTCTCTTCCATCTCTTGTATTCTGTTGCTGATGCTGGCATCTATGTTTCCAGATTTCTTTCCTAGGGTTTCTATCTCCAGCGTTGCCTCACTTTGGGCTTTCTTTATTGTGTCTACTTCCCTTTTTAGGTCTAGTATGGTTTTGTTCATTTCCATCACCTGTTTGGATGTGTTTTCCTGTTTTTCTTTAAGGACTTCTACCTATTTGTTGTGTTTTTCCTGTTTTTCTTTAAGGACTTGTAACTCTTTTGCAGTGTTCTCTTGTATTTCTTTAAGTGAGTTATTAAAGACCTTCTTGATGTCCTCTACTATCATCATGAGATATACTTTTAAATCCTGATCTAGCTTTTCGGGTGTGTTGGGGTGCCCTGGACTGGGTGAGGTGTGAGTGCTGTGTTCTGATGATGGTCAGTGGTTTTGCTTTCTGTTAGTAAGATTCTTACATTTGCCTTTCGCCATCTGGTAATCTCGAGTTTGTTGTTATAGTTGTCTCTGGTTAGAGCCTGTTCCTCTTGTGATTCTGTTAGCCTTTATCAGCAGACCTGGGAGACTAGATGTCTCCTGAGTTTCAGTGGCCTGAGCACTCTCTGCAGGCAAGCTCTCTCTCCCCTTGCAGGGAAGGTGGACTGATATCTGGCATTCGGACCTGCCTCCTGGCAGAAGATGAAGACCTGAAACAGGGCCTGTCCCAGAAGCTGTTAGATTCTGTAGTCCACACTCTTACCTGCACAGACTAGTCTTGGAGGGGTCTGGGAACCAAGATGCCTTCTCCAGGTGCTCTGCAAAGCCCTCCAGGGCGGGTGGGGAGGACGCCTGTCCACTGGCAGGGAAGGTGCTCGGATGTCCGGAGCCTGAAATGGGGTCTGCCTCAGAAGCTGTCCTCTAGGGACCTTGGGGGTGTCCTCCACCTCCTCACCCAGGTGACCCACTGGCGCCGACTGGAAGGGACTTGTGACCCTGGTCAGGCCAGGTTTTCTGCTTCCCTAATGCTGCCTCAGGTCCCGAGCGATTGGAATGGAACAGAAATTGTGCTCCACTCACCGGTGGTCCTAAGATCTCGTGGAGAGACCTCTAGTGACTTTGGGAGGGAGCGTGTCTGCCGACTCCACACCCAAGGTGACCCGGTGTTGGTGCCAACCAGAAGGGACTTGTGACCCTGGTCAGGCTGGGTTTTCTGCTTCTCTAATGCTGGTCCTGCATGATTGGAATGGAACAGAAGATGTGTTCCACTCACTGGTGGTCCTAAGATCTCATGGAGAGTCCTCTCGGGACCTTGGGGGTGTCTGCCAACTCCATGCCCAAGGTGACCCAGTGCTGGCGCTGACCGGAAGGCCTGCTCTGCTTTCTTATGCTGTCATAAACATTATCACCAAAAGGAATTTGAGGAGAAAAAAGCTTATTTTATCAAACATTTCCTGGTAATAGTTCGGCACTGAGAGAAGTGTCAGTGCAGGAACTATAGGAAGCCAGGAGACAGGAGCTGAAGCACAGAGCAGGAAGGGACACTGCTTACTGGGTGGCTTTCTTGGGCTCATTCAGCTACCTTTGTTATCTGCCCAGGGATGGCACTGCCTGCCTGCCACTGCCACTGGTGTTGGCTCTCCAGAATCAATTAGCAATCAAGAGAATGCTTCACAACTGTGCCTAGAGGCCAACCTGATGAAGGCAGTTCCTCAACTGAGACTGCTCTTTCTATTAGGTCTATATTTGTGTCCTGTTGACAACAACCTATGATACATGTTGTCATGTGGTGAATAGTCACCTTTGTGATATTTAGAAAAGCAAAAGAATTGTTTTTATTTTATAAACTCAAATGACAAATGTACATAAATTGAAAAATCTGAAAATGGAACTAGTCACTGCCTTGCACTATCAATATTGGGCAGTAGCTCTTCCCTGAATGATTACATTTAAGTGAGAATCAGTGGGACAGTATTCAAAACTTAGTACATATATGCCTATATAATCTCTCTCTCTCTCTCTCTCTCACACACACACACACACACACATTCTACTGAGGTATGGTCAATATCAGAATGTACAAAGTTTTCAAAGAATGAAAATAAAGTCACAAAAAGTCAATGCAAACATTATTCAGAGAATGAGTTAGTTTGAACAAACAGTCCAAAGTTAAAGTAAGGGTCATATAAAACACAGTTGAAATGTAGAGAGTGAACGTTCAGACATTATGTAACTTCTCATGGTACCAAGAGCAACTGTTTTGAGTTTGGCTTGAGTAAGTGACCCCAAACGTCATTTTAAGAAGCAGTTCAATAAAGTAGAGCTTTCTGTGGTGGTCATAGAAACGGAGTGTCTTGGGTTAAGCGTCCCGTGTGGTCAAACAACATTCGTTCATGGTTTCACTAAGTCCAAGATTTTGCTTGCAGAGTCAGTACAGACGTGACAAGCTTGTTAATCAGATGCAAGTTTGGAACAATTTTCTCTCACTGTCTTTTAAACTTTGTACAAAGGAGGCATTGCACCTTATAGAGAATACTTGTAATAACAAACGCTTTGCAGAAAATCTCTACAAGGTGAGGTCAGAGTTTGTCTTAAGGCAGGGGCTACAACGAGCAGGCCACCATTTATTTGCACTGTTTTCTTTGGCCTTGTCCAGTGAGCCAGATGGGGGCAGTGGGGCACATATGGTGTCTGAACTGGCTGAGGCTCCCAGCAGGCCTGTGCTGTGGATTCCTTGGCCTGCTGCTGTGCTTTTGTGTTTGAGTTCAAAATTCTCCTCCTGGTTTGTCTAGGGGCAGTGGCTGGCTGCTCAGAAGCACAGCAGGAACCAGGCACTCTGAACTTTAGAAAGCTCATGTACAGGGGAGAGACCTCAGCAACAAAGGGCTTCTCATCTCTAAGCCACTGTTCTTTCCCTCTGTGCCAGAGACTCCCCTTTCTCAGGATCAAAGAACTCTGTGGGGACACAATTCTGACTCAGGGTTGTGGGTAGTTCCTGTTTTGGATACAGCCTTGGGTCCCTGGGTTGAATTTGTGGCCATTCTTGGAGACAGAAGAACTGTCCTGATGACTGGTAAAGATTGCTGAAATAAAGGCCATCTTTAGTGTTGACAGGAGAGCTCTGGGCCAGATGAGAGGTTTGGCTTCGGACTGTTGTCGTGTGATTAGTGTTGTGAAAATCCTGGGTTTACAGTGGGCTGAGCGACCCCAGTAGACTAGGATCAGCCAGTACTATGGCTTGTTCCCCCATGCCTCAGCTGTATGAAATGGCCACGGCGCTCCATGCTTTGCCCAGCAGTCTGCATTTAGAGGCTGCAGTGGTTTTAGAAGCTCAGAAACACTGATGAGTAAGGACTTTGGAACTAAGAAGTCGACTCATGTGTCTGTCACATGTGAGCAGAGGACAAGGGGGAGGCTAGAAGTTTTCTAACCCGACTGAGTCCCAACTTCTTCATCTAAAAATTGGTGTTATAGTGGTTGTGGGTTAAATGATATGCTATATTGTGTTGTGGTTGTAGGTGTAAGGACTCTATGGTCAGATTGCTTGGGAATAAAAGCTGAGTGTGCTACCTACAAACTACACAATGACTCTTATTATTACCTCTCAATAGTTATTATTGTGAGAATGAAGATAATTTTCTTTTTTTCGGTCTCTCTCTTTTGAGACAGAGTTTCTTTGCATAGCTAGTATCTACTACCTCTGTTGATCAGAAACTGGTCTTGATCTCACAGAGATCCACTGACCACTCTGCCTCCCAAGTGCTGGGATGAAAGGCATGGACTAACATGGCCCAGTGAAGATACTTTTCTTAATAGCAAACAAACAAGTAAACAAATGAAAAAAAACAAAATTTTGTGACTATCTCTTCATTACACTATGCAAAACATTTATAAATGAACTGCATATATAGCTACTTGAAAAGAAAATCATACCAGGGTGTTTGGCTATATTCTTCAAAATAAATAAACTTTGGGAGCTGAGGAGATAGTGCATAGGTGAAATGCCTGCTATACAGGCACGATGACTGGAGATCAGATTCCCAAAGTCCATGTAAAGCTGGGAAAGGGGCAAAAAAGAAAATGCAGAGTCCAGGAGCACACTGGCCAGCCAACCCCACTAAAACTGTGAGCTCCAGATTCAGTGAGAGACTCTGTCTCAAAACTACTGGGAAGAGTGAAATAGGAAGACACTGAAGGTCAACCACCTGTCTCCACCTGCACAAACACATGCTTGCAACTGGGCATACATGTGCAACAGGCATGAGCATATAAACACATATATGCAAAAAGGTTAAGTATAAGAGAAGCACAAACACGTGCATACCTTGTAATGAGTGTAGATTAGAATTTGTTCTAAATAAGACAAGCTGCTGAAGAGTCTTAACTCAGGAATACTAGAGCCCCTTGCTTTTCTCTGCTTTTGTTTGTAATGGTGACTTTACATTGCTTGCTGGGTAATCAGAAAGTCATGCTTACATTTTTTCCATTTGCTGTTCATATGTTTGGTCTTACCTATCCTAGGACTATTCTTTTTCCATCATTCTTCCCAATCGTCTCTCTCCTCTGATCCAGTTGTTTCTTTCTAGTTCTCTTCTAGAAAAATTAGCTGGAAAATGGGGCTCATATACATCATAGATATTTTTAGAAACAATAGAAACAATAGAAAATTTACTTATGTTAGATCCAGTAGGCAATTGGAGTTTTCAGTTCACAGTGAGAGCATTTTGAGGTTACTACTGTGACCAGCTATGCAAAACTAGACACCTCTTAAAGGCATTTTATAAAGTTATTTGTTTAGCTTCTGTAAGGCAAAGGACACTGTTATTAGGACAAAATGACGGTCTACAGATTGGAAAAGGATATTCACCATCCCTACATCTGACAGAGGGCTAATATCCAAAATTTATGAACAACTCAAAAAATTAGACATAAACAACCCAATTAAACCTAATTAAAAATGGGGTACAGAGCTAAACAGAGGGTTCTCAGCAAAGGAATCTTGAATGGCTGAGAAGCATTTAAGGAAATCATCGAAGTCCTTAGTCATCAGGGAAATGCAAATCAAAACCCTGAGTTTTCATCTTACACCAATCAGAATGGCTAAGATAAAAACTCAAGTGATAGAACATGCTGGCCAGGAAGTGGAACAAGGGGAATACTCCTCCATTGCTAGTGGGAATGCAAACTTGTACAATCACTTTGGAAATTACTTTGGTGGTTTCTCAGAAAATTGGGAATAGTGCTACCTTAAGACCCAGCTATACCACTCCTGGGCATATACCCCCCAAATGCCTCATTATTCCACAGGGATGCTTGGTCAACTATGTTCATAGTAACTTTATTCATAATAGCCAGAAACTGGAAACAACATATATGTTGCTCAAATGAAGATGGAAAAAGAAAATGTGGTACATTTACACAATGGAATACTATTCAGCTATTAAAAACAAAATTATTATGAATTTTGTAGGCAAATGGATGGAACTTGAGGATATCCTCCTGAGTGAGGATATATCCCAAAAGGACATGCATGGTATATATTACTTATAAGTGGATATTAACCATAAAGTTCAGGATACCCATACTAAACTGCACAAACCAAAAGAATCTAAAAAGGTGAGAAGGCCCAAATGAGAATTCTTTGATCTCACTTAGAAGGGGAAAATAAAAAAAGTCATAGGAGGAAGATGGAGGGAGAGAACTGCATAGGAGAGGGACTGGGAGAATAATGGGGTGGAGAGGTTTGGGATCAGGTGAGGGGAGAGACAGACACAGGAGCAAGGGCCAGAGGGCCCGGAGAATGAATGGAAATCTGCAGCTTGTGGGGGTAGGTAGTGGGTGGGGACATCTTGAGTACATGCCAGAAACCTGGGAGGGGAAGCTCCCTAGAAATCAATGAGGGTGACCTTAGCTGAGACTCACAACAGTAGGGATATGGAGCTTGACAAGGGCCACCTCTTATAGCCAGGCAGGAACTCCATTGGAGCTATAGGGACACCAATTGTCTTAGTTTGAGTTTTACTGCTGTGAAGAGACACCATGATCAAGTGAACCATTATAAAGGCCAACATTTCATTGGGGCCAGCTTATAGGTTCAGAGGTTCAGTCCATTATCATCAAGGTGGGAACATGGCAGCTTCCAGGTAGGCAAGGCACAGAAGGAGCTTAGAGTTCTACATCTTGTTCCAAAGTCAAACATGAGAAGATTGTCTCCCATGTGGCTAAGAGGAGGGTCTGAAAGCCCACTCCTACAGTGACACACTTCCTCCAACAAGGCCACACCTACTCCTAATGGTCCCTGGGTCAAGCATATTTGATCAAACCACCACATCAACCCATCCAACAAACTTTCAACCCCAAATTTATCCTGTCTATAAGAAATTCAGGGACAGGGGATGGAGCAGAAATTGAGGGGATGGACAACTGATGACTTGCTCAACTTGAGACCCATTCCACAGGCAAGCACCAATCCCTGACATTATTAATGATACTCTGTTATGCTTGCAGACAGGAGTCTGACAGGATTCCTTTGAAAGGCTCCACCCAACACCTGATTTAAACAGATATACAGGCCACAGACAAACACTGGATGGAGCACAGAGACTTAATGGAAGAATTGGGGGAAGAATTGAGGGCCCTGAAGGGGATAGGAACTATACAGGAAGACTAACAGAATCAACTAACTTGGACCCTTGTCAGCTCTCAGAGACTGACCTACCACCTAGGCCTTCTGCACATACATAGCAGATGTTTAACTCTATCTTCATGTGGATCATCCCAACAACTGGAGTGGGGCTATCCCTAAAGTAATTGCCTGTCTGTGAAATATACCCCTGACCCTCTAACTGGGCTGCCTTGTCTAGTCTCAGTGGGAGAGGATGGACCTACCTTGAACAGACCTGATGTGGTAGGGTAGGGGAATACACAGGGGAGGCCTTCACCCTCTCATAGGAGAAGGGGATGAGCTGTGTGAGGGGGAGGATCTTGAGGGGAGGCACCAGTCAGTATGTAAAGAAAAGAAAGAAAGAAAGGAAGAAAGAAAGAAACGAAGGAGAAAAGGAAGGAGAGATGGAAAGAAGAAAGAAAGAAAATAGGAATAAAAAATTTCCAAAGGATTATGAAAATGACATAGTTAATGTATTTTTTATATTAGCTAGTATGGTAGTTTGGATGTGCTTGACCCAGTAGTGTCACTATTAAGGATACGTGGCCTGATTGGAGTAGGTGTGGCCGTGTTGGAGAAAGCAAGAATATAGGGGACTTTCGGGATAACATTTGAAATGTAAATGAAGAAAATATCTAATAAAAAAGTAAATATAAAAAAAGAACATAAACTAGATACAGTTGATAAATACATTTAAAAAAAGCATTTCACTTTGGGAGTGGGCTTTGAGACCTTCTTCCTAGCTTTCTGAAAGACAGGCTTTTCCTAGTGGCCTTCAGATAAAGATGTAGAACTCTCAGATCCTACTATGCTATGCCTGCCTGGATGCTGCCATGCTCCTGCCTTGGTGTTAATGGACTGAACCTCTGAACCTATAAGCCAACCCTGGTTAAATGTTGTCTTTTTATAAGAGCAGCCTTGGGCATAGTGTCCCTTCACAGGATTGGAAACCCTAAGACAGGAAGGTTTAATTTGCAGCTTAAAAGACCACAAACTATTATAGAAATGATTAAAAACTTGAGAGGATGTTTGATGGATTAATAATCTCCCCCAAGTCTAACTGTTTTAAGTTGTAAAAGAAACAAAAACAAATAGCAAAATTTCAGAGATTCAGACTATCAAAAGGGTTTCATTAGAAGCATAGCTTACTTTCAGTAAATGCAGTTATGAGGTGGTTGATTCTAGAAGGTGACTTATAAATCTTTCATCAAAATAGATCCTTAAAATACATTCCTTGGTCTTATTATACAGCAAAGGAAATGCTTCAGTTTTAACCCGGTAGGAAGAACTTTTGCTTTTCAAATCTTCTCTTAAGCAGAGAAACATATATTGAATTGTTTGGGTTTTTCTGTTTGTTTTGCCTCTATGTGTCTTGTCATGCCTCCCATGTTAAATTTAGGCATATGTTAAGAAAATGGAGAAAAACATTCACCACTGGCAGGTGAAAATAGGAAATAAAAATATTGACCCAGAATGTTCCCAGGACAATTAAACAGCTAATGAAAGGACTGTAGTGGCTAAGGCCACCGTGAGTTGGAAAATGGGCATGGGTTTCTCACTTTTCACACAGTTGATTCCGATTCATGATGCCTGTAATTTCTGGCTATGTGGGTAACATGGCAAACACCGTCTACTGCAGTAAAAGAAAAAATAAAAATATACAGTGCCTCCTAATTTTTGGATACCAGAAGGATTTTTAAAATATTTTCTTTCTTTTGGAATCATCTTGGGAATTTTTGGAAACACTTTCTTCATTAATTCTCATAGCAGGGCTAAACCATTGAACACTTTCCTATCACTAATTATAATTTTTATCTGGAGGTCTCAGCTATTTGGGGTCTAATCTGACCCCTCACTAGAATAACTAGATGTAGTGGTGACATCATCAATGCCTAATCTATCTTTTGGTTCATGTTGGGAATATGGCATCCCAATAAGTAATTTGGAAGGGCTGTTTCCAAGAGAAAGCTGTTCCTAAGATCCACCTCTTAAAAAGACACCCCAGGTAAAGCTTGTTGTTCTAATATGGTTTGTATTATCAAAGAAAGTGAAACATGCGGGAAGTTACTAAGAGGTGACGATTTTCAGGAAAGTATGAAGAAAATTAGGCACATGATGTAGTAGAGAGTGACCCCACTGTCTGTCTGTTTGCTGAATTGCTTACTGAATACAGTGCCTGCAGATAATTTCAGGGAAGTAACTTTTTGTGATAAGCTATACCTTGACAAATTGCTTGGGAACCCTGAGTGGCAGAGGGGAGATAACAGAGGCAGAGTTTAATCCAATTAAGACTTGGAAGTTCCCCGGAGCCAGAAGTCTCAGAAGGACAGATCCACTATTTCCTATTTCTCTCCCACTGTATGAAGAGCCACTCTGAACAATGCTGACAGTCTTGAGGATGCTCTGTGTCTCTTTCTTGGAGCCCGGGGCAATGGAATGAATGCAGTGCCTGATTACATTGTGTGGTCAGAATAGAACTGAGAGCCTAGAATGCTCGACTTTCGTAATGGGAGTAGGGTTTACTCAGAACCCTGGAGTCCTTGAGAGGTTTCTCATCTGGGATGAGGGGACATGGGGAAGAAAGGGCTGTGGCTCAGTGACCGTGGAGCTCGCATGCACACTGGGCACCTGTGTGGTGCCTGGTGGAGAGATGAGTGTCTGAGGCCAATTGCCAGCCTCATACTAGGCATCTTCAGCCCCTGCCAGGACTCTGAGGCAGAAGGGAAATATGAATTCTGGGATGACTGATTTTGGAATTTCTAAAGGGACTGAGTGAGCAAAGGATGGCAACGTGTACTTTTCTGACAATTAAATTCTATGGCTAAATAGAGATTTTACACACCCAGCTTTACTCGGTAAACACCATTGTGTTCACAAAGCCGGTCTGACTACAATCAATATGACTTACTCCCCTTGTGGATGGATAAAATAATTTTGGAGCATCATTTGATACTTGGGTTAGCTTCATAGATAGATGTTTTATAACATCTCCTTAATGGATTAGATGAAAAAATTAATGAGCAGATGTTAATATCCTCATAAGTGCTTATATAATGTGTCTGTTGATTGGAAATATTTGAGGTGATTAATGTTTTCAGTAAGAAATGAGCACTAGCCAAGTATAGCTGTGTTAGTCACAAAACCTTTGTTTTTGTGGAGTGTGCCTGTTGTGTGACAAGAATTTTTTTCTGGGGAGACATAACACACAAGCTTACTTACCTCAGTTCGGGAACCCATGACAGACCAAAGTACTGATACACCCAAATCCATACGATGAACCAATGTGCTTTATTTGGGTTATTTACAGGAGTATGGGTGAGGGGTTATTTAAAGGGACAGAAATGACTCAAAGGCCTCTGTATCATGAAAGCCCACTGCAGCACTGGGGAAAGCTCATAGAAGCTGGAACCCGGAGCACAATGCACAGCCTGTAGGCAGCTCCTCAGGTTAGAGAGTGTCCACAGTTGGTCTAACCCTCTTCCCGGCAGCTGCTCCGACATCAGCATTTTCTTTGCAGCTTGTCTTGACGCCCAGCCACATTAATGCTTACTCTTGGAGGGAGGAGCCTAGGGAATCTAGTCCTTGTTAGGGTCTTCCTGAAGCTATTTTGAGGTGTTTACCTTCCTACTTAGAAACTTCCCTGCTGGATAGAATGTTTCAACCTCAGTAGAAACTTGGAAAACACCTTTCAATAACTAGGATGCTTACTGTGGAGATAGTATGTGATTGGGTTTGTTGCTATGATATCTAATCTTCTTCATAAACATAAGAAGGTGGAAGAAACTAACAGATTGATTTTCAAATAAAAATTGAAATCAAATTAAATATGGTTTTATCTTTAAAAAATCTTTAAAAACAGCTTTCCTTTGTTATTTTCTGTGTTTTTAAAATTATGGTTTATGTAAGGATTTCACTATGGTTTGCAGCGACCACTCTCTCCCCTACCACTTCCCCATACACATAGCTGGCAATTAACCATTTAAAAAGGATTTTGTATACATCAGGGTTTGGAGTGTGGTTAAGAGTTTCATGGTTTCACCCAGCCACAGGATTACCTGTGTTCATGTTCATACAAACCACAGATGTACGAGGTTCACAGCTAGACAAATTCTGTGCTCTGAGGCCTCAGTGATTTAGAACACTTTTCTGAATTAACATAACCTCCAAGGGCTCATGATTACAAGCACAGGCATGGAATATGAATCTCAATGGCCACTGCCTTTCTAAACTGTCTCCAGATCAGAATAGATTTTCTGGTATATTCTTTCTTGGTAGGTATTGTATTACTCCCACCCCAGAAATTTCTAAAAATTTCTTTCCATGGTCATAAAATTACTATTGATAAATTAGCATGTATAAGCATAAGACATCACAATGGGTAGAGTTGCTAACAGCTTGTATCCTGAGCTCCTAAAATATTAGCTAAGAGAATTTTTTTTTGACAAAAGGATTCAGCTATCTTTGATTTATAGACAAGTGCAAATATTTACATTTTTTAAAGACTGTATTTGTATGTACATATGTGTATGTGTGCCTGCTTGTCGGTATATGCGCCAGTACCTGTGGAGGCCAGAAGGGGGCATCAGATATCCTGAAACTGGACTTAGAGGCAGTGGTTGGGGTCAATCTGGATCCTTTGCAAGAGCAGCCAGCAAGTGCTCTTCCCTGCAGAACCATGTCCTCAGCCCCTGCACTTGTTTGACATAGTGTGATGTGACTTGCAGGGTGCACACCATGTGTACCTTGATTCTTTCATGCCATCACTGTGATTCATATGAAGACATTCATTGTGCATAGACATTTCCTATGCCTTTTGTAAACGCCTTCTGTCTGTTCTCTTTGTCTTTATTCCTGGAAAGCATGTAGTCTATTGTCTAAGACTAAGGGTTAGTTCAAATTCTCTCAGGTTTAAAAATGTGGGGTGAGCTGGCGAGATGGCTTAGTGGTTAAGAGCGCCGATTGCTCTTCTGAAGGTCCCGAGTTCAAATCCAGCAACCACATGGTGGCTCACAAACATCTGTAACAAAATTTGATGCCCTCTTCTGGAGTATCTGAGGACAGCTACAGTGTACTTACATATAATAAATAAATAAATCTTCAAAAAATGTGGGGTGATACCATCTATACTCATTTTTGCCTTATTTCTTTCACTCAGGGTATCCAGTTTGAGAATCACTGATGCTGTCTTACACTAACACTTCATTCCTTTTTATTGCTAACTTTCCATTGTAAAACTATACAGCAACTTATCTGCCCATCCATCTCGTGCTGCATATTTAAATTGCTTCACCAGGACCCTGGTAAAATCAAGTGCCTTTTAAGTCTTTCTGTGGACTTATGCTTTGTTATTCTCAGTAAAACCTTAAAAGTAAGATGGCTTTGAACACTAGTTTTATATTAATTTTTTAAAGAGAACACCAAACAGTTTTCTAGAGGGATTCCTGCTTTCTGTTTTGTTACAGGAAATGAATGAATGATAAAATTGCACCGTATTCTTGTCAGCATTTTGTATGGTCAGTCTTTCAGTTTTAGTGGAATTGCTATGGATTTCTTTGATGACTAATGATTGAGAATTTCTCTCTGTGTTTATTCACCATGCAGCTATCTTCCTTCATGAAATAGTTGGCCAATACTTTTATGTAGTTCAAACATTCTATGTAGAAACCCAGAGTTACCAAGACCATCCAAACATTCATTTCTATATTAGAACTTACAGAACTCAGAGACCATACTTAGATAGAGCTTAGCATGTGGGGGATACGGGCTTTGGTCATGGACAGAATGCTCTAGGTGGAGAGCAACCTTTTACAATGGTTCTTTTTCACTTATTGAGTTCCATGATATGAATTGTTTGGTCTATCATGCACTCTCTGCCATGATAGGCCATTAAATAACGAACTTGCTCGACCACGAACTAAATTCTTCAAAATAGAATAAATCTTTATTCTTTTATAAGATAACCAGTGCATGTATTTTGTTACAGTACTAGGAAACTGACAAAACAGAAAAGGCCACTTAGAAATGGCTCCTTCTTTTAGCAATGAAATGGTGAGATGTGTGTGTGATTGTCTGTCCTTGGACTCAGAGTTCAGGATTGTCACTGGGTGTAGTGATGTAGACATTCTCTGTGGATGCAGACAACCACAAGTATCAACATTCCAGAAAAAAGTTAGTATTAGTTATAGTTTTTTTTTTTGATAATTGACAAAAAGAAATCCTATTAACACAGAGAACTTTCCAAAAGCATATATTCAGATGAGAACTGTTGACTAAATGCTACCCTGCAAGCATTGTAAAACTTCCAGCCTAAAATTCTCTTCCCTGATCTCCCTATCCTTTTCTTTACCTTCTTCCATCCTTCCTTTCCTTTCTCTCTCTCCCTCTGTCTTATTTACACTTCCTCTCTCCCCTAGTTTCCTAAGAAAAACTGTGGCATACCCAGGCAGAAGTAAGAACCTGGCAAGCCAGCAAGTCACTGGCTTGGGCTAGGAAGTGTAAGCATTAGAAGCAGGAAAGCACAGCATCTGGGGACTTGGGTTGCTTGCTTGGACCATTCCAAAGGAGAAGAGAATACAATGCAGTTTATAATCCAGTAGTAAAACATCCCACTCTCATCTAAAGGTAGAATCTTATCTAATGGGATGAAGGGGCTGAAACCTGTGGTGCTTACAAAACTAGAAACAATCCTCCAGGTTAAGTCTTCAGACTGGCTTGAGTCCTGAGCATAAGCTTCAAGGAAGATAGGAAGGCACCTAGTAGAGTGGATGGTATCACATTCATCAAGCACAGGAAAGACCCGATCCCTTCACTACGTTTCACCTCGAATTTACCCCAAGTCAGGCATTTCGAGTCTTTTGTCTCAATTGCTCCTTAGCATCCTATTAGTAAAAAGTAAAAGCTTCTTATCAGGCTGTTTCTTATGATAACTCTTGATAAAAGCCAATGGGATAGCAAGAATGATAAAGATGTATGTGAAGAACTAACTCAGTCCAAGTGTGCAATTGCTCTAGCTTTTCTGTTGCTATGATAAAACACTCCTATGAAAAACAATATAATAAGGGCTTAATTGGGTTACAATGCCAGGTTACAGTCCATCACCTTAGGGTAGGCAGGGCATGAACTCAAGACGTGAGGCATGGAAGCTTGCTCACCGTCTCTCTCTCTCTCTCTCTCTCTCTCTCTCTCTCTCTCTCTCTCTCTCTCTCTCTCTCTCTCTCTCTCTCTCACACACACACACACACACACCCCACACTCAGCTCAGAACCACCTTTCTAGGGATGGCGCTGTCTACAGTGGGCTAGGTACTTTTAATGAACAATCAAGATAATCCCTTGCAAATATGTTCACAGAGTAATCTGATCTAGACAGTTCCTCTATTTGAGGATTTCCTCTTAGATGCCTATCGTCTGTGTCTAGCTAACAATTAAAGCTAAATCGGGGATCAATGTTCTATATATTAATCTAAGAGCAGATTTTGAGAGTGTTTTGTGGAACTGATTCTTAGCATCCTTCAGGCAACATTGTATAAATGTTGAGTTCTACAGCTTGGTTATGGAAGGGATTGAAAATTGTTAATTCCAAGATTAGGCATTCTGGAAAGTGCTCGGAGAGTAGACATAAACATTTATGTCAATAGATGGGGACACTGGCTTTGGAATTACACTACTAAGTGAAAATGAAGCTAGTCAAGAAAGATCGGTGTTCAAAGACAAGGTGACTCTTTGCCTGTGTTGTGAATTTATTCACATCTAACGAGGAAGCCATTCTGGGTAATATTTCTAGGCAAAATACATTGGGTTTGAGATTATAATAACTTCTTAATATGTAAAGGGAATTAAGAATAAGAGAGGGACTAGTATCAGAAATTTGTCTTTGATCATAATAGCATATGTTTAGATCTGGGGCTATTCACACAGTTTACATTGCTAATTTTTTCAAGATCAAATTATCTATTTTATCTGCATAAGAGATGTGCATTTTCTTACCTGTATGTATTTTGAATTATGTTAACTATCAGCCAAAAACCAAATTATTCCTTTTAACCATAGGTGGATACCACATTATTTTTTAAAAAAATCTAACATTGTGAAATGAAGTCTGTTTTGTGTACTAGCTGTGACATATCCACACTAACTTAGTCCATACAGGGCAAGAACACAATGATTCGATTTCCTACTGGGTCCACCTGCTTGAAGCCTTGAAACAAACATTCTTCATTACTGTGTCTAGGAGTGAAAGATACTATAAATAAATAAAAGGCAAATGGTAAGAATATTTGAAAACATTTGTGTGACACTAAAATCATGGCCCTGAAATACATGAATCTTGTTTTCTAGATGGAGAGAAAGAATCTAGCTTGCCAGCCGTGCACATAAATGGCTTGAGGTCACATATTAGCAGTGAACAGGGAGCAGTTCAACCTCAGGCAACTTAATGGAGATACTACACTCCAAACTTCTACTTTTGAAAAACCTCAAGAGACAACTATGTACTTTGCCCACCTTCACACTCAAAGAACTTAGATAAATGGAGAACATTTTGAAACCTTAGAAAATAAGAAATAATGTATAGATGAATTCATGAGCCAAGGGCTTTCATTAAATTAAAAAATAATGTTTAAATGGGTGCTATACTTGCATGGTCTTACAGATTTTATAGAGAAGGCTTCATTTTTTTTATCCTTTTTCTTCTTTCTTTCTCTTATCTCGAGCATTATAGTGGGTCATAAAGTGATCTGCATTCTAATTTTAGTGAGCAATTCATGCCTGATGGTAGCCATTTGGTATCTTCTTTGGAAAAATGTCTACAGTGCTAGGATTTTGTCCTTGCATGCATAGAACATCAACTTTGATTTATTTTTTGTTATTGTTTTTTAAAGTTGGTACACAATGCAAGATATTTCATTATTGCATTTTCGTGTATATGTGTCTGTATACTTTGTTTTATCTGCCTCTCTCCCACTGCCTCTCTATGCCTGCTTTTTACCTGCCAGAGACCAATCCCAGCTGCAAGTTTCAGGTCCTGAGATGGGGAAGGAGTGTATGGTGCAAAGTGAATATGGTGACCACCTGTTGTCTTTCAAGCAAGTGGTCCATCTTTATTTGTACAATCACTGTCCCACTAGCCTGAGCAGTGACATCATTGGTTATTTTATTTAAAAAGCCCATAACATCAGTATTAAAAAAAAGTTCCACTATTACAAACATCCTCCAATAGTTTCTCATCCTTTTCCCCATCCTGCTGGGTCAATCATGTCTTAACCTTATTTTTTACTACAGAGCACAATTTCAGCAAGCCAAAAATAAATGTCTAGCCAGGCATGTTCTGTAGACATGAGCACATATCCAGCTGGTAGCAACTGCAGTTACATAAGTATGCAAGACAAGAGACAACATTAAACATTTGTGGGTATAAATCCAGTCATTACATAGTACCCCTTTGTCATAATATCTTTATTTTTTCTTTTCTTAATTAAAGTTTTTATACCAGGACTGAAGAGCTAGCTCAGAGGTTAAGAGCATTGACTGCTCTTCCAGAGGTACTAATTTCTTTTTATTTTTAAATATTTATTTATTTAGGATATTTTATTTATTTACATTTCAAATGTTATCCCCTTTCCTGGTTTCCCCTCCTGAAACCCCCTACTTCTATGACGGTGCTCCCCCAACCAACCACTCACTCCTGCCTCCCCACATTGGCATTCCCCTACACTGGAGCATCAAGCCTTAACAAGACCAAGGGCCTCTCCTCCTATTGATGCCTGACAAGTCCATCCTCTGCAACATATGTGGCTGGAGCCATGGGTTGCTCCATGTGTACTCTTTGGTTGTTGGTTTAGTCCCTGGGAGCTCTAGGGGGTCTGGTTGGTTGATATTGTTGTTCTTTCTTTGGGTTGCAAACCCTTTCAGCTCCTTCAGTCCTTTCTCTAATTCCTCCATTGGAGACCTCGTGCTCAATCCAGTGGTTGGCTGCGAGCATCCACCTCTGTACTTGTCAGGCTCTGGTAGAGCCTCTCAGGAGACATATATATCAGGCTCTTGTCAGCAAGCACTTCTTGGCATCTGCAATAGTGTCTGGGTCTGGGATCCCTAGGTGGGTTCAGCATAATACTTTTAAAATTGCAGACAGAGACCTGTTCATTGGACCAAGCAACCTTTCCTGTTATGTACCTATTAATTCCCAATAACATCTTCCTAACAAACATTTTCAAGTCTCAACCATTTTCAAGTCAACAACCAATTTCAAGATTGATCAGACTTAACTTCCTCATTTTCTAAGTCTCTGTTGATCAGACATAGCTTCCTCAAACCAGTTATGCAAGCAGGATGCAATGCTCTCTACAACTGCCACAAACTTACTCAGTGTGACTGTAGCCTTTTCTCCAAGGGACATGACTACATGTCCCAGATACCCAGGATTAATGGTCACTTCTGGAAGATTGATAGAGGCAAATAGGAGAGGAAGGTATTACCCCTGGAAGAGTACTGAGGAAAACATGGAATCATCCACAGGGCTTTCAGCCTGCAGGATCCCAGTCTTGCCCATGATTGACAAAATGAAACGAAATATTGCCAAGAGTATAGACAGCATAGTGGAAGCAAGGAGTGCTTCCACTCCTGAGCACACATGAGCTAGGGAATAAGCACTGAGGCCACCAAATTTACCACAGGTGCTTTCCAAGTGGGAAGGGCTTTCCAAGGGCCTTGTCACAGTAGAATCCCATCAATGACACCCTCATATGCAGATGTTACATGACCCCTGACACTTTTGACTGGTCTTCTTCCCACTCCCAGATAGTCCCCATTTCTGCATCTCTGCTACATTCAATATTATTGCCATTTGCTTCCTTTGTTTATGATTTTTCTCTCTCTTTATGTGTTCCCTTTCATCATCATTACACACACACACACACACATACACACACACACACAAATCTAGGATCCACAGATGAGAGAAAACATGGTGTTTGTCTTTTCAAACCTGGCTTATTTCACATAACATAATAATTTCTAGTTCTTTCCATTTTCCTGAAAACTTCATGATTTTATTTTTCTTTACGGCTCAATATTTACACTGTGTGGTGAATGTGCAAGGATCTCTGTAGTATGTTGACATGGAGTTCATCTAACAGATACCCAGGAGTGGTACAGTTGGCTTATATTGTGGTTCTATTTTTAGTCTCCTTTAGAAGCCTCCGCATGGCTTTCCAAATGGCTGCAGCAGTTCACATTCCCACTACAGCATGCCATGTGTTTCCTCTTTTCCTACATCCTTACCAGCACTTTTTTGGCATCAGCTTCAATGGCAGAAAAGAACTTTAAGAGAGTAACTTAAAAATAAAGGAAAATAATAACTCAAAATTGTTGTATAATTCCACTGATATGTAGAGCAGACTGATCCACAGAGACAGAGAGGGTTTTGGAGAGCATGGCGGGAATTGGGGGATTACCACTGATGACTAGGGTAGTTCCATTCAGCATGATAAAAGTGTAAAATTGAATTTTGGCAACGGTTCCCTAACTCTGTAAAGATACTTAAGACTATTAAATTGTATCTTAAATAAGTGAATTATCTCATGAGCAAGTTATCTTGCAAGGAAGCTATTGTTAAAAGTAAAAAGAAACAAAAGTAGACAAAAATTACACACCGTTCCAATAGCTTCCTTCTGAACTCACAATATTATACCTCTCTTATTGTCTGCAGCTTTCTATGTGATGTTTAAGGAACTGCCTGTGGTACCCATTTAAGCCTGAAAGCAGGTGTACTTAACTTTCTAAGAATTTGTTTAGGGTTTTTTTTTTTTCATTTTAGATAAAAATTTTAGATAACGTTAACATTGCTTAGAAATACTTGAGATGTTTTATTGTAGTTTTATTTTGGGGATAGACTTAAAAGATAATAATGTAATTTCTAATGTAGTAAGTTATTCACTTAGCATTTTTTGCCATGTAGCATTAATGAGAGCTCTTCACGGTACAAAGTTCTACCAGACTCTCATATATGTTACATTATTAAAGTGTTATTAATTCTGCTTCATAGTTGAAAAGCCTAGAGTACCTGGGTTAGATTCACTCCCAAAGCCTAATTGGAATAGCACACTATTGATTGTACTGTGACACGGTGGGTAGTTTCCAATTAATGTAATTGTGCCTTGGGTTATTCTATGAAAACAACAGTCACAGGCATGGCTTAAAAGGAGGAAGACGTGGAAGAAAAAACAGTCAGTGGTCATAAGCAAGTTTGAAACCCAGCCAGACAAACTCCATTTTGTTTCAAGGCTTAGTGACAATCTGTGACTTGAAACTGCTCTCTTGGCTCAAGGCTCTATGGCTTCTCTTTGCTCTGGGAGTAATCCTCTTTCTTCCATGAAAGGGAGCACATAGTAATGGCTGGAAAGTTTTATTAGTATTTTTTTTCTCTATACAACTTTAAGAGCCTGACAATTATTTCTCTTTTTATTCTTTTTCTATACCCCTCCCCCCTTTTCTAAGCTGGTGGAATATCTGTTGGTAAGCAAAGCTCAGGAGCTCTGGGACTCTCCTGCTCATGTTTGAGATGCCCTGTCACCGGGAGCTTCCGTTGCAAGTAGTCCTAAAACAAACCAATTTCATTTTTGCTTTCGACTGTGATGACACAAGGGTCCATGAGCCACATGTGTAATCCTCACAAAGAGACTCTAGGTCAGCGTTTGTCAAACTGTGGATTGTGATCTCGTTGGGGGTTGCACAGCACATATCCTGCATATCAGATAGTTATGCTGAGATTCGTAACTGTAAAAATTACTCTTATGAAGTAACAGCCAAGTAATTTTATGGATGGGGGTCACCACAACACAAGGAACTAAAGGGTGACAGTGTGAGGGAGGTTGAGAACTAGTGCTCTAGGTGGATGGTGGCTCTAAGTTTCTGTTTCTCCTGTACTGGGGCATATGATTTTCAGAAGACCAAGTGTTGGGAACAAAACAAAAGGGGGCCCCAGGGGAGAGCCCTAGGAAAGAGGGGGAAAGGAAAAGAGGCCTAAAGTCTGGCCAAAGTTCCTGTGCTCTGGTCAGGCGAACACAGGCATTGGGGGGCTGCCGGGTCGCTTTCCACAGAGCCCTGGGTGAGCATCTAAGCCTCTGATCCACTAGGCGGGGGCGGGGGTGTGGAGAAGGGGCAGACCCCAACCTGGGGTCCCCAGGGCCACACCATGTAGCCCCGGGGGTGGGGGTAAGGGACAGAGGGATAAGGGAAGAGAGGTTCCCAACACTGACCAGAGTACACAGCGGGCCTTGAAGGAGCAGAGCAGAGACTCTATGGTTTAAGAACTTTATTATAGAAATGTAGGGGAAAGAGAGAAGGGGGAGAGAGAGAGAGAGAGAGAGAGAGAGAGAGAGAGAGAGAGAGAGAGAGAGAGAGAGAGAGAGAGAGAGAGAGAGAGAGAGAGAGAGAGAGGGCTAGACTAGAGAGAAAGAGAAAGAAAGAGGAGAGGAAAGAAGAAGACAAAGAGAAAGGGAAGAGGAGAGAGAAGTGTGAGAAGTGAGAGGACGAAGGAGTGAGAGTGTTCCCAACAACCAAGGACCTCTCCTCCCATTGATGGCCAACTAGGCCATCCTCTGTTACATATGCAACTAGAGACTCAGCTCTGGAGGTACTGGTTAGTTCATATTGTTGTTCCTCCTGTAGGGTTGCAGACCCCTTTAGCTCCTTGGGTACTTTCTCTAGCTCTTCCATTGGGGGCCCTGTGTTCCATTCAATAGATGACTGTGAGCATCCACTTCTGTGTTTGCCAGGCACTGTCATAGCCTCACAAGAGACAACTATATCAGGGTTCTGTCAGCAAAATCTTGCTGGCATATGCAATAGTGTCTGGTTTTGGTGTTTTTTTATGGGATGGATCCCCTGGTAGGGCCAGGAAATGGGAGTGGGTGGATTGGGGAGAAGAGGGAGGGGGAAGGGTATAGGGGACTTTCACAGAGGAAACTAGGAAAGGGGATAGCATTATAAATGTAAATTAAGAGAATATCTAATAAAATAATTTAAAAAGTTATGAGTGGCTAGGAAAATAACTTACTGCTCATATTATAAAGGACTAAGGATATAAAAACTTAAATCAAATTTACAAAGGTCTGTGGATATGAAAGGTTATGTTATGTAAGCTGTGAGGCTCTGAGAAAATTATTTGAGGTGTGTAAATTGTAAGTTGTAAAGGTTTGAGAAAATGATTTAAGGTATATAAAAAATTTTAAAAAGATTTTAGATTTCTTTCCTTCTTGCTATACTATCGTCTATTAAGACTTCAAAAGCTCAGTTTTAATACTAATCAATGGCATTCTGATAAAATATTAATCTATCCCTAGGGAAGCACTGACTACGACTAGCACAGTTAAGGGCTCAAATTTTGAAATATCCTTTGGTTGTCTTCTAGACATAAACTTGAAGGTGGTTCTTGTATTAAAAACATATCTGTCATATATACACACATTTATGTGTGTGCATATATATATGTGTATATATATTCAACACAATTAAAATATCAATCATTAGCCCTACATGAATATGAATGAATGATTTTATGTAATATAAAAAAAAAAGTTTCTGTTTCTCAGGTACTCATCAACTTAGTTACATGGTGAGAAATGAAACTTTCCTGAGAGCAACAACCTCTTCTTTCCTCTCTCTCACTCAGTGCTCCACTCTGTTTGAAAATAAATAATTTGCTTATTTATTTTGGTATGGGTATGGTGTGTGTATGTGTGCATGTGTATGTGTGTGCAAGTGTGTGCTCACCTGTACGTGTGCATGTACATTCATGTGAGTGAAGACAAGTGTGTGAAGATCAGAGGTCCACCTTGGCTTCTTACTTTCCACATTGCTTAACACAGGACCTCTTCCTTGTGCATGGCAGGTTAGCTGGCCTGTGAGCTTTAGAGGATTCTCCTGTATCTGCTTCCAAGGCTGCAAAAGCAGCCCAAGGATTCTCCTGACTTGAGCACTGGCCTTGTGTCACCCGGCAAGTGCTTCACCCACTAAGCACTCTCCCTAGATCCCACCCTTGACTTTTAGAGTTGTGTCTTTGTGTTATAACTTAGGCTTTAAATTTGAGATCCTCCTGCCTCGGTTTCTTGAGTGCTAGTGTAGGCCACCGTGTTCAGCTCCAACCTCATAACTTTTATGTTGTATGCCATCTGTATGGGGTTCATGTTCTTTATCTCTGATAGTTATTCCCTGAACTGGAAATAGCTTCATGGTGGGGGTCAGGCACGTGCCCACTTCTCCTTTCAGCTCCAGGACCCCATATCCTGGGCAGACCCATGCAGACCTCTTGACTCAGTTTCTGTGAGTTCATGTGTATAACAGCCTCATTGAGTCTATAAGGCCTTGATTCCTTGGTATTCTCCCCCTTATGGTTCTTACACTCTTTCTGCCTCTTCTTCTACAGAGATCCTTGAGCCCTGAAGTGTGGGATTTGATGGAGGTACTCCCTTTAGTACTGAATGCTCCAAGCTCTTGCACTCTTTGCTTATTGTCCGGTTGAGGGTCTCTGTATTTATTCCCATCGGCTACAGAAGAAATGTATCTGCTGATGGCTGAGCAGGGTAGTGATCTATGAGAACAATGGAATGTCATTAGGCATCATTTTATTTCTACATTTCTCTAACAAAACAGTAGTATTTTTGTATTTGGTTTGCTCCTAGATCCCTAGCCTCTCTAGTCTCTCTAGTTCTTGATCACTCAAGTGGTGTTTGCTATGAGTTTTCTCGCCTGGAGTGGGCCTTAACTCAATCAGCTACAGATATTGTTTGTTTACCCCAGCTACCTTTGTGCTACTACTGCACTGGCATATTTCGCAGGTAGGTCACCATTGTAGACTTCAAGTTTGTAGCTTGGTTGGTGTTTTCTGTTTTAGTACTATGAACACTAGTCTGTAGGGAATGAAGGCTCTGGGTAGACACCAGCTCGACTTCTCTGTGTTCAATGAGTTTTGTAGGTTTTATTTTCAGCAATAAGACCCTTTTTGTCAGTTTGTGGAGAGCAACCAATAGCCTTGGCAATAGCTTAGATTGTTTGGCTGTTTTAGTTGGATCTCTTTGACCAACACCTCAATTAGATAAAGCCCATTCCTGGTACTGAAAGTTTCCTTTGATGACAAGAGATGTCCATTTGAGGCTCTGTCTCCCCCGTTGTTTCATTTATATCACCTTCATGTGTGCATACACTCTTTGGAAGCTTCTACTGTATATGACTCCTCAAATGGCCCTTAATTTTAGCTGTCCCTTCTCATTTTCCCTCCCTTTCTCCTCTCTACCCTCCTCATCCCAATTTGATCAACGTTCCAGTTTCTCCTCTACCAATCCATCCATAACTATGATATTTCTTCTCCCAAGGGAGATCCACCCCCCACCGCTGCATCCCTCACTCTCTACCTAACCTCTGTGGTTATACAGACTGTAGCTTACTTATCAATGATTTATCAGATAACAACCACATTTTTTTTCTGAGTCTGAGCTACCTCACTCAGGATTTTTTTCTAGTTCCATCCATTTACCTGCAATTTTCATGATTTCATTTTTTAATGACTGAGTAATATTCCATTACGTAAATGTTCCACATTTTAGGAAATCTATTCTTGTGTTGAAGGAAATCTAAGTTGTTTCCCATTTCCTGCTATTATGTAGAGCAGCAATGAACCTGTGAGCAAGTGCCCTTGTGGTAGAATAAAGCATCTTTTGGGGCTATGCCTAAGAGTAGTATAGCTGGATTTTGAGGCCAATCAGTTCCCAACTTTCTGAGGAGCTGCCACACTGGTTTTCATCATGGTTGTACAAGTTTGCATTTGTACCAGCAATGAATGAGTGTTTGCCTACTTCACATACTTGCCAGCTTGAGCTGTTATTTATTTTATTGATCTTGACCATTCCGAATAGAGTAAGATAAAATCTCAGTGTAGTTTGATTAGGATTTTCCTACTGACTTTTCAAGAGTCTAATGAAAGAAAATGAGCTTTTGTATAATCTTTAAACTATTGACATATGCATTGTGTTTGTGAGAACTCTAATTTACCCATCACAATAATTCGATAATTAAAATGTTAATAAAAGCTGGGCGGTGGTGGCTTGCACCATTAATCCCAGCACTTGGGAGGCAGAGGCAGGCGGATTTCTGAGTTCGAGGCCAGCCTGGTCTACAAAGTGAGTTCCAGGACAGCCAGTGCTATACAAAGAAACTCTGTCTCGAAAAACCAGGAAAAAAAGTTAATAAAAATAATTACTCTATAAAATATAATCAATACATTAATCCATGCTGCACATAGAAAACTGGGGCTTTATCCAAGGTCACAGCCAAGACCTGAAATCAGATCTGTCTCCTACTCCTACAATATGGATCTTGAATATCCTCCAAAAGTCCTTGTATTAGGCTTAGGATTCCAGCATAGTGCTGTGGAGACATGTTAGGGCCCACAGAGGTCCTTAAGTCATTTGGGACAAGACCCCAAATTGGATATTGGGACTCTGGCCCCATTCTGTCTTTCACCACCTACCCATAAGGTAAATTGTGTGCTCTATCTGGGGTTATCTGCCATTGCCCACTGGCTTCCTCCTCAAAGCCTGGCAACTCTCGCTGGTAAGTTGCTGACCTTTTCTCTGTCTTCTTTCTGTCTAGATAACATAGGACTTGAAATAATTTCCTTAAAAACTCTAATTTTAATTTTGGATGTGAATCTAAATGATGGTCATTTGCTAAATGAGCAAAGAGGCTGCAAAGAAAGGAGGGAATAAATTTGTCTATTGATTCTGGTTGCTGGAGAGAACTGATAAGCTTCATTGCATCGTGGTCAGCAACCTGGATGCTGAAGACTATTGTATGTCATCTCAATCATCTCGATGTTTCTGATGGAGATCCTCCTTGGTAGGAGCCACACAATCAGTCTAGTTTAAAAACCTTCCAAGAGCCATGCAATTTTTTTTTTTGAAATCATTTTCTGCAATTTTAAAACACAGGCAGCACAGACAAATAGGTGAATATATTCCTATTCAGATGATAGTATAGCTATAATTAATTCACTTATTTGAAAAGCTTGTTGACTAAAATAGTATTCCCAGAAAATGCTTGTGTATGTGCGCGTGCAAGTGTGTGCTTCTATGTACCTCTATGTACCTATGCAGACAACTATTCAGAAGGCAGCCCTGAGTGTCCCATTCCTCAGGTACCATTTGTCTCTTTTGTTATGATATATGTCACTGTCCTGGAATGCCAGGATTTTGAAATAATGTTTCTAGGGATCGATCTCGGGTTCTCATGCATGACGACAACCTGTTGTTTACTGACAGAGTCACATCCCCTACCTGAGAAAATTAGATTGAATTTTTTTTAAAAATCTGATGATTATTTTTATACAAAAAGAATCACTTTAAGTCACCAAAGCATCAGAACCTGTGACCGTCTTCTTCATCTTCAGATCCTGGATATTTCCATGCCCTGAATCTCATAGGACAGTCAGTTGAATCAATGTGTTGCTAAGGAAACATGAACAAATGCATAGCAGGTTCAAAGGGCTCAGGGGAATTATGATAAAGCCACAAAACCTGCCAAATAATTGGAACAATAAAAGCGGAAAATTAATTTCAAGCAAGACTAAACATTTCAACTGACTGATGACAGGATTTTTAAAAAAGAATATATGCATAGATGGGGAAAAAGAGCTGAGATCTTTACACATGCAAGTGCTTAATTAACAGAGACTGAAGCAAATGCAAGCCCTGGGAATATAGCAGAACATTTTGGATCCTGGTCTCACAAAGGAGAATTTACCATAATCAAATTTATTGGTCAGAAGGATAGAAGGGCAGATAACTGACTGCTTGAAGCAGTTGAGAAAGGGAGCAATATTCTAAGCGTTGGGGGTTATGTGTTTTGTGGTCCAAGTAAAATATAACCAGGGTGTTAAAGGAAGCACAGAGAGAAACTGGACACGCTTTTTATGAATAGTTTTACAAGTGCACTTAGTCTCGGAGAGACCCCCTAGGATTAGCCAATGTGATGGAATTCTTTTTAAAAGGAATAGGAGTGCACAGAGGGGCCTTGCATGCCAGTTACATCACTCATAAGAAAAGTGTTAAAAGGTGCTTTGAGGGTCACATGAAGAAACACTTGGAATCTTATGTGCTCCATGAAGAAATCCCAACTTTTTTTTTTTTCCCAGATGAACAAGAGATGCTTCATTAACTTGTCAAAATGTCAGTGAGGTATTCCTTGTGCACCAGGGAAAAGGTGTTACAGCATATCCCTCAGCATTTCTACAGTGGGCAATTTACTGAAATGGTCTACTGGCTAAAGCAATCTCTTAAAAGTGGCATAATGGGAAAAGTGATAGATTGAATTGAAACTTGTTAAATGGCAAGGAACAGCGATTGAATCACAGCTCATTCAATAGAAGCACGACCTCTGGAGGACTTAATGTGGGCAGTTACAGGGGCAGCTTTCCATTTTTAGACACAGCTATGTGAAATCTCTCCTTTTGCCTTAAAAACTCATGTAGATATGATGTGTGCTGAACCTATTTAGAGTAAAATGTATTTCAGGTTAGAATGTCAAAACTTATACACTAAGAGAAAGTTAGTCCCATGGAGACATTGCTGTAATACCACTATGGGAGGCTTTGAACTCCATTCATGGGTGCCACCTTGGGGCAGTCACTCCTGGAATTTCTTTTGGAAATTTTCCCACAAGACCATGGCAGAGGTTAAAAATTGTACTCAACAATAAAAAAAAATTAAACTTGGAGCAAAAATATTATATTTGGGAAATGTCCAAAGAAATCAAAGCCTTTCCCGGCAAAGAATTGAACTGATTAAACTGCTATGAATTAAAAAAAAAAAAAAAAGAAGTGTTATTACTGAGCAAAGTGACACCCATCTGAGGCTCATGCCATGGTTTCTGCAGTAAGTCACAAAGCAGTTGGAGCATGCTCTGATCCGTGAGCTGTGCATGCAGTGGGGCAATGCTTTCTAGGTGACTAGTGAGAAGGACAATTTTAGACTGGGTAGCTGGTGTGCGGGCTACCAATTGCTCTGTCTTGTGGTGTTTATAGTTTTGACTTATTAAACACGGAGAAGAGAGGGAGAGCTTTTGGCTAGTAAAAGGCTCTTTTGTGAGTTTTAGGAAATTGGAGTACTAATATATGATTTTTATAAAAAAAAGGAGAGCCTAATTTGTTGTTGTTGTTGTTGTAACATGATGGTGTGGGTGAAAGTCAGCTTGGTCTCTACCAGAAGCCAAGAGTTGATATACAAGGAACTTGAGTGTTACTTTAGTCTTGTTTAGTGGATTCTTTTAAATCTTAAAAACAGAGTTATAGTGAATTGTGGACAATATGCTAAATTATTATTACCTTTCTAGAGAAACATGAATCCATGGAAGAATGTGATGTTCAAATAGGATACAGTGCAGGACTCTGAGACAATGAATACTTAACAAGACAATGGATGGTAGTTTCAGAGAAAACACTATTTTTTTGGGGGGGGGAGTTAGAAACATATGATAATACTGGACTTGGTTCTTTCCTTTGACCCTTATTTTTTATTTATCTATCTATTTATCTATCTATCTATCGATCTATTTATTTATCTATTTGTTTGTCTTGGCACCATTAGGCTGTTACTTTCTGTTTGTACAAGGTGGGATGAAAAACTTTGGACAATCTTTCCATGTGTAAATGAGAGATATTTCCATTTAGGTTACCACGTGAGAATGCAAATGGAGCATTCTTCTAAAGCATCTAGAAAGGCTTATGTGAAGCCGACACAGTCTGTGGTACCTGCCACATAGTCAGTTTGTAGTTCATGTTGTTGATTACTGATGTTCTCAGGGTTTAATGAATTGTGGTCAGACATTTGCTATTATTGTTTCAAATGTGCATATTCAAAACCCAGATTCGAACAGATTTTTTTAGTTAAAGCTCTCAGATCTCATTTCCTTAGCACATTAATTGAGGTCCAGGAGAAGCTAGAGAGAGGAAAGGTAAGCTCCCTCACTAAGCAGTGGAAAGCCCACCAAGTGAAGGTAAGCATGACTTGAATAATTAATCACTTTGGACAGAAAAGACCCAACAGAAACCATTGCCTTATTTTTGGGTTCCTGAATCACACATTAAAACTGGGCATGTAGAAACAGAGAAATCACAAGAAATGGCATGAACTCAAAACAGTTCTCTGCACTTGGTATGGGAAAATTTCTTGAGCCCTTCAAAAGAAGGAAATTTTGTCCCTTTTCTTTCACCTCTGTTGCTAAACCAGCTTGGCTTGTGGTACCATGCTGTGTTGGATTTAAACCCAGGAAAGGACGGTGAGTAATCTCTATGTAGTTAACACAATATCACTAATCCATCCTTAGAGAAAAAGTGGTATCCGCCCTTTCTGTCTCTTCTAGATTCTCCATGTGCATTCTGTGACCATCCACTGTATTTATCCTGTGACTGTTAAGACTCTATGGTTGTGGGAAAAAGAGGGTGACAGGCTGTTTGGGTTATATATGGCTAATGCCACAGAATGGCATTTACTTGTAATTGCTGGTCATTTAGGAGCCCACCATCTATGTACAGAAGTTTGTTACAGTGTGCCCTGTCTGTGTTTCTAAATATAGAGGCAGAAGAATGGAGCTCTAGTTGGCCAGCTAAGGTGGGAGCCCATAGCTCACCTCATACCCCAAACCCCATTCTTGGTCCAGATAGAGGTGTTTTGAGTCGACATGTGTAAGAGAAATAATTGTCTAGATATAGAATTTGGTACAGGGCATTTTAGATTGACTGGGCCCTTTGCCAGCAAGCTCTCTATCCAAAACCACTTTCCTATCAAAGACAATGAATTACAAACTCCTCTCATGTAGTGAACCAGAGAGAGCAGACAAAAGAAGGTATGACTGACATAGAGATATAGATCAGACATCATTTAGAGAAATAATTGTCTAGATACAAAATTTTGTACATTATGGGGCAATGGTTCAGTGTTTGGGTCCTTATATAAGCCTGATGCCCTGAGATCAAGTCTTGAATCTTCTAGTGAAGGAAGAGAAATAAGCCCTACTGGTAATCTCACTTCATACCTATCCCAGAGCATGAGTGAACCCATACCCATGCACACCTGTATATACACATACCACATGAGCTCACATATAAATTCAATGAAACATACTATCTAATTTAATTAAAATAGAAATTAGTAATTAAAATAGAAAAATAATTTGGGCACAAGAAAGACAATTGCTATATCCCTTCAAATCTGCTCATTTTTGCTAATGCGGATTCTAGTCCAATTACCAGTGTGGAAGAGTAACCAATGAACTTTGAATTTTGATTGGTTAAAGTTTTATTCAATATATCAAAATCAAAACCAAATTCTGGTTATATTAATGTTATTATAAACTAATTAAGACACACATATATTTTTCTCCACGGACAAATATTATTCTTTAGGATGGGAAATAATGTAGCTGAGGCAGGGGTTTTGGGGGAGAGACTATTGGCTCAGCTGGAATTTGTGTTGTCTTTGTGTCTAGCCTTTCCCTGTGGGCCCATGAAAGCTTGTTCTTTTTGGTACCAGGCCTTTATTGTTACTACAGTCTCTATTCACAGGGTCACAAGAACACATGCTTTACTTCTGTATGCTCTACAGACCCTGGCTGCTTGATGAATCATTTTTTTTGTGTGTGTATTTACCTGACCCGTAAGCTCTCTGACAGTCTCTGATCCATAGATCTATGTCAGCAATACATTCTGTTGTCTGCTCTCTCTGTGAAAGGAGTTTATAATTCATTGTCTCTGGTAGGAAAGTGGTTTTGGCTTGAGATCTTGCTGGCAAAGGGCCCGGTCAATCAGAGTGACTGTTCTGACCACAGGGAACAGAAAACCAGAGGTGCCTTAAACCATTAGGAGGTTTTATTTGACAAATAAGAAGCTCAAAGATGCACAGCAGGAGTTTCTTGACTGGCTGGGTGATACCAGCAAAGAAGGCATCTCTTTCAATCTTTCCTCAGAAAGTTGGCTGTGTTCTTTGGCTCAGGTGTCATTATTAAAGAGGGTTTTCAGGGTTGCTCCAGCCAGTCCCGATGTGATGACATCAAAAGCTGCGCTGTGCCACCCCGCCCCCCCCCATCCCTGTCTATCTCTATCTCTAGAAGCAATTCTGCTTTTTTCCATATTTCTCAGAATTAAATCTCATGTCTACTTCAAATTGCAAGCAAGGTGGAAATGAGGTGTGCCTGTCAGTTTTGGACTATGTTACCTGCAAGCACTCTTCGGTCACTGAAGGAGTGATCGGGGATTCATAGCAATTACATTCACTGTGTTGAAGTCTTCCATGTCATCCATCTTTGAGCCACAATAGAGTGACACTACTATTGCCTTTAAAGGCAATAGATTAGAGAGTAACATGGCCTCAAGCCTCTCCTCCTTTGCTTCTAAGGTGAGAACCCTTATGTATCACAAAGGAAAACAATACTCAAACTGCAGAGCTTTGTGAACATCTACATTTGCTTGTACCAAAGTGACTATTTTACTCTGTCTTATATGCATGAAATGCACACATGATAAGCATGTATGAAGGGAATCTTAAGAACAGAGGCTGATCTGGTTCTGGCATTTCTCTGATCATCACAGTATGTATCTCTAATGCAAAATCTCCAGTTAATTACAGTGTTTACTAGTTGAAGCTGCCCTTTAAACCATTCATCACATGGGTGTGTAGAGTATAGAAGATGATGCTCATGGCTGGAAAATGAGTGGGTGTATGAATATCAGGACTCACTCTGTCTAATATAGTGTGGCCTTTAAAATGAACAAAGTACTTACATTGCAGAGAATTTAAATTATTGTCTGTCTTTTGTGCCAAGTTGAACACAGATAAATGAGCAGAGTGATATAAGTTGCCCTTGTACTTCTGAGACACCATTAAAGTACAGCATGTTTACAAGTTCAGTGCCAACTGTACCATGGGGTGAATGGCAGACTTGGTGCAGAATGTGGTAATGGCAGAGAACAATAATTATACAGTATGTTTGATCGTTGTGGAGACAAAGAACAGACAGTGTCTGGGTGGCGAGAAGTTATTTTACATAAACTGATGATGGAAGACATTGTGGACGAGGCGCTTCATCAGGAAGCTTCAGCAGTAGGTGAAGGGACAAGCAAGGACACCTGGGAGAAGACACCACAGATGAGGTCGAGAACAGAAACAGAAAACAAGTTTTCTTGTCACCAGAAAACTTGGTCTATGGAAGAACAGAGAATTGAGTGGCAATATTTGCTGAGTGCATTGTAAACAGAAATGAGTACCAATCAAAAAGCAAGCCATGGACACTGACTGTTGCTCTTAACTGTCAACTTGACACAGTGCAGAATCATGTTGGAACTGCACCTCATGGAGGCATTGTCCACATTAGTTGGCCTGCAGGCATGCCTATGGAAGAGTATTTATTAATTGGGTTAATGGGGCAGAAAGACCCACTCGGAAGGTAGACCGTACCATCTCACAGGGTGATCCCTGGGCTGCTGAAATGGAGAGAGCCAGCTGAGGATCAGCAAGGATGTGTTTGTCGCTTCCTGCTTCTGGTTGTGGTTGTGACATCGCCAGCTCCCTTGAGCTTCTGCCCTGCAACTTCTCCATTGTGATGAGCTGTGATGTGGAACTGCATGGAAAATTGGTCTTTCTCTTCTAAGGTGCTTCTGTTAGGATGTTTCATGACAGCAAGAAGAAATGAAAATATAACAGAAATACTTGTCCATTGGTTGGTTGTTAAACACTAACAAGTAGAATTTTTAGAGAAAATTTGGTTTGCACTGGCTTTTTGTTACTATTTGTAGGTCCCTTGATATGTCTCCCAGGTATTTTCTAACTTAAGAGCTACTATTTAGTTCTTACTGTGTGCTGTTTACAGTACTAACTCACTAACATGCATGTCTTTTCATGAATGTGTGCACATACATGTTGAGGCCAGGGGACAACTCTGGTTATCATCCCTTAGGACTCACCTGCCCTATTGTGTTGCAATAGGTCTCACATTGGACTGAACCTTACAGAATTGTCAATGAATCTCAAAGGTCTAACTCCTCAAGGAACCCGCCTCTAACTCCTCAGGGATAGGATTACATGTGCACACCACTGGGCTGAACTTTTATATAGATGCTGAGAGTTGAACTTGAGACCTCATGGTTTCACAGCAAACAGTGAACTAAGTGTGCTATTTCCCTAACCTCCCTACCATGTCTTAATCTTAAAGACTGGAATTTCTTAAGATTATCTTGATCAATTTCAAAGCCACTTACACAGTGGGGATTATTCCTTTAAGGAGTCAAAAAAGTGATGCTGAGATGCTGGTGCACTTCTGTTAATCCAGCGCTCGGGGTTAGGAGCTTGAGACCAGTCTACATTATACATTGATAGGAAGGCTGGAGTGGGCTTCTATGTGATACAGTAGCCACATCTTTCCCTCCATTATCAGTTTCTTTATCTGTCCAGACTATGTAGGAGAGCAGATAAATAAATGGCTGCCATATTGTTGCCCTCTTGTTGCTCTCTTGACTGTTTATCGAGAGCAATGCTGATCCTAACAGATACAGGAAACACAGACACTACCCAGAGGTTGGAGAACCTATCCTCTCCCCTGCTCAGATGATTGGGGGATAATGTATCGAGCTGTTCTCCAGCAGCAGCATCCTCTTACCTTGCTTCTTGGACTGATGTTGAAGACTCTGGAGAAAGGTAAAAGTGATCACAACTTTTTTTTTTTTTGGCTTAAAGCTAGATTGTTAGCAAATAACTGAGTCAACATATACTAAGGTTATTTTTAAACCATTTTAAAAGCTTTGTAAAAATCTAATGAAAGAGTCCCCTTAAGAAGATCAAGGGCAAAGGGTATATTAATATATCATGGATACTTTGTATTGCTTTCTCTCAGATGGCACTGAGCAAATATTTTAGATTTGTGTGAAATCGGGTTGTGAGTTTGAATCCTTTGCCTTTATAGTATTATTCTAGATAATATATAATGTTAGAGGAGAAGTTTGCCCCTTTCCAGAAGGAGTCTATAAGCCAGGATAGACCATTAGCACGTGGGTAGAAGTTCAGAGAAACCCTCTATATGTTGTATAAGGTTGAATGTGGTCCAATGTGTTCATGTGGAGATTATATGATAAATTAGCCCAAAGAAATCCTGCTGGTCAGATTAGAGGGCATTTGTTCACTTCTTGAACACATTTAACGATCTGTGGGGCCTTACCCAGTGGGAAGAAGAGGATAGAGACTGTGTATATGCAGGTTCCTTTCTTTCTCGTTTTCTCCCATTTTGCTAAGGTAAAATTCATGAGCAATAACATTTCCCATTTTAACAATTTTAAGAACGCATGTCTTAGTTTTGAGAATAATGTTGTGCAAGTATTACCACTCATTCTAGAACATCCATCCACCTCTCAAAGAAACTCTATACTCATTTCTCTCATTTCTTCATCATGACAAACAAACCTTCTGTTCCTTATGTGTCTACTTTGGACATTTCATCTAAGTAGATACATTTAATTTATGGCTTATGCTTTTGGTTTCTTTTAGCTAAGAAACCAGTTTCAGGATTTGTTCGTGTTGCAGGATGTACTAGTATTTATTATTTTATTTCAAATAATATTTCATATCAACCTCATGCTTTGTTCATCGATTTGCCAATTGTTAGATATTTTTGAAGTTCCCATTTTAACTATGATTAATGTTGTTACAAATATTTGTGTGTAATTTATAGAGTTAAAATATCTTTTTAGTTCTCTTGTGAATATTCCCTGAAGGTTAGTTGCTGTGTTATATGCTGACTCATTTTAACTTAAACATGTTTATTTATTTATTATAATTATATGTATTATAATTTTATGCATATGTATTCATTGGCACTGGTTCCACAACTCTAAATTTTGATTGGTGTGGTTTTTCTGTTGTGGTCTCTGTCTGTTGCAAAGAGAAGTTTCCATGATGATGGGTGAAGACTATACTTACTGTGGGTATAACAACAAATGTTTATATATTGTTCTTAGGCATTATGTTGGCTTTTGTACATTAAGGATTGTAGCTTCTCTTCCAGAGATCATGATTTCACTAGGACTGAGCAGTTAGCTAGGTTTCTAGTACAAAGCATGGCCTCCTTCTTGTTGGCCATATCTTAAGTCTGATTAGAGAGTTTTTGGTTACTGTTAAGATATGTGTGCCACCAGGGGAAAAATTCCTAAAGAGAACAGCAATGCCTTGTACTGTAAGATCAAGAATTGACAAATAGGACCTCATAAAATTGCAAAGCTTCTGTAAGGCAAAAGACACTGTCAATAAGACAAAAAGGCCACCAACAGATTGGGAAAGGATTTTACCAATCCTAAATCTGATAGGGGACTAATATCCAATATATACAAAGAGCTCAAGAAGCTGGACTCCAGAAATTCAAATAACCCCATTTAAAAATGGGGTTCAGAGCTAAACAAAGACTTCTCAACTGAGGAATACCGAATGGCTGAGAAGCACTTGAAAAAAATGTTCAGCATCCTTAATCATCAGGGAAAAGCAAATCAAAACAACCCTGAGATTCCACCTCACACCAGTCAGAATGGCTAAGATCAAAAATTCAGGTGACAGCAGATGCTGGCGAGGATGTGGAGAAAGAGAAACACTCCTCCACTGCTGGTGGGATTGCAAACTTCTACAACCACTCTGGAAGTCAGTCTGGAGGTTCCTCAGAAAATTGGACATAATACTACTAGAAGATGCAGCAATACCTCTCCTGGGCATATATCCAGAAGAAGTTCCAACTGGTAATAAGAACACATGCTCCACTATGTTCATAGCAGTCTTATTTATAATAGAAGCTGGAAAAAACCCAGATTTCCCTCAACAGAAGAATGGATACAGAAAATGTGGTACATTTACACAATGGAGTACTACCCAGCTATTAAAAACAATGGATTTATGAAATTCTTAGACAAATGCATGTATTTGGAGGATATCATCCTTAGTGAGGTAACCCAATCACAAAAGAAGTCATTAGATATGCACTCACTGATAAGTGGATATTAGCCCAGAAACATAGAACACCCAAGATACAATTTGCAAAACACAAGAAAATCAAGAAGAGGGAAAACCAATGGGTGGATACTTCATTCCTCCTTAGAATAGGGAAGAGAAAGAAGTTACAGAGACAAAGTTTGGAGCTAAGATGAAAGGATGGACCATCCAAAGACTACCCCACCCGGGGATCCATCCCATAATCAGCCACCAAACCCAGACACTATTTGCATATGCCAGAAAGATTTTGATGAAGGGACCCTGTTATAGCTGTCTCGTATGATGCTATGCCAGTGCCTGGCAAATACAGAAATGGATGCTCACAGTCATCTATAAGATTGAACACAAGGCCCCCATTGGAGAAGCTAGAGAAAGCACCCAAGGAGCTGAAGGGGTCTGCAACCCTATAGGTGGAACAATAATATGAACTAACCAGTACCCCCAGAGTTTGTATCTCTAGCTGCATATGTAGCAGAAGATGGCCTAGTTGGCCATCACTGGGAAGAGAGGCCCCTTGGTATTGCAAACTTTATATGTCCCAGTACAGGGGAATGCCAGGGCCAAGAATGGGGAGAGGGTGGGTAGGGGAGCAGGGTGGGGGAAGGGTATAGGGAACTTTGGGGATAGCATTTGAAATGTATATGAAGAAAATATCTAATAAAAATAAATTAAAAAAAATTAAAAAGAAAAAGATATGTGTGCCACTAGTACACTGTAAGGTTATTTTATCATGCTGGCTGTTGATGTGGTTCACAGGCATCATAGCTGGCTAGGACTCCCTCCCTTGGAAACATATGTGGTGCATTCTGGCACCATGAAAGCTAAAGGAATAATTTTTGAGAGTTGATTCCTCCTTTCACATTTATGTGGACTTTAAAGGTTATTTCACGTCACTAGCTTGTGTAAGTGCCTTCAATGGCTGATCCACGTGTCTTAACTTTTTGATTAGCATCCCTATTAGTACCCTTTTTCATTATCACAAAAAATACCAGACAAGATCAACTTTAGAGAGGAGGGGATTATTATAACTCATAGTTGAGAAGAATACAGTCATCATGAGTTTGGAAGGCATGGTGATAGAGTAGCTTAGTCCGGAGTACCAACTAGAAGACAGTAAGATGAGGATGGGGATGCTCTTCTGCCTTTATCTCTCTCTCTCTTTCATTTTACTCTTCTTTATTCAGTCTAGTTTCCTATGTAACATGGCATCAATTTAAAGATAGGGAATGTGTAGGAGTTAAGGGAGGGGACATGGGAGAAGCTGGAGGGAGGAAAGAGGAAGGGAGAAGTAATGTAATTATATTTTAATTAAAATATACTAAAACAATAATGTTCAAAATATACTTATATGCCTTTAAAATGAATGATAAAGTAAGCATGCATGTTTTTATTACTATTTTAGACAGTTGAACAAAAGAGATAAAATAAATTTTATTTATGAATAATGACAATAGAATGCAATTGTTGATTTAAAAAATCAAGCCAATAATTAGTGTTTGTCCATGGTCTCTGCTTAAGTTCCTGCCTTGGCTTTGCCCAGTTATAAATTGTGATCTGAAAGTGGAAGCAAAATAAACCCTTTCCTCCACTAGGGATATTTTTCTTTAGTTGATAAAATATGCTTTCATACAATGTATTTTGAACAGTTCGTTCCCATTTCCTAATTCCTCCTCTCCATCACCCTACCTACTCAGCTCCAGTCCCTTTATTTCTCTCTCTTAAAAAAAACCAAAACCAAAGAACTAGACACTCACACTCACATATTAAACAAATATGCACAGGCCACAATCCCTATAACCACAAAGGTTAGATAGCTAGTAGAGGATAGCTAGGAAGGAGAGGATTCCCCAGGGAATGGGAAGGAGAATATAATGTTATAGAGAGACAGTGGATGGGGTGAGAGGACTTGAGTGTGAAGATTAAGTGAGGTGGTGGAGTTGGAAGAAATGGGTGAGGAAAGGAAATGTGGGGAAGAAAAACTAAAACCATTTGAGGGTCCTTAAGGAAACCTAGGAATGAAAAATCACACACACACACACAGAGACACACAGACAGACACACACACACATATACATATGTATCTAAATGGATTCATAAATAATGGGGAATATAATGCCTCAACTTACCAATTAGCCAAGTGACTCTATTTCAGCAATAGCAATGTAGGACAAGTTATGTATGTATGTATATGTATGTATATATGTGTATGTATGTATGTATGTTTATTATTATTACTACTACTGTTATTATTTCTTTTTTATTATTTATTATTATTACTATTACTGTTTTATTATTATTATTATTATTATCTTGCATTTTGGAGTTCTGTGAGTGGAATCCAGGGCCCATGCATGATTGGCAAGTGCTCTGACACTGTCACACCCAGCCCTTAAAGAGTTAGCTTGATCATGAATCAAGAAGGTTTCTGTAGGGAAACTCAAAGAGCATAGCCATCTGAGGTCTAAGCAGACATCTGTTGTGTTTCAGCATGGCTGGCCTCAGTGTTGATCTTCTGTTTCACAGGCCTTGTGGAGTTAACCGACTCTGGAGATGCTTGCTGATTGTTAACACACTCTGCTGCCACCTGCGCTTGCAGAAGCATTTATAGGCCTTGCTTCACCCTCTCAAATGGATTGTGCACTTGCCAGATCTAATGGAATAGCTGTTCTCACCCTTTAACCACCTGACCCCATCTGAGAGGTGATAAGTGCTACTCTGAGAATTTAAAGTGATATTTTCCCCTATTTTTGCCTTTACTCATAACTGCCATATTAGATGGAGTATAAACACCTTTGATCTTTTCTTACTCTGGTGCATGTACCATTCAATTATTTAGGGACCACTGCTTCTCCTGGCTGTCTTGTTCACTGGCTTTTGCTGTGCGAGTTGTGGGGTCAGTATAATCAGTTCTAAGAGGAGGCAGGCTTGTTCTTAAGAAGAAAAAAACAGATGTGAAAATGTTGACTTGATGAAACTACATTTAGACATTGGTAATAAACTATTCTGCCTTATCCCACTGATATTAGAATTTTATTTCTTGATATTGTTTCTGTTCCCTGCTCCCCTATTTAGGAAATGAGCAACTTTGATAATGATAAAAATGGCTTTGATTATTGGATTCACTAGTCTTTCCTTCCTTCCTTCCTCCCTCCCTCCTTCCCTCTTATTTTCTTCCTCTCCTCCATCCTTCCATTTCTTCCTCTGTTCCTCTTTCATTGTTTTTTATTTCTTTTACATAGAAAATGATTACATGATCCCTTGTAATCAACTTTCTGAGTGCTAGATTACAGATATGAGCCACTATGCCTAAGTTGATTCAGTAGTTTTTTGTTTATTGGCTTTAGATAAAATTATGACTAACCTAAATAAATTATAACTGAATAGTTTATAGAGTCTCCTCCAAGGAAGATAATGTAAAATAATTTGACCATATTTAATAGCTGTGGGAGGAGTTGCTGAGAGGAAGGGATTGGCACACGAAATTTTATATTCCCAGGGATTATGACTCCTGTTAGGCTTCTGTACACTTGCTTTTTTCTTTTCTGATCCCATGTGCAAATTTCAAAGCAGATGGTGTCTGAGCCGTACTTGATCTGAAAGTTGCATCTTGGCAGATGTTGTGAGGCACCATTAACAAAAAATGCTTCTGTGATAAGGAAGTGGAAATATACGTGTATACTATATGAATCTATTTATATAAATATTATTAATTTGAGGTGAAGAAATATCTTAGGCCAACGAAATATTACTGTCACACAGAGAGAGTAAATGAGAGGATGGTGGGATGCAGTCCACTTTTTGAGCCAAGTTAACAAGAGCAAGAATGGCTTTGTGGCTGAATGACTAGGCAGGCATTTGTTCAAACCCGTCACTAGATTTATTAACATTGAAAATGGACCTGTTAGGGTATATTTGTTTGTGTGTGTGTATATGAATGTATGTATATGTGTGTGTGGTGTGTATGTTAACATGTGTGTGTATGTATGTATGTATGAATATGTGTGTGGTGTGTATGTTAACATGTGTGTGTATGGCATGTGTGATGTTTAAAATATGCCGCTTATTTTTCTATTCTTTAAATTTTGTCCTTATACACATTTAAAAATCATCTCTAGGCTAGAGTTTCTTTCTTTTTTTTTTTTTCTTATAAAAACCAATATGTAATTGGCACTGGCTTACAGGTTTAGACATTCAGTCCATTATCATCAAGGTGGGAGCAGGGCAGCATCCAGCAGGCATGTTGCTGGCAGAGTTGAGAGTTCTACATCTTCATTTGAAGGCTTCTAGTGAAAGACTGACTTCCAGGCAACTAGGGTGAGTGTCTTAAACCTACACCCACAGTGACAAACCTACTCCAACCAGGTCACACCTATTCCAACAAGGCCACACCTCCAAATGGTGCCACTCCCTGGTCCAAGAATATATAAACCATGACATTCCACTCCCTGGCCCCTATAGACTTGTTCAAACACATGAGTCTATGGGGCAGGGGGAGGCATACTTAAAGATAGATAATGCAAGATGCATTTAGTCCAACTTTCAAAGTCCATAGCAGTCTCAACAATATTAAAAGTCCAAAGTTAAAGGTCTCTTCTGAGATTCATCCAATCACTTAACTGTAATCCCCAAAGATAGACAGGAAACCAGCTGGGCAAACTCCAAACTCTACATCTCCATGGCTGGTGTCAAAGTGGTCTTCAGTTCTCCACTCCTTTTTCATCTTTGTTGACTGCAAAAAACTGCTTTCTCCTGGGGTGGTTCCACTCCCTGTTAGCAGTTTTTCTCAGCATATATTCCATGGCTCTGGCATCATTAACATCTTTGAGTTTCCAAGACAATTTCAATGTTACAGCTTCTTGTTTCAGTGTCTGGGATTCCACTTGATCTTTTGGCCTCCTCCTAAGGGCTATCATCACTTCTCCATTTGTAGCACTCTAAGCTCAGGTTGATCCATTCCAACTAGGCTTCACCAATAGCCTCTCTTAGGCTCTCTTCATGTGGTCAAGCCTCAAATGTTTTGCATGACAACTTCAGTCTTAGGCCATCAACTACAGCTGAAGCTACACCTTCTCCAATGGCCTTTCATGACCTCTCACAGTGTGAAGCCTCAGCTGTTCTTCATGAGACCTTCATGCCTTCAAAACAAGTATCACCTGGGTGACACTTACACATTACCAAATCCAGCTGCAGCATAAGGTACAACCTTGCCTATCTCTGGAGCACAGCTTCTTTGTGCTCCCAGAAGATGTCACCTCAGTGATGCTGGTCTCTTCTTAATCACTGCTAATTTCTTAGCTCCAGCTAACCAGCTTCAATTTTACCAGTAGTTCTTTTAATTCTTAACTCTAGAGCCAGAGCCACATGGCTGAAGCGGCTGAGTTCTGCTGCTTGCAGGAACTAGAGCATGACCCCCTTGTACTATTACATTATCACTGGCTTTGTTTTCCAAATCCTGCACTGCCTAAGCTTGGCTATCCTGTATCTTGCTCTGCAGATTGACCTTGAAAGCAGAGATCAGCATGCCTGTCTCCTGGGATTAAAGGTGTGTACCATCATGCTTGGATCTAAATTTAGCTGGGTAGAGTCTTGCCCCAAGGTCCCGTGTCCTTAATCTGTTATCTCCTAGAACACAGGATTTTGCTCCATTTCACTTCCTGGTACCCCTTTAATACTCGAATCATATATTTTATATTTTTCCTTTCTAAGCTTGCTATGCTTGTTCAAACTTCTCTTCACAAGACTTAACCAGAGAACAAAGTCTCTGCTGCATTTTTTGAAACTTCCTTTGTCAATGCAATAATCTGAGTCTCTTCACCTTAGCCTCAGGCAGACTTTTCAGACATGGGCAAAAAGTAGCCATATTCTTCACCAAAATACCACAAAAACAGTCTTTATACCATATTCTGAAATTCTTCTCCTTTCAAATCTCTTGGGCCAGGTTAACATAGTTCAAATTATTCCCAGCAACAAAGTCTTCCATATTCCTACTAGGATAACCTATTAAGCCCCATTTAAAGAATTCTACTGTTTTCTGAATCCAAAGTCCCAAAGTCCATATTCTTTCAAATAAAAGCATGGTCAGGCCTATCACAGCAATACCCCAGTCCCTGGTACCAAGTTCTGTATTAGTTAGGGTTTTACTGCTGTGAACAGACACCATGACCAAGGCAAGTTTTATAAAAAACAACATTTAATTGGGGCTGGCTTACAGGTTTAGACAGTTAGTCCATTATCATCAAGGTGGGAGCAGGGCAGCATCCAGCAGGCATGTTGCAGGCAGAGCTGAGAGTTCTTCATCTTCATCTGAAGGCTGCTAGTGAAAGTCTGACCTAGGCTAGAGTTTCTTTATAAGGTTATGAAGAGTTCTCAAAAATGGAACCTTAATAAAAATGAAAAAGAATGAAACAAACTTGCTAATATAAATAATAGTCAAAAAGATAGTCTTTTAGTAAAATTTAAAAATGTGCTATAATATTAAACACTAACCTGAACAGATTTACAAGGTGGCAACTTTGCCTTTTTTGAAGGGATGCTGCTGACCTCCATGTCTGTCCAAGTTGAGCCAGGGAGACAGTCCTCAGCCAGAGGATTCGCTGAAGTTTCAGAACAGCCATACAGTGTAGTAGTAAATGTATGTAGTTTGGGATCAGGCAGGTGTTGGTGTAAAGTCTGGCTGAGCCACTTCCTATTTGTGTAAACACAGACCTATGGTTTTCCAAAATCCCCATTTCTTGTTCTGTAAGACAATGTATGTAAAGAACATCCAGCTTTAAGGATTGGATGCTATGATGACATCTATGGCTTTTCTTTCCTTTTATGTTTAAATATAATAATTAATTCTCCTTAGGCTTCACTTTTCCATTTTCCTTTCTTGACATGCCTTTTCCCCCCAGTCACATACCACTTGAGAAAGGCTTTAGGTGAAAAAAATTTACCTATTCTAGAAGCACATGAATAAGAAAGACATAAAGTGACTGTCACATGCATTCTTGTTCCAAAACAGTGAAACGTTGGACTATTCCAGACCAAAGGGAATCTTTCTTTAAGAACAGGATAGCTGAACTCTTTTGGTAACCCCATTTAAGAGAATATTCATCTACATTCTTGATTTCATATTAATTTATTTAATCCATTCAAAAGAAAATTTTGTACTCTTATAGCAATTCTTGCTTAAGGTGTAAATTCTTTCCAGTCATTTCAAGTCTGGATGATCTGTTAATTCTTGTTATTGGGCCTGGCTCTAGTGAGAATGTAGAAGTTTACAGAAATTCACTGTTCTTTTTTTTTTTTTATTACATATTTTCCTCAATTACATTTCCAATGCTATCCCAAAAGTCCCCCATACCGCCCCCCACTTCCCTACCCACCCATTCCCATTCTTTTGGCCCTGGCATTCCCCTATATTGGGGCATATAAAGTTTGCAAGTCCAATGGGCCTCTCTTTCCAGTGATGGCCGACTAGGCCATCTTTCGATACATATGCAGCTAGAGACAAGAGCTCCGGGGTACTGGTTAATTCATCATGTTGTTCCAACTATAGGGTTGCAGATCCCTTTAGCTCCTTGGGTACTTTCTCTAGCTTCTCCATTGGGAGCCCTGTGATACATCCAATAGCTGACTGTGAGCATCCACTCCTGTGTTTGCTAGGCCCCTGCATAGTCTCACAAGAGACAGCTATCTTTGGGTCCTTTCAGCAAAATCTTGCTAGTGTATGCAATGGTGTCAGCGTTTAGAAGCTGATTATGGGATGGATCCATGGATATGGCAGTCTCAAGATGGTCCATCCTTTCATCACAGCTCCAAACTTTGTCTCTGTAACTCCTTCCATGGGTGTTTTGTTCCCAATTCTAAGAAGGGGCACAGTGTCCACATTTTGGTCTTCATTCTTCTTGAGTTTCATGCGTTTAGCAAATTGTATCTTATATCTTGGGTATCCTAAGTTTTGGGCTAATATCCACTTATCAGTGAATACATATTGTGTGAGTTCTTTTGTGATTGTGTTACCTCACTCAAGATGATGCCCTCCAGGTCCATCCATTTGGCTAGGAATTTCATAAATTCATTCTTTTTAATAGCTGAGTAGTACTCCATTGTGTAAATGTACCATAATTTCTGTATCCATTCCTCTGTTGAGGGACATCTGGGTTCTTTCCAGCTTCTGGCTATTATAAATAGGGCTGCTATGAACATAGTGGAGCATGTGTCCTTCTTACCGGTTGGGACATCTTCTGGATATGTGCCCAGGAGAGGTATTGCTGGATCCTCCGGTAGTACTATGTCCAATTTTCTGAGGAACCGCCAGACTGATTTCCAGAGTGGTTGTACAAGCTTGCAATCCCACCAACAATGGAGGAGTGTTCCTCTTTCTCCACATCCCCGCCAGCATCTGCTGTCACCTGAATTTTTGATCTTAGCCATTCTGACTGGTGTGAGGTGGAATCTCAGGGTTGTTTTGATTTGCATTTCCCTGATGATTAAGGATGTTGAACATTTTTTCAGGTGCTTCTCTGCCATTTGGTATTCTTCAGGTGAGAATTCTTTGTTCAATCTGATCCCCATTTTTAATGGGGTTATTTGACTTTCTGGAGTCCACCTTCTTGAGTTCTTTATATATATTGGATATTAGTCCCTTATCTGATTTAGGATAGGTAAAGATCCTTTCCCAATCTTTTGGTGGTTTTTTTGTCTTATTGATGGTGTCTTTTGCCTTGCAGAAGCTTTGCAGTTTCATGAGGTCCCACTTGTCAATTCTCGATCTTACAGCACAAGCCATTGCTGTTCTATTCAAGAATTTTTCCCCTGTGCCCATATCTTCAAGGCTTTTCCCCACTTTCTCCTCTATAAGTTTCAGTGTCTCTGGTTTTATGTGAAGTTCCTTGATCCACTTAGACTTGACCTTAGTACAAGGAGATAGGAATGGATCGATTCGCATTCTTCAACATGATAACAACCAGTTATGCCAGCACCATTTGTTGAAAATGCTGTCTTTCTTCCACTGGATGGTTTTAGCTCCCTTGTCAAAGATCAAGTGACCGTAGGTGTGTGGGTTCATTTCTGGGTCTTCAATTCTATTCCATTGTTCTATTTGTCTGTCACTATACCAGTACCATGCAGTTTTTATCACAATTGCTCTGTAGTAAAGCTTTAGGACTGGCATGGTGATTCCACCAGAGGTTCTTTTATCCTTGAGAAGAGTTTTTGCTATCCTAGGTTTTTTGTTATTCCAGATGAATTTGCAGATTGCACTTTCTAATTCGTTGAAGAATTGAGTTGGAATTTTGATGGGGATTGCATTGAATCTGTAGATTGCTTTTGGCAAGATAGCCATTTTTAAAATGTTGATCCTGCCAATCCATGAGCATGGAAGATCTTTCCATCTTCTGAGATCTTCTAGAATTTCTTTCTTCAGAGACTTGAAGTTCTTATTATACAGATCTTTCACTTCCTTAGTTAGAGTCACGCCAAGATATTTTATATTATTTGTGACTATTGAGAAGGGTGTTGTTTCCCTAATTTTTTTCTCAGCCTGTTTATTCTTTGTGTAGAGAAAGGCCATTGATTTGTTTGAGTTAATTTTATATCCAGCTACTTCACCGAAGCTGTTTATCAGGTTTAGGAGTTCTCTGGTGGAATTTTTAGGGTCACTTATATATACTATCATATCATCTGCAAAAAGTGATATTTTGACTTCATCTTTTCCAATTTGTATCCCTTTGATCTCCTTTTGTTGTCGAATTGCTCTGGCTAGGACTTCAAGTACTATGTTGAATAGATATGGAGAAAGTGGACAGCCTTGTCTAGTCCCTGATTTTAGAGGGATTGCTTCAAGCTTCTCACCATTTACTTTGATGTTGGCTACTGGTTTGCTGTAGATTGCTTTTATCATGTTTAGGTATGGGCCTTGAATTCCTGATCTTTCCAAGACTTTTATCATGAATGGGTGTTGGATTTTGTCAAATGCTTTTTCTGCATCCAACGAGATGACCATGTGGTTTTTGTTTTGAGTTTGTTTATATACTGGATTACGTTGATGGATTTCCGTATATTGAACCATCCCTGCATCCCTGGGATGAAACCTACTTGGACAGGATGGATGATTGTTTTGATGTGTTCTTGGATTCGGTTAGCAAGAACTTTATTGAGGATTTTTGCATCAATATTCATAAGGGATATTGGTCTGAAGTTTTCTATCTTTGTTGGGTCTTTTTGTGGTTTAGGTATCAGAGTAATTGTGGCTTCATAGAATGAGTTGGGTAGAGTACCTTCTGTTTCTATTTTGTGGAATAGTTTGTGAAGAACTGGGATTAGATCTTCTTTGAAGGTCTGATAGAACTCTGCACTAAACCCATCTGGTCCTGGGCTTTTTTTGGTTGGGAGACTATTAATGACTGCTTCTATTTCTTTGGGGGATATAGGGCTGTTTAGATCATTAACCTGATATTGGTTCAACTTTGGTACCTGGTATCTGTCTAGGAACTTCTCCATTTCATCCAGGTTCTCCAGTTTTGTTGAGTATAGCCTTTGGTAGAAGGATCTGATGGTGTTTTGGATGTCTTCAGGATCTGTTGTTATGTCTCCTTTTTCATTTCTGATTTTGTTAATTAGAATTCTTTCCCTGTGCCCTCTAGTGAGTCTGGCTAAGGGTTTATCTATCTTGTTGATTTTCTCAAAGAACCAGCTCCTTGATTGGTTGATTCTTTGAATAGTTCTTTTTGTTTCCACTTGATTGATTTCGCCCCTGAGTTTGATTATTTCCTGCTGTCTACTCCTCTTGGGTGAATTTGCTTCCTTTTGTTCTAGTGCTTTTAGGTGTGTTGTCAAGCTGCTAATGTGTGCTCTTTCTAGTTTCTTTTTGGAGGCACTCAGAGCTATGAGTTTTCCTCTTAGAAATGCTTTCATTGCGTCCCATAAGTTTGGGTATATTGTGGCTTCATTTTCATTGAACTCTAAAAAGTCCTTGATTTCTTTCTTTATTCCTTCCTTGACCAAGGTATCATTGAGAAGAGTGTTGTTCAGTTTCCACTTGAAGGTTGGCTTTCTATTATTTATTTTGTTATTGAAGATCAGCCTTAGTCCATGGTGATCTGATAGGATGCATGGGACAATTTCAATATTTTTGTATCTGTTGAGTCCTGTTTTGTGCCCAATTACGTGTTCAATTTTGGAGAAGGTACCATGAGGTGCTGAGAAGAAGGTGTATCCTTTTGTTTTAGGGTAAAATGTTCTGTAGATATCTGCCAGATCCATTTGATCCATAACTTCTGTTAGTTTCACTGTGTCCCTGTTTAGTTTCTGTTTCCATGATCTGTCCATTGGTGAAAGTGGCGTGTTGAAGTCTCCCACTATTATTGTATGAGGTGCAATGTGTGCTTTGAGATTTACTAAAGTTTCTTTAATGAATGAGGCTGCCTTTTTATTTGGAGCATAGATATTCAGGATTGATAGTTCCTCTTGGAGGATTTTACCTTTGATGAGTATGAAGTGCCCCTCCCTGTCTTTTTTGATGACTTTGGGTTGGAAGTCAATCTTATCAGATATTAGAATGGCTACTCCAGCTTGTTTCTTCATACCATTTGCTTGGAAAATTGTTTTCCAGCCTTTCATTCTGAGGTAGTGTCTATCTTTTTCTCTGAGATGAGTTTCCTGCAAGCAGCAAAATGTTGGGTCTTGTTTGTGTAGCCAGTTTGTTAGTCTATGTCTTTTTATAGGGGAGTTGAGTCCATTGATATTAAGAGATATTAAGGAAAAGTAATTGTTGTTTCCTGTTATTTTTGTTGTTAAAGTTGGCATTCTGTTCTTGTGGCTGTCTTCTTTTAGGTTTGTTGAGGGATTACCTTCTTGTTGTTTCTAAGGCGTGGTTCCCGTCCTTGTATTGGTTTTTTTCTGTTATTATCCTTTGAAGGGCTGGATTCGTGGAGAGATAATGTGTGAATTTGATTTTGTCGTGGAATACTTTGGTTTCTCCATCTATGTTAATTGAGAGTTTGGCTGGGTATAGTAGCCTGGGCTGGAATTTGTGATCTTTTAGTGTCTGTATAACATCTGTCCAGGATCTTCTGGGTTTCATAGTCTCTGGTGAAAAATCTGGTGTAATTCTGATAGGCTTGCCTTTATATGTTACTTGGCCTTTTTCTCTTACTGCTTTTAGTATTCTATCTTTATTTAGAGCATTTGTTGTTCTGATTATTATGTGTCGGGAGGTATTTCTTTTCTGGTCCAGCCTATTTGGGGTTCTGTAGGCTTCTTGTATGTTCATGGGCATCTCTTTCTTTAGATTTGGGAAGTTTTCTTCTATAATTTTGTTGAAGATGTTTGCTGGTCCTTTGAGTTGAAAATCTTCATTCTCATCCACTCCTATTATCCGTAGGTTTGGTCTTCTCATTGTGTCCTGTATTTCTTGCATGTTTTGAGTTAGGATCTTTTTGCATTTTACATTTTCCTTGATTGTTGTGCTGATGTTCTCTATGGTATCTTCTGCACCTGAGATTCTCTCTTCCATCTCTTGTATTCTGTTGCTGATGCTTGCATCTATGGTTCCAGATTTCTTTCCTAGGGTTTCTATCTCCAGTGTTGCCTCATTTTGGGTTTTCTTTATTGTGTCTACTTCCCTTTTTAGGTCTAGTATGGTTTTGTTCATTTCCATCATCTGATTGGATGTGTTTTCCTCTTTCTCTTTAAGGACTTCTACCAGTTTGGTTGTGTTTTCCTGTTTTTCTTTAATGACTTGTAACTCTTTAGCCATGTTCTCCTGTAGTTCTTTAAAGTCCTTCTTGATGTCCTCTACCATCATCATGAGATATGCTTTTAAATCCAGGTCTAGCTTTTCAGGTGTGTTGGGGTGCCCTGGACTGGGGGAAGTGGGAGTGCTGGGTCCTGATGATGGTGAGTGGTCTTGGTTTCTGTTAGTAGGATTCTTACGTTTACCTCTCGCCATCTGGTAATCTCTGGAGTTGTTATAGTTGTCTCTGTTCAAAGGTTGTTCTTCTGGTGATTCTGAGTATCGTCTGTCAGCAGACCTGGGAGACAGGCTCTCTCCTCTGAGTTTCAGTGGTTAGAGCACTCCCTGCTGACAAGCTTTCCTCTTAAAGGGAAGGTGTACAGATATCTGGCGTTTGGACCTCCTCCTGGCCGAAGAAGAAGGCGGAAAACAGGACCTTTCCCAGATGCTGTGTTGCTTTGGCAGGTCACAGAAGCTGTAGGCTTCTGTGGTGCACACTCTCAGCTGTGCAGACTAACTTCCTAAGTTCAGTGGAGTCCTGGATCCAAGATGTGCTCCCTGCTCCTGAGGCAGAGGGCTCCTGTGCAGGGCAGACCACTGTCTTCCAGCTGGGAGGGTGCCGGATGTCTGTGGCCCCAAAAGGGTGCTGCCTCAGCGGCTCTGTGGCTCCCGCCTGTCCCAGAAGCTGTCTGCTTCTGTGGTCCTCACTCTAACATGTACAGACTAAGTTCGGCGGAGTCCCGGAGCCAAGATCGAAATTCACTGTTCTTAAAACAAGGAGATAAGCCCAAGAGGTTTTGAAAAGCCCATGTTTTCTATCTTGAGGTCAAAAGGCTCCAAATCCAGTAGATGGCTGGGTAGGGTGTTACTATGGATTGGAATCTGGTGGTGATGCAAAGAGAGGCTCAGAGATACTGTTGGCTCATGCCTGTAGGGGACCTGGGGGGGCTAAGAAGGAAAAAAAATCACATCAGGAACTTTATCTCAAACCTCTGTAGAAGAGCACAACTGACACAGCCCCTTGGGCATATGAACACAGAAGTGAAGTAAAAAGTAGGTAAGATGGAAAAGCAGCCAGCAGTATACCCGGCTTTTAGTGCACTGAAGGGGTAAGCACATCCAAGAATCTCAACAGAGCAAACCAGAGCTGTTCCTGTGGAAAAATACTCCCGATTCTAATCTTGCTCTTCTTTCAAACACCTTGCCTCTCAATCAGCAAAATTGAGGCTCATAGAATGTTGATTCCATTGGAAAAAAGCATAGTCATAGGGACACTGGAACCAGTAGAAAGGCTCTAGATTAATGATTCTATATTTAGTTGATAATTTAGGGGGTAACTTTGTCAAACGGCATGAAAAATGAAGGATTTTAGCACAAAAGAAAACTTTTTTTTAATTTTTAATATTTTTATTACATATTTTCCTCAATTACATTTCCAATGCTATCCCAAAAGTCCCCCATAGCGCCCCCCAGTTCCCTACCCACCCATTCCCATTCTTTTGGCCCTGGAATTCCCCTATATTGGGGCATATAAAGTTTGCAAGTCCAATGGGCCTCTCTTTCCATTGATGGCCGACTAGGCCATCTTTCAATACATATGCAGCTAGAGACAAGAGCTCCGGGGTTCTGGTTAGTACATCATGTTGTTCCGACAATAGGGTTGCAGGTCCCTTTAGCTCCTTGGGTACTTTCTCTAGCTTCTCCATTGGGAGCCCTGTGATACATCCAATAGCTGACTGTGAACATCCACTCCTGTGTTTGCTAGGCCCCGGCATCGTCTCACAAGAGACAGCTATATTTGGGTCCTTTCAGCAAAATCTTGCTAGTGTATGCAATGGTGTCAGCGTTTAGAAGCTGATTATGGGATGGATCCCTGGATATGGCAGTCTCTAAATGGTCCATCCTTTCATCACAGCTACGAACTTTGTCTCTGTAACTCCTTCCCTGGGTGTTTTATTCCCAATTCTAAGAAGGGGCACAGTGTCCACACTTTGGTCTTCATTCTTCTTGAGTTTCATGCGTTTATCAAATTGTATCTTATATCTTGGGTATCCTAAGTTTTAGGCTAATATCCACTTATCAGTGAATACATATTGTGTGAGTTCTTTTGTGATTGTGTTACCTCACTCAATATGATGCCCTCCAGGTCCATCCATTTGGCTAGGAATTTCATAAATTCATTCTTTTTAATAGCTGAGTAGTACTCCATTGTGTAAATGTACCATAATTTCTGTATCCATTCCTCTGTTGAGGGACATCTGGGTTCTTTCCAGCTTCTGGCTATTATAAATAGGGCTGCTATGAACATAGTGGAGCATGTGTCCTTTTTACCGGTTGGGACATCTTCTGGATATATGCCCAGGAGAGGTATTGCTGGATCCTCCGGTAGTACTATGTCCAATTTTCTGAGGAACCGCCAGACTGATTTCCAGAGTGGTTGTACAAGCTTGCAATCCCACCAACAATGGAGGAGTGTTCCTCTTTCTCCACATCCCCGCCAGCATCTGCTGTCACCTGAATTTTTGATCTTAGCCATTCTGACTGGTGTGAGGTGGAATCTCAGGGTTGTTTTGATTTGCATTTCCCTGATGATTAAGGATGTTGAACATTTTTTCAGGTGCTTCTCTGCCATTCAGTATTCCTCAGGTGAGAATTCTTTGTTCAGTTCTGAGCCCCATTTTTTAATGGGGTTATTTGACTTTCTGGAGTCCACCTTCTTGAGTTCTTTATATATATTGGATATTAGTCCCTTATCTGATTTAGGATAGGTGAAGATCCTTTCCCAATCTGTTGGTGTTTTTTTTTTTTTTTTTTTGTTGTCTTATTGATGGTGTCTTTAGCCTTGCAGAAGCTTTGCAGTTTCATGAGGTCCCACTTATCAATTCTCAATCTTACAGCTCAAGCCATTACTGTTCTATTCAGGAATTTTTCCCCTGTGCCCATATCTTCAAGGCTTTTCCCCACTTTCTCCTCTATAAGTTTCAGTGTCTCTGGTTTTATGTGAAGTTCCTTGATCCACTTAGACTTGACCTTAGTACAAGGAGATAGGAATGGATTGATTCACATTCTTCTACATGTTAACAACCAGTTGTGCCAGCACCATTTGTTGAAAATGCTGTCTTTCTTCCACTGGATGTTTTTAGCTCCCTTGTCGAAGATCAAGTGACTGTAGGTGTGTGGGTTCATTTCTGGGTCTTCAATTCTATTCCATTGGTCTATTTGTCTGTCACTATACCAGTACCATGCAGTTTTTATCACTATTGCTCTGTAGTAGAGCTTTAGGTCCGGCATGGTGATTCCACCAGAGTTTCTTTTATCCTTGAGAAGAGTTTTTGCTATCCTAGGTTTTTTGTTATTCCAGATGAATTTGCAGATTGCACTTTCTAATTCATTGAAGAATTGATTTGGAATTTTGATGGGGATTGCATTGAATCTGTAGATTGCTTTTGGCAAGATAGCCATTTTTAAAATGTTGATCCTTCCAATCCATGAGCATAGGAGATCTTTCCATCTTCTGAGATCTTCTATAATTTCTTTCTTCAGAGACTTGAAGTTTTTATTATACAGATCTTTCACTTCCTTAGTTAGAGTCACGCCAAGATATTTTATATTATTTGTGACTATTGAGGTCACAAAACAGGCCTCAACAGATGCAAAAATATTGAAATTGTCCCATGCATCCTGTCAGATCACCATGGACTAAGGCTGATCTTCAATAACAAAATAAATAATAGAAAGCCAACCTTCACGTGGAAACTGAACAACACTCTTCTCAATGATACTTTGGTCAAGGAAGGAATAAAGAAAGAAATTAAGGACTTTTTAGAGTTCAATGAAAATGAAGCCACAACATACCCAAACTAATGGGACGCAATGAAAGCATTTCTAAGAGGAAAGCTCATAGCTCTGAGTGCCTCCAAAAGGAAACTAGAGAGAGCACACATCTGTAGCTTGACAACATACCTAAAAGAAAACTTCAGGAAACAATATAAAGTTTATAACAGAAAACTGTAATACTCCAAGCAGTTAAGCATTCAATGGGTTTTACAGCAGAGCAGACACAGGCAAAAAAGCAATAGTGAACTAAGAAAAAGAAAAGTCAGAATAAATCATTGAGACAAGGGGACACTGAAATTTGAGTTAAAGAAGTTTAACAACAGAACACTGGATCTGTGAGGCATTGTTTAGCATTGTGCTGCATATGAACAAAATAGAGTTCAAGAAAGAAGGGCCAATGGTGGGGGAGACGACATAGAAACATTTAGAAATGGTGCCGGTAACTTTCTAAATTAAAAGCATTACTTTTCAAACTCAGGATGTTATGGAAACCACAAATAAGTCTAAGGAATCTACAGATCCAGTTCTGTGACCCTGCTGAAGATGACAGATTAAGGGAAAATTTAGAAGCACTCAGGAAGAAAAAAAAAAAAGACATGAGACGCAGAGATATATAGCATTTGTACAGCAGTAAAACAAAAACAAAGCCCAAACCCCTTTAACCTAGAATTTTATACTTAGCAAAAAATGCTCTCCAAAACCAATGAACATTAATTTAAATTATTTGTCCTGTCTACAAGAAGTGCAGGGACAAAGATGGATCAGAGACTGAGGGTATGGCCAACCAATGACTGGCCCAACTTGAGACCCATCCCATGGGCAAGAACCAAGCTATAACACAGTTTATGATACTCTGTTACACTTGCAGATATATCGTAGCATAAATACCCTCTGAGAGGATCTACCCAGCATCTGACTGAAACTGATGCAGAGGCCCACAGCCAAACATTGGACAGAGCTCGTGATGGAGTGTTGTGGAAGAGTTGGGGAAAAGATTGAGGACCTGGATGGGACAGAAACTCTACAAGGAAACCAACAGAGTCAACTAATCTGGGCTCTTGGGTGTTCCCAGAGAGTGAACCACCAACCAAAGATCACACATGGGCTGGATCCAGGCCCCCCATACACATGTAGCAGAAGTGCAGATTGGTCTTCATGTGGGTCCCCTAATAACTAGAGGAGGGGCCTGTCTCTGACTCTGTTGCCTGCCTGTGGATCCTGTTCTCAGTGGGAGGAGATGTGCCTATCCTTCAGTGATTTTTATGTACCAGGGTGGATTTTTACCCATGGGTCCTCCCCTTTTCACTGTAGAAAGGGGGATAAGAAGAGGCTATGCGAGGGAGTAATAGGAAGAGAGAGGGGCCTGTAATTTGGCTGTAAAATGAATAAATAAGTTAATGGAAAAATAAAATTACTTCAGATACACAAAACCCGGAGAATTCACATTCAGTAGTTCCCTATTATAAGTAACACTAAGATAAATTCTTTAGACTGTACGGTGCAAAACTGTATTTATAAGAAAAAATAAAAGGTCTCAAGCTCAATCTAATGTTTGGCTGTAGGTCTCTGCATCTCTTTTAATCCACTGCTGGATGGAGCCTCTCAGAGGACAATTATGCTAGGTTCCTATCTGTGAGTCCAGGCTGACAGATACAAACATAGCCTGAGGCTTCAAGGTAGTTGAAGGAAGAAGGCAGACCTGCAATGTGTCCCTACTGTTCATCTGAGGACAGTTCAGCACTTTCCTCTGAAAATTGGTAGGGCTTGGGGAAGAATTGATGAATCTAGAAGAGATAGGGACTCCTTAAGAAGGCCATCAGAGCCAACTAAACTGTTCCCTTAGAAATTCCCAGAGAATGAGCCACCAACCAAGGAGCATACAAGGGCTGAACCCAGCCCCTCTTCCACATATGTAGCAGATGTGCAGCTTGGTTTTCATGCAGTACCCCCAATAACTGGCAAAGGGGTTACCCTGACTCTGTTGCCTGCCTGTGGATCCTGACTACAGTAGGAGATGCACTAAGTGCTGCACACAAACAAATGCATGCACACATGTGCGTATACACCACACACACACACACACACACACACACACACACACACACACACACACACACACACACTTCTATAAGTCAATAAAATGGTTTCTAATGAGATTTTGATATATTCATAGATCAGTGCCTTGCCCAGTTGTCTTCAGAGAGACTTCCTTAGGCAGCAGATTAGGGATGATTGCAAAGCCAGACCCTATGCAGAGAGAGAGAGAGAGAGAGAGAGAGAGAGAGAGAGAGAGAGAGAGAGAGAGAGAGAGAGAGAGAGAGAGACTACATTGAAGAGCTCCATCGGGTACCTCCCTGTACCCTGCAGGAGATAGGGAGGAAAGATCGTGGGAGCCAGGGAAGATGGAGGACACTAGGAGAACATGGCCCATCACATCAACTAAGCAGGACTCACATGGCCTCACAGAGATTGAAGCACGTAAGCATGGGGCCTGAAAGAGTCTGTACCAGGTTCATATGTTACACGTGTTAGCTTGATGTTTTTGTGGGACTCCTAACAATGGGAGCAGTGTGTCTCTGACTCTTTTGAGAGCTCTTAGGATTCTTTTCTTCCTATTGGACCGCCCTGGCCAGCCTCCATATGAGTTTTGTCTAGTGTTATTGTATCTTGTTTTGGTTGTTGTCTCTTGGAGGCCTGCTCTTTCTGAAAAGAAAGAAAGTAAGAGTGGATCTGGGAGAGAAGGGGAGGTGGGGGAGACCTGGGAGGAGTGGAGGGAGGGGGAAACTGTGGTTAGTATGCATTGTATGAGAAAAGACTCTATTTTTAATAACAAATGGAATAACTTTTCAATGCTGTACTATTTTTAAAGCAAGTTCTTAACATACAAACAATATGGGTTCACCATCTAACTTCAAATGTCAAAACTATAATTTCACATAGTCATACAATATTCTTACATACCAAAAAAAAAAAAAAGCATGCTCTGGTAACTTCATTTCATTCTAGAGAAATTTATCACAATGCTCTGTGTTTCTGTGTTCCATTCCCTTTATATATGGACACCAGTTTCTATCCAAATATAAAACCAGGCAGAAAATCTCTCACTCCTTAGGTGAAAAAGTCCAATCTGGTCCAAGGCTTTTAGTTTTTGCATTAAGTATTTTCCATCATGTCTTTATTACTTCTCTGTATAAGCTATGTTGTAGGGTAAGATTTGCCTTCTGGGTCAATCATTATGTTTGAAACCATCCAATTTTCCTCTGTGAGGACACAAGCCACCAACAATACAGGGCAGAGCCCTGGGTCTTGATCACAGAACTCAATCTGGCTCCTTTAGCACTGCCTGGAAAGGGGGCTCAAGTTAAAAATAGACAAGTAAGTTTGGTGGTTGTTTATGGGATGGATCACCAAGTAGGGCAGTCTCTGGATGGTCATTCCTTCAGCCACTGCTCTGAACTTTGTCTCTGTAACTCCTTCCATGGGTATTTTGTTCCTCTTCCTAAGAAGGATTCTGAGCTTCCGGGCTAATATCCACTTATCATTGATAACACTTATCATGCGTGTTCTTTTGCGTTTGGGTTACCTCACTGTGATGGTTTGTATGTGCTTGGACCAGGGAGTGGCACCATTTGGAGGCGTGGTATTGTTGGAATAGGTGTGACCTGGTTGGAGTAGGTGTGTCACTGTGGGTGTGGGCTTAATACTCTTACCCTAGGTGCCTGGAAGTCAGTCTTCCACTAGCAGCCTTTGGATGCAGATGTAGAACTCTCAGCTCTGCCTGTGCCTTGCCTGCCTGGATGCTGCCATGCTCTCACCTTGATGATAATGGACTGAACCTCTGAAACTGTAAGCCAGCCCCAAATAAATGTTGTTTTTAATAAGACTTGCCTTGGTTATGGTGTCTGTTCACAGCAGTAAAACCCTGACTAATATACTCACTCAAGATGATATCCTCCAGATCCATCCATTTGTCTAAGAATTTTATAAATTCATTGTTTTTAACAGCTGAGTGTGTAAATGTACCACATTTTCTGTATCCATTCATTCTTCTGTTGAGGGACATCTGGGTTCTTTCCAGCTTCTGGCTATTATAAATAAGGCTGCTATGAACATAGTGGAGCATGTTGGAGCATCTTCTGGGTATATGCTCAGGAGTGGATCTTCTGGTAGAACTATGTCTAATTTTCTGAGAAGAATCACCCAGAGGCAGTTGCTGAGGAGGATGTCCCCAGGAAAAAACACCTCCTTCTTTCCTTCATTGCTAGTGGCCACACCTAAACTTCCCTTGATGCTCTAAAGTTAAGCACAGAATGGTTTCTGTCTCCCTTCCCTATCAGAAAACAGGCTCAGACCAGTTAACTGACTTGCCTGGTGTTAGTGTTTGACTCTACATACAAGTAGCCTACCCTTACCAGATGCCTCCAGTGAGAGAATCCATCATTTCATCCCAACCCTCCCTGCTTGGGGGATACTGTTCTCCACAGAAGCACATGCTCAAAGGACAATAGGGTAAATTTAATAGTGTCTAGAGGAAGAAGCTTGTGAAATTTGGGAGAGTGGAATCCATATTTACTCTGGCTTTTGACAGTGCCACATACACTAGACACTACTGTGTTTTCCTTAGAAGTCAATCTTCCCATCATTATACACCACCCTGGACTCCACCATGGTTTGTCTTGTTTCTGCCTGTTTGAAGTATCCGTTGCCTGGGACATAACTCTGCTAAATAGATTGCTTATGATTAGCGAAGCTGTGTTTTTTCCCATACTTTTTGCTTTTACTTGTGTCATGTTTGCTGTGTATCTCTTGTACACAAGATGCCTCTCATAAATTGGAATCTTGTTTTGACACACTACCTACCTAGTGGGATAACCTATCTTTTAAGTACAGTAATTAGCCCATTGGTATATATTGCAGTCATCAATTTTAGTAATAACCACTAATACCTACTACTTGAGTTTGACAACTTTCTCTATGTCTGCTGTTTGTCTCATCAAATGTTTTCTTGTTCATCCCTTTCTGAAATCCTTAGAATTAATCTTTTGTTTTCAATTGCAATCATGTTTTCTTCTTTAGGTTGTTTTCTATGCTGGCTACCGTAAGCGTTCTTATTGATCACAGTTTGAATTAGTGCCCTAACTCTTCAGAGTGTGACAATATTACAAAGGTATTGCATTTGCTTACTCCGCCTCTCATTGAGTGTTATAGACTTTATAATATTACATTATCATTACTGCTTTAACTAGTCAGTGGTCCTTTAAACAGCTCCACAGCTTTCGTTCTTATTGGCTATTCTAAATCTACCCAAGTTCTTTGGGATATATAGATTTGGGGTCAGCTAATTTCAGTGTGTGATTTCTTTTATTTATTTATTTTTAATTTGCAAGATTTTATAATAAAGTTTATTTTTAAAAATAAAGAAAAATTTAAGTAGTCTTTATTTCTAACTAGATATTTATCTTTTCCAGAATGTCTTATCCTATTTTTCCATTTATTTATTTATTTATTTATTTATTTATTTATTTATTCACTTTACATTCTGATCAAAGGCCCCCTCTCCCCCCAGGCACCCCTCATCGGTTCCTCACCCACCCTCCCCTTCACCTCTGAGAAGATTCCCCTGATATGTCAGGTTTGGTTCTGTCTTAGGTCTCTGGGTTATCCAGTTCCTGACCATCTAGGCAGTATACAGAGGGAGCCCATGCCCTACACTGCCTGGAAAAGTTATTCCTAATCTAGTGTTTAAACAACAATGTATCAAAGCCATGTTTCCATTGTATTAATGATCTTTATGGTCATATGGAAAAAACAGAAAGTATTTTCGGGGATAGCTCTGCTTATAATTAATTAGGAATGTGGCAATTTATTCACACAAGAAACATGCATAGAATTTTTATGTGTTTGTGATAGCCAAAATATTATCACTTTGTTTCATAAGATTTGTGTTATGGGTATAAATGTGTGTTTCATTTAGGATTTGAAAGAAAAAGGCAGCTTTCTGTATATATGTTTCGCTATATGTTTCATGTTCTTCCAGAAACAAGCACGGTGCAAGTATTCAGGAGGACTTTAATGTTGTCTCCCTTACAGGTTACAGGTATACGTGATACTTGCAATGGGACAGACAAGGTTATTACCACTCAATGATAAGCTGAAAATTATGTGAGAGGTGGCTATAAGGAAGAGATGAACGTATTCTTAGAGATTTGTAGTTGCCAGTCCTGCAGGGAGGCCATAGACACCGAGAGGTGATTCCAGAGTGTTTCAGCTTCAGTCTGATTTTGCCAAGTATTTCCTTTGTACTTGATTTCAGGAAGTTCCATTTACCTCAGGGCCTCAGTTTTCTCATCTGTATGATGGGAATTATTATAGCACATGGCTGTGCTGGCCAGTTTTATGTCAACTTGACCAAGCTAGAATCATCAGAGAGGAGAAACCCAGTCCTGTGTGGATGGTGCTGCCCTTGGTGGTCTGGTGGTCGTTGGCTCTATAGTAAAGTAGGCTGAGCAAGCCGTAAGGACAAGCCAGTAAGCAGCACCCCTCCATGGCCTCTGCATCAGCTACTGCCTGCAGGTTCCTGCCTAGTTTGAATTTCTGTCTTGATTTCCTTTGTTGATGAACAGTGATGTGGAATTTTAAGTCGAATAAACTCTTTCCTTCTCAACTTGTTTTTGGTCATGGTGTTTCACCACAGTAGTAACCGTAACTAGAGCAATGCTCAACAGCATTGCTATGAGGCTTTAGTACAATGCCAGGGATAGGTTATGTAGCACACTTCCCATGACTCATAAACTGAAACTGTGATTTTGATTGAAGTAGTACAAAAATGTGACATTGCTCCATCTTCATTTGCTCAATATCTACACATACATTGACTAGGTCGAAAGTCAACAGAGGACCATGGGAAAAAGTACCAGGAATCCTGCAGTTGAAACCCTGTTTCCACTCCCCCTACCCCAAGGCTTCTCTTTGTCAAAGGGGTTGCTGCAATACTGATTTCCCATGTGTGCTGCACCGACTTTATTTCTATTTATAGTTCAACAAAATATACTCTGGATAATGGAGCTGAATTGTAAGTTCTTTTTTTTTTTTCTTTCTTTTAAACAAGAATGAATTTCTACCTTTGATTTCTCAAACTCAGCCCTCTCTCAGCATAATTGAATTATTTGCTTAGAGGCGAATCAATAATTAATTAACCTATTCAAAAGCTGTAGCTAGGATGTTTCCCTTAAAGAAGCATGCCAGTTGAAAATAAAGAAGGCACGTACGCATGCATGCACGTGTGCTCTTTCTCTCTCTCTCTCTCTCTCTCTCTCTCTCTCTCTCTCTCTCTCTCTCTCTCTCTCTCACACACACACACACACACACACATACACACACTGGAAGACATTGCTAACCTTTCCCAGAAACTCCAAAGATCAGCACCATATTTGAAAAGAAACATTAATGACATGTCCTTGATCAGAATGTGTACTTTATAACACATACCTGGATCACAGTACTGATTCTGCCATAATGCATATATAGTGATTAGGAAAAAATCAGGGCAGATAATTTGTGTTCTTGCTGTAATTGATTAAGTAGGAAAGAACTTGCCTGAGTCCATTTTGTCCCATTAATCCATACACTTTTGAGAAAGAGTAATGAACTGGCTGCTGTCTCATAATTGCTGATACAAAATGTTAGCGAGCTGTGTGAACATTTTACTAACAAATGTAGTGAGCTCACTGGGTTCCAGTCTCCATGGGCTTCCATCGGTTGAGCCTCTGTTCTTGCAGTGGCCTTGTCCTGGAGTGCCCATCGCTCAGATGTTCTCACTGTATACGTCTTCCTCTCCATCTAGTATTCACTGAACATCCTTTTCCTGGAGAGGCTAATTTGTACCTTGCTTAGATGTACATGACTGCATGCTCTCTGTGTGCTTTTACCTGCTGTGACTCTATTTAGAGCACTAATTACCTTTGGAAAAAATACTGTACATTTTAAAAGATACTGTTTTCCCCCTCACCCATCAAATGTAGGCTTCAAGTAAACTAACATTTGAGCTATCCAGCACTCTTTTTATTACTTAGAATTTTTGATACCTATAAAATCAGAATGAATATTAAATGCAGAAAGGATGATTTAACTTACTAGTCTGAGTGCGTTGGAGGTGGTTATAACCCGTTTAAGTGGTTGCCAGAAGCCTGGGGTATACCAAATGAAGTTGAAATACTAGGAAAAATTACCTATTGAGAAATGAAGTTAAAACGTATAGAGAGATTGGATATCTCTCAACTTTGTTCCCCAAGAGAGTGAATATTGAAAATACTGCTTTTTTCATCAGACATTAGAAACTATTGCCTAGAGCAGCACAATATTTATCAATAGACTGTCATTCTTAAGAGTGGTGAGTGGCCCAGATTGGGACAATTCTACCACACACTCTGGTGTTCTCTGTTGACTAAGGTCAAACATTCACACTTAGTTTACCAGGCAACATGCTGTGGCTCCTAGAACAATCACCCTGGAAATTATAAAACCCAACATGCAAGCAGCCAGCTGGGCATGAGGACTCTAGAACTGAATGCAAAACTGATGACAATGGTTAAGTAGTTAAAGATACTAGTAGGCTAGTAGCATGAATGACCAACCACAGTGGAAATGTTGAACCCTACCCATCTTTCCTGATCTGAATCAGATGAACGACATGGATCTCCTAACATAGAGGAAAAGACTTGGATGGAGGAAAGACCCTGCTGCAATCATAAGTTGACTTTCTGGAGGTGGACTTTATGATTTGATCTGTACAAAGGAGAGCATCCAAACCAGCTTATGTTTAAGATAGAGAGGGCCTGAAAATTTTCAGGGACAGTGGTCGTGACTGAATTACTACAAAAGTTTCACTTCTGGGAGGAGCATCCGTTTTCATTTGGAGCATGGGTAGTTTCATTATGACAGGAATGGGAATGGTTTCGTTCTATTGCTTCCTTTCAGTCGTGTATGTGGCAAGAGAACCATTTGGATGGAGACACTTGGGGAATAGATAACTAGTTACTCCCTATTGAATCTTGCTATAGCCTCTCCTATTACTCACTGCATTCCACAGTCATTTCTGAGGTTTAGCCAAGTTCCTGTTGGTTGTTAATTTTCCACTCTCTGATCTCAAAACAATAGTCAGTGACATATAAATTAATGCCAATCACACAGTACCGTATTCTAAAATCGTGATATACATACAAACACATACATATATTTGTATATATTGCATATTATGTTTGTGTGTATTGATGTATGTGCACATGTGTTATTTTTCCTCCTTGACTTTGTATTGTTTTAGAACAAAGAGACTATGTAATTCATGCCTCCTGAGTCATACCCAACACCCTCAGGGCTGTTATCTAGTGGACTTTGCATATTCATGATGGCTCTCTATTTGGCACTCCCTTCATTTGCAGTTAACACAGGCAAATTCTCAATGGCACACTACGATAGATAGTAAAACAAAAACACAACAAGTTCCGACACTCAAGTTCTGAAAGTCTGAGAAAAAAGGGACCTTCCTAGCAGCTCTGAGGCTGCTAACATGGTGAGATCACAGCACCCAAACCATGAAACCAACCAGGAGGGGGCGCAAAAGAGACATAAACCTGCGCCACTTCTGCTCACGCACTGCTTCTAGTGGTTGTTATGGAGAGAGCTATGCTATATATTCAGGGAACATCCCTTCCCCCACCAATCCTAGGACAGACTTTCTGCAACGCAGTTACTATGTGCTTGTGATATCAGTTCTATGAGATTCTCCCCACAGCCTGTCTTTCCATAGGGATGAGTTCTAGGAAAACTTTAAGAACTATGGAAACAGGAGTCCTACATCAAAATTCTAGGCCTTTAAAATTCTGGTTTGCTTAGGAGTCAGGTGAAGTTGTTTTGAATGAATATAACATTGTTTTCTGGCTTTCGATCATTATAAGCAATATAAAGAAGTTCTATACTGTTTTGCTAAAATAGTTCAAGAGGTTTTCATGCCTACTGCATAGAGGGATTTCTACTATCTTAGACACAAACCTGTATTTTCTATGAATTGGGAAAATTTCAGAGTCTCTCTAAATATAATCTTTTAAATGTATATTTAGAAAGACTTATGACTGTGGGTATATACAAACTCTTATTTCAAGGAAATATAACCAAAAATGTTGGGGATTTCCAGATATGAGTATGGTGTGTGCCTTTATCACAATGATAGTTTCTGAGGCAGAATTAGATTTATTAATTTGAATTGATCTTTAAAACCAAGTTATAAGGCCTGGAGAGGTGACTTGGTGTTTAAGAATGCCAATTGCTTTTGCAAGGCACCAGACTTCTACTCCTAACACCATATGGGGTATCTTCCAACTACCAATCACTCCAGCTCTAGGGGACTTGTGACTCTCAATAAACACCTGTAATCATATGTCCACACACCCACACAGATACACACATGTGCAATAGCAAAACTTTAAAAAATCTTAAAGGAAAATCAAGTCATGTGATGATTCCTCTGGCTGAGACAAAGGAAATTATTTTTATGAGGAAACCGATTGGGTTTATTTTGTGTGCACACATATTTGAGTCTGTAACAGAAACAACCTCAGCAGTTGCCTTCTCAAGGAGGAATTTTTAGCCGCTATGTTTCTCCATTGTCTGTTTCTCTCCTGCACTGAATTAATTCTGATTAGAATGTGGTCATTCCTTGAGCATAGACCCAGTTACTGCAGCTGTAGGGGTTACCTTCTTTTCTTTTCTGGCTGGGTGGTTGGGTTGTGCAATCATGGAAAGAACAGCATTACTGCTTGGAGAGGAACACGCCAATGAATGTTTTGTAGGAACATCCAGATGAGAAACAAATAAACCAATGTTGGCATTCATTTTATTTAAGAAACTAATAAAATGACATTTGAAAACTCAATCAAAAGCACCCTTTATTACTTGAAACTATTTTTAACTTCTAGGGAGATTTAACTGCCAAGGTCTTCTGGGTAATGAGGTCCATAGAAGCTCATTAGAGTTGTAGCTAATTTGCAGATGGATACAGATAATATTTGCTCTGGTTTGAATGGCTTGAAGATTAGAGGGTAGTACTGTGCCTGTATGGTTCAATGAGCTCACTTGAGTCAGAAATTCAGACATGTCGGTTCTAGACCAACTTTATTATCCAGTAATGGCTTGTTCTTGGCCAGTTGAACAAGATCAGTGTTTCCTCTACTGAATATCTTACATCTCAAAGGACGATGTGATCAAATGGAAGAATTTTTGGGGAAAAAAAATCCCCACCTAACATGCTGTAAAAATACTTGCCATCTTTCTTAAAATGGTTTTTGTTATGAGAATAGTCAAGTATATGTCGATTTTGAATTTTTAGATTATACATTGGAGTATACAAGTTGGAAATTATGAACCTTAACTCTGAAGGCATCAGGGCATCATCCTGAGTGAGGTAACACAATCACAAAAGAACTCAAATGATATGTACTCACTGATAAGTGGATATTAGCCCAGAAACTTAGTATACCCGAGATATAAGATACAATTTGCGAAACACATGAAACTGAAGAAGAACGGAGACCAAAGTGTGGACACTTTGCCCCTTCTTAGAATTGGGAACAATCACCCATGGAAGGAGTTACAGAGACAAAGTTTGGAGCTGAGACAATAGGATCTAGAGACTGCCATATCCAGGGATCCATCCCATAATCAGCCTCCAAACGATAACACCATTGCATACACTAGCAAGAGTTTGCTGAAAGGACCCTGATATAGCTGTCTCTTGTGAGACTATGCCGGGGCCTAGCAAACACAGAAGTGGATGCTCACAGTCAGCTAGTGGATGGATCACAGGGCCCCCACTGGAGGAGCTAGAGAAAGTATCCAAGGAGCTAAAGAGATCTGCAACCCTGTAGGTGCAACAACATTATGAACTAACCAGTACCCCGGAGCTCTTGACTCTAGCTGCATATGTATCAAAAGATGGCCTAGCCGACCATTACTGGAAAGAGAGGCCCATTGGTCGTGCAAACTTTATATGCCCCAGTACAGGGGAACACCAGGGCCAAAAAGTGGGAATGGGTGAGTAGGGGAGTGGTGGCGGAGGGTATGGGGGACTTTTGGGATAGCATTGGAAATGTAATTGAGGAAAATATGTAATAAAAAAATATTAAAAAAAAAAGAACTGGGAGAAAATGCAGTATCCATTAGGGTATTTACAGTGATTACAAAGATAACCTAAACAGGTATCAAACCCACAGTCTTTCAAAATTGAACACATGCAAGCCAACTGGATTGAATGAAAATTTCCATTGTTTGTAACGACTACCATATCCAGTTAGGACTCTCTTCCAACACAGGGAATTCCAATATCATGCAATTCTCTCTTAAGCAATTCTTGATTCTCAGGCAATACCAGCCCATTGAGAAGAAGAGAAAACATTGGTTGTTTCAGTTTGGTGGTTCTTCTGGTCCACTCTCACTTACCAATAGCTGTGTATTCTTCAACGTGTCTAAGCAGTTAGAGACTACACCCAGGAATTTCATCTTTTTCACTACCCAGTGTCTTCCCATGCTCCATTCTCTTTTCCTCTTTGTTGCTATGCAGTGTGACTTCTGCCTCCCAAGATAAAAGAAAAATGACCACCCTGTTGCCAGTACTACCATGTGGAGATGATTCTGGAAGCATCAGTGCCCATGCTCAGAGTGACAGTGCCTGTGGCTCAGAGTTTTGATGACTCTTTAGACTCCACCAAAGTCTCCTGCTGTCCTAACATGTGTTCCTTCTCTGTGACCAAGATGCTCCTGTTTGCTCTCTGATGGTTGTATTCTTTCTACTTCTCAGCCATGAGCCACATGCACTGAGGAGAGGTTGTGAGCAGTTGATAATGTGCTAGCATACAGTTCTACCTTTTGAGTCTGTCAAATTATCTTTGAACCTTGTGCATGTGCTTCAATTCTTTTCCTCAGTAGTTTTCCCTAAGGCCAGGGGATTAGTCTCTGTTCTATTTCCCATTGCTGAGTCCTGTTCCTCAAGTGAATGTAGTTCACATTAAGGCTTATATGCTTTATCCACATATACCACACCCCAGTAAAAATCTTTTTATTATACCAGCATGGCATTTGTCTTTAATTTGACGCTAAGTTTTTTATTTTTCTAATAGTGGTTCTTCTACATACAGGTCACAGACAGCCTTTCCATACTTCACTGATGCAATAAAATGTACTCTCAGTTTTAAAGTAAGGATGCTATTGTGTCATAGACCCCCTCTTGTTCTGTCGGCTCAAAATCTCTGAATTATTTATAAAAATGGAGCATGTTATTCTAAAACACAAGGGGTTTTGCTCACGGAGTCTATGCAATGAGATGCAGTAGTTTTTATGACATCTAACACGAACCCATTCTCAGTATGCCTAGTGTTTTTGGAACCACACGAGGCACACATGCCTTTCAAGTGGTGCACAGAAATGAAGTGTTATAGCAACTCCTGGGTTACCCTGGCTCAGGTTTTTTGAGAGATGCCAGGATTGGCCAAGGAACTTTCTTTTAAAAAGATGGAAAAAATTCCATGGAAGACAAACATAGATCACTTTTAAAAATCATTTTTATTTCATTCCTTTGCAGCTTGTCAGTCCATAAATATCAAAACCCACTTTAAGAAGGTATGTAAGACATATTTGTATTGGAAGATAATAGCAGAGAGTCCAAGAATCATTTAGACATCTGATAAATGTCATCTCCAAACAAATGCTTTTTATTCCTAGTTGAATAATATCCCAATAATCAACATGGATTTGTCTTATAGATGGCAGGTAAATTCCTTACTCAATACACGAGAGCAAATGAAATGTTTTTTCAATATAGTCATTCCCTGACTTACCTAGGTAACATTACCATGAGATCTTTCTTTTATTGTGGTCCCCAACATATTCTGGGAAAGAAATTTTCCATAGTTAGTGAGTTTGAGAAAGGTTTCTTAAAATATTCTTGGAGGTCCTTTAAGGAGGGAAAATAATCTGCTTAAAATTTATTTAACTCATGTTTTACTAAACTGATTGGGCTACAATAACCATCCTTCATTTAAAAATTGATTGACATGCTCATCTTTATATGTAGCAGTGCGATGTTTTGGTACTCATTAACAACAGTAATGGTAAACATTTTTGCGTTTAAAAGTCACATTTAACAGTTTCTTGAAGAGAAATTGGTAATTATCACTCTGTTAGCCTGTTTTGAACTCCTTACTTGATACTTTCAGATAAATGAGCCATTTATTCAAACTTCTTCAGTAAACACTTCATACATTTCACTGGCTTGAGTCAGCCAGGTATTTTAAGATGGAATACACATGCATACTCCATTCTCACATTTTCATATGTATCTTTTATATCAACTGCTTTGGACAAACAACTTTGAATTACATTTTTTGACACAGGGGAAGGCCAATGCAGAAAAGATGTAAAATTATATTTTTGAATTGTAGTTTACTTAGTGTCTTGAGACAATAATTGTCTTTTGTTTAGAAAAACACCAAAGATGTTTTCAGTGTAGTCAAGCATCATATTAGCCGTGAGTTTGGTCATTCTCGATGATGATATTCTCTATGATGATAGATAACTTCCATCATTGGCTCTTTATTTCCTGGCTGCAGGTGTCTGATGAGGCTGCACTTGATAGAGTTGAACTGGCTCAGAGTGCCCAGTTCTGTATGTTTCCCATTTATTTGAGGCCTCTTAGACTTTTAGTGGTCAGATCTAATCTAAAATTCATCTCTGCTATTTTCACTGAGAGCAAAATTCTGCAAGTATTGACTCCGCTTTTGTGAAGCACAGATGTAGAGCTGACAATGCTTACCATGTGGTCGGTGCTCCTTCCAAATACTCAACTCAACCAAAAGACTTTAAAACAAAAGGTGTGTGTGGTGTCTGTGTGTTGTGCGTGGGATGGCAGCAGGGTGGTAGAAATGGAGAATACACAATGTAATGTATTCCATAGGCTGGAAAATATTCTTGTCTTGAGCTGCCAGGAAAAAAATAAAGTGAAACTGTCGTCTCCTTCAAGCAATCACTGAGTTGTTTTATTTTTATTTTTTTCTTCTTTGTGGGGAGCTGTAAAATAGGCTGTGAAATGGGTTGGTGCTGAAAGATGAGCTGGTAGCAATTATTTCCCCATATCCTTACTGATTTGGATACTGGTGACTTTTCTTACTGAGGACAATCTAACTGAAAATGCAGATCCAATGACTAATGCCCTGGGTGTGTCAAAATGGCAGGCAAGGAGTGTTTACAACTCATCTCCCTATTTAGCTTTTCCTGCTGTGTCCAGATTTATGTTGCTTTCCTCCGGACTCATCAAACTAAGCTCTTTCGCAGGGAAATGCAGACTCTCCTGAGATTACCTGCAAGAATCTCCACATGGGATTTTGGTTGAGTAGAGGATTTAACAGAGATAATTGCTGCACAATTCTGTCCAGATGTGTAATCTCATTTATGAGAAGAGTCACACTAACAAAGTAATTGATGCAAAAAAAATATAAAACACGGCTTTGCTTAGAAGAATAAGAATTAGAATATTCCACTATTTCTTTCTTAATTCTCTATTGTGCCTTCATGCATTAAATCTGAAAGAATCAGACAAAAATTCTGCAAGTAGAAAGTTGTCATTGGGAACTGGATGTGTCACAATTACCATTATTTTTAATGCCCAGATCCTTTCTTAAAGAAAATATAGCATGGTGTCTGACATTTAATATCTATTGAAGCTACTTCTTAGAAATGTCTGAATAAGGATTTGCAATTAACTAATCACCACAGCATTGATACAAGTTGGAAAGTGGGAAATACACATTTATATATGTATATTTCTACTGAAGAGAACAATAAGAGTAATTCATATGACATATACATGTCATTTTCTTTTCATTACAAGGATAGACCACTGTTCCTGGTGACATATCTCCATGAGAAATAGACCAGACTCAGAGCCCAGGACCAGGGAACACTGGGTTTTAGCAATAAAAGCAGGACCTCACATACCCTGTGCCAGCTTTATTAGATTCTTCTCTCCTGTAAATCTGCATCTTCTAGACATCAATTTTTGACCAGTGTTTTGTAATTCCCATGTCCCTTTATCCACACACCCTGGCACTCCATCTGAGATACACTTTAATTCTGTCTCCTCAATGCCTCCTAGATGAGTTAGGAGAAGTCTCTTCTCGAAGGGAGATCATTTTTGCATCAACCTTCTTGTCAGATTCCTTTCCTCCAATTTTGGACTCTTCTAACTTGTACTTGATACAGCTTTCAAAGTTAGATGTCTATAATAAGGAAGTGCATTGAGTATTTTATTAGTCACATCACATTCACCAGGCCATTTAATTCTCATGGTAATATCATTATTCCATTTTTTTAAATAAAGAAATTATGGCTGAGAGAAACTAAGTTGTTCATGGTTCACACTAGGATTAGGCAGAGGCAAGACTTGAACCTTCAATGCTGTGAAACCAACTCTTCTTTCTCAGCATTACACTTTCGTGCTGCATCAAGCCAGTCTCACCATGGCGTTCATTATGCAAATTCAGCTCTTTCTATCATTCTCCACATTATCAATTTGGGAAGACAACAATTTTCTTTACATGCTCTTATTCTGCGGAGGAAAACCCCAAGAAACATCCATATGACCCGATTTTTCTAAGTAATTTAGGGCACAGACTGTTAATTAAATCTATCTGTAAAGCAAAAGTGCTCAGCCATGTGGGAGAGACAGTGAATGGATTGATTTGTAGGTCGGGTGAATACAAGCATTAGGGCTTTAATTAACTGTGGTTGTTTAATTTGGTTAGTTAAAGCACCATATAAATGAAGTCATTTTGAACCCTGTTCCTGTGTGGGCCTGTCTGTTTAATCATGCTTGCACCTTTAACCTCCAGCAGCCTCTTACTAACACACACTATTAACTGAAAGCCAAGCATGGTGTGAGTGGAAAGGTGCGAATCCTTCCTCATGCTTGGAAAGAATTACCCAACAGGCACATCCTATTGATGTTGTTGGGGAATTAGGGCACACTAATTAAGCTATGTTTTCAGTTCTCCTAAAAAAAAAAAAATCATTAGATGACACAATGACATTAGATGACACAATGTGTTGAGACACAACTGGTTTGTGTACAAAAAGGATACAAACATTCTGATAACTTTGGCTTTAAAGAACATATGTTTACTGATCTAGCTAGGAATAATCAATTATAGTTACTTGAACATGTTTTCATGGTGGGGGATCTTTGTATTTCTTCTATTCATTAATGATTGTTCTTAATTTGGGGTTAATGATGGTCATCTATGATATTAGGTTCGAATGCTTGAAACAGGGTTCTACAGATGGAGAAAAAGGAAGGAATCTCAAGATAATTTCTACTAGATTCTTTTTCTTCTTTTCCAATTAAAGTAATGAACAGTCCACATAAATGAGGAACTATCACGTCTTAGGTTGTATAATCCAAAGAGTACTTAATTCATATTCATAATGTGGTTGCTATAATATTAAATTTTGTTCAATTACTTAGAAGAATTTTTGCCTGCATAGTAAATTATAGGGAAATGCATATATTAATGCATTCAATGAATATTTATTGAAATCCTGCTATGTAAACATACATATATGTATATATGTATATACATATATATTTATAATATGTGCTTACATGATTAAGCACAGTACTCAGAATACAATTGTGAGCAAAACCAGAATTTAACAATTTCCTGATGGAGGTTTTAGGTATATAAGACATGATAGGTATAGATTTAATCACACCTTTAAAATTGTATTTATTTATTTTCAAGTATTTATTTCATTTTTGTGTATGTATATATGCTTTTATCAGTTTATTTATACCATGTGCATGCAAGTAACCAAGGAGGCCAGAGGCCATCAGATTCTCTGGAACTGGAGTTGTAGGTGCTTGTGATCCCCCTTGCATCTGTCCTGGGAACTTAACCTGGGACTTCTGTAACAGGAGTAAGTATCATAACCACTAAGGCATTTCTCTAATCCTCAAATAACACTTTCTACACAAATACTTATTGCCTACCACTCTGGTTTAGGCCGGCTGTGGTCCTGCCCCAGAACTCTACCCTTGCTCTTCTCTGTTACCTAGTATAAGTAAGCAGAGCTGGTGTGTATTTAGGACTTTAAGCAGGTCAAGTAAACCATTGAACCATGAACAAAGAATGACTAGTATAAGAAAGGGCGAGCATGTAAAAGGAGACCAGGCAAGGGAGGGCTGCAGGGGGGGAAGAAGGGTGAGGATGGTTTTCATCAATGCTCAATGGTTCTTATCATCTTATTTCTATTTCCATAAGATCACTCTGACTCTCGAATTAAAATTAGACTGCTGTATGTAGCAGATGTGCAGCTTGGTATTCAAGTGAATCCCCAAACAACTGGTATTGGGGCTGTCCCTGAATCTGTTGCCTGCCCAGGGATCCCATTCCTCTAACTTGTCTGGCCTCAGTGGGAAAGGATACGCCTCGTCTTGTAGTGACTTGATGTGCTGGGAGGAGGGAAGGGGGGAGGATCTGTGTGAGAGGGTACTCGGGGGAGAGGTGGGGTGGATTTGGGATATAAAATGAATACATAAATAAATGACCAAAAATTAGACTTCTTGTGCTGTAGAGATGGATCAGTGGTTACTAACACTAGCTGTTCTTTGAGAGGACCTGGGTTTGGTTGCCAGCATCCACATGCACAATCATTTGCAACTCCCATTCAGGAAATCAGGCAAGCTGTTGGTACATAGACATACAAGTAGGGAAACACTTACACACATAAAATTGAAAAAATGAAGACTGCAGGTGCAGAGATAGGAAACACATCTCTGACCAAGGCCAGATATGATGGAGGAGTGGGCCAGGTTGCAGTGGAGGTATGATAGAGATGACTGGATGGTTCCAACATATATTCTGTTGCATATTTCTGATAAGTTGAACAATATAATCAGTTTTAAACAGAGCCAGAATTATGAAGACTACTTTTAACATTGGCATTTTCTAATGTTTGAATGTCAAAAATTCTTTAAAATGATCGGTAGACAATTGATAGTTTAACATTTCACTGAAAGCCACCCAATGCCTTCTGACTCTATATGAATTATAAACTTTACAATGGGTTAAAGGGTTCATTCAGTGTACTGAAGACTGTCCAACAAGGCAGCTGGAAGCCATATGAGGGTATTGAGAATTTACTCTATCCTAGGCCAATATGAGATGTGAAATAGAATTTATAATAGAATAAAAATTTTAAGACATATTTCAAAACAGTTGGTAAAAAACAACTGAAATGAAAATGTATTATTGAGGTTCTTTGAATGAGAATGGTATCCACAGGCTCATATGCGTCATTACTTAGTTCCCAGTGGGTAGAACTGTTTAGGAGGGATTAAGAGGTTATTGACGTGTTAGAAGAGATATGGTTCTGAGGGTGGTCTTTGAGGTTTCTAATGACTAAGGCCATGTCCAGTGTGTCTTTCTGTCCTTCTTGCTTATCAATGAAGATGTGAGCGCTTAGCTGTTTATGTACTATAATCTTTTGAAACAGTCCATCTAGACGCTTTCTTTTGTAAGTTGTCTACTTACGTATGGCCTTCCTCTTTCCAAGCGCTGTAGAAACTTAGGTATATTTTCCAACCAGTGTACTTCCATACTGGTAATTGACATAGCTTATATAATAGTTAAATGAAAGAAAAAACTAAATAGTGTGTAAAAAATTTTCTGCTATGACTGAATATATAAACAGCTAGCTGACCTTATCTTGGAAAGTACAGACAGTCTTAGTTTTGGAACTGAATGTTTAACTGTGTTCTAGAGAATGTGTGAGAGTCAGGCAAAAGGTGAGGGACTCTCAGATTGAAGAAAAAAACAACCAACCAACCAACCAACCAAAACCAGCAGATTACTTATTAAAAGGTAAATTATCTACATAAGAAAAAGGATAAACATTGATCAAAGTCAACATGAAAAGTAATTAAAAGGAAAATTGGCAACAAACCCAACTAGTGTGCTGGAAGAAAGGAGTAAAGAGTCAAATATAGTTTCCTCCAACAGGACCTCAGACTATCTGCATAGATCAGTTTTGTGTTGCAGATAAGGGAAATGAGGCACAAGATTCTTCTTGGATTACTTCCCACATGTACAACGTGTTCAACCCAGCTCCACGACCAATGAACTATCTATGCCCTTTTCTGAAGCTTTTGGTCATAACTTTTACATTCCAAGCCGGTATGTAGACATCAGTTGGCTGAGTCTCAACCTGAGTGTTATTGTCACAGACCTCCAAGGAGTTTCCTTGGCTTGTGTGTTGGAGAATGAGGCCTCAGTTCCCACTAGTTTTGAAACTAATGTTAGTCATAGTATAACTTGTTGGATTTCCAAAATGGCAAATATTTAATAGACATTTTTTTCCTCACAACCCCTCTTGCCTAACCAAGTGATTTTGCCTCATTTAATATGGTTTGGCTTCCATGTCTATACATAATAAGGATTGAATTTCTACAAAGCCTATTAAAATCTCTGAGAAGTTTTCTTTCTTTCTTTTTTTTTTTTGGTTTTTTTTTTTTTTTTTTTTTGGTTTTTCAAGACAGGGTTTCTCTGTAGCCCTGGCTGTCTTGGAACTCACTTTGTAGACCAGGCTGGCCTCGAACTCAGAAATCCGCCTGCTTCTGAGAAGTTTTCTAAAAGGGAATCATATTAACTGAAGGCTTCCTTGGATTCCTGGGAATTCTGAAGAAGTAAAATATGAAGGTGGACAGAAACAAGATGGGCATAAAACCAGCCAAGGATATGACCATAGGAACAATATCTGTTCTGCCAAATTCTGGAGTTATTCCCAGGGGCCACTGAAAGTAACCACCTCTGCAGGGATCCCTAATGAAGATCACCGTCAAGGCACTGAACATCTAGTTAACAGCAGACTTTGTACTCCAAAGCTGAGTCAATCCTATGAGTCACCAGCAGCAAAGCCAACAGCTTAGCCACTGAGAAAGGCAATGGCTACCTCCTTTGGTTTTGCTAATCCTTCTGGAATGACTTCAGAAAGAACAGCTGTAAAATCCAAATGACAAGCATCTATCGTAGATGTCTTTCCCTTGAATCGATATGTAAAGAGTGGATACTTAAACCATTACGCTTTTCTCATCTTTTGTACATCCACATTGAAAATAAAATGCCCAAATCTGTCAGTGTATGAATTAAACATGCATTTCCCCATGTTTACATGAGATTTCAATGTTTGCCTATTTATTTATTTTGTCAATGGCAAGAAGTTTGCAAAATCAACATCAAAAAATACTGTTTATATGAAAGACTTGTTTATATGTTATATCTAGATGAAACTGTTTTTGAGATCTTATTCTAGTATCTCATAAAGGAAAATTTAAAATAAATGAATGAGTTTCTTTTAATACTTGTTACCTTTAGCTGGCAACTTCATAAATCCTAGAGTCACCTAGGAAGAGTCTCAATTGAGGGATGATCCAGATCAGGTTGGACTGGAGATGTACTTGTTAGGGAGTGTCATGATTGTTGGTTAATGTAGGAAGGCCACTATGGTCAGCACTTTCCCCTGGGCAGGTGGAATTGGGACATCTGTGAGTGAATGAGCATACAATATCCATTTGTTTTCTGCTGTACTTCCTTGGCTGTGAGTTCCCTGATTAGAGGTAATGCTGTGTGGAATAGAGGCTGGCCTGTCTTAGTTCATGCCTTGACCTCACCTGATAACATGTAAACTAACATAAAACCTTTCCTCCTCTAATTTGCTTTTGGTCTTGGTCTTTGTCAAAGCCATAGAACAAAACTAGAGGAATATTTTGATATCTACATTGATGAATTAAGTCAGCTTTTAAATGTCAGTAGCAACTTATTAAACTTTGCCGTGATGTTTATATGGCAAAATATAGCACCAAGTTTTAATTTAGTTTACAATTTAAACAATTAGACAAGATGAAGACAATGTAGATTCAGTAAACACGTCTTTTACCATGTCTGATAAAATTTTCATTCCTTAATTTCTCAAAACTGGTTCAGAGCAACATGAGTGAGCTGATTATTGGATGGTTGATTGTACCCACTTACATCTGATTCAGTATAAAACTTCAATTGACATTTAATTTGAAAACATGTTTATGTCCAAAGTTGTAATTATTTGTGCTGTAACTGTAGTCACATGCATATGAATATAAATATATATCAATTTACTTTTCTATGATCAACTTAGTGCACATTCAATTCAGAAGTTTAGAAAAAAAAATTAGAAAAGTCATGAAAGGGATTCAATCCTTTGTCCCTTCAGAATGAACCAGTGCTGTCTTTCACTGTGCTGATTCCCAGTGCTTTTCTGTGACTGGCCAATGTGCACGTGTACCATGGAAGGAGTTACTATGCACATTTCCCTCCTGAATTTATTTAGTGATATGGCTATAAGTCAAGAACTTTGCTTTGGATTTTGAACACATTCAAAAGATACATGGCACATGACAACTTCTGAATTTTAGAAGGTAATTTTTGATTGGCCTTCTTTGGTATAAGACTTTAAAGAGAGAAATGAACACATCTGCTTTCTGACATGACTCGCCCTTGTTTCATTTAGAGGCTGGGCTCTATGGGTTATTGTTGTTGAAGGCCAAAGATGCTTCTTATAATTGGCATGACACTGATGCTTACATTGTTTTTACAATTAAAATACATTTATTTGGCAGGGTATGGTAATTCACACCTGTGATCACAACATGTGGGAAGCTGAATCACTGCCAATTAATTCTAGGTCAGCTTCAGCCATACAGTAAAAAGCTATATCAGAGAGACACAAACACACCTACACCTGTTTCACAAATGTAAGAAGTGATTTGTATAAATTCTGCTCTGTTGTCTAAAGGGGTTTGAGAGTCAGTGCTCTCTCTCTCTCTCTCTCTCTCTCTCTCTCTCTCTCATACTCTTGCTCTCCCTCTTCCTACCCTTACCCTTCTCTCATCACTTGTTAGATATTCTATGAGGAAGAAAGTGAGCAGAAATTATGCATCTAATTTGTGTGACAGACATGTAATGTTCTAAGGGAATAGTAAAAGCTCAGGAACTTAGGGAAATACTTAATGCTTTAGGAAGTTTTTATATGGGAGAAAAATCCTATCAAGGAGAGCAAAGGACCACTTATGTCATGATTTTTGATAAAACTAATAGTGTCTCTCTGCTCCTAATGGTTCCCCATCATCCCTGTCTGCAGCATCTTCAAATATTGGAATCATTAATAAAATAGCAAGGATTCTAGCACGTGTTATCTGGAAGGAAATTTTGACTGATAATTTGGTACTAATCAAAAAGCACATTTTCTAAACTTGGATGTGGTTCAGCAGCTAAAGCACTTGCCAAGCAAGCAAGAGGACTGGAGTTCAGAGTTTCAGAACCTATACAAATGCTCGTGGTATGGGAAGTACTTGAAACTTCATTTTTGGAAGGGGGTCTCTGGCAGAAGCTGGCTAATGAGACTTGCCCTATGTGTGAGCTTGGGTTTGACTGAGAGACCTGCCTCAAAAAGAGTCAAGTGGAGAGTCAGGGAGGAAGATCCCTGACACCAAACTCTAGCCTCTGCATACCCATCCACGCATGTGCATATATATACTTATGTGCTTCCTATGCATGTAAAGGCTACATACACAGGAAAAGAAAAATATATATTTTTCTAATTATGATAGTATGAATCTTGTCAACAGATTGCTGTGAATCTGGGTGGAGGAGGGTATGTGTTGCTGGATGGAGGGTTTGAAGCTTGGGTAACCTGAGTAGTGTGAAGTCATGTAGAAACCCTAAGAGACCAATCAGCTTCGGGAGACAAATGTGGTGGAAAGTCCCCAGTTGCCACTTCAAGCTGACCCTGAACACCTCGTTGGCATCACCTAGAGAGGAATTTTGAGAGAAAAGTAACAACTGAAGTGAAGCCAAGTCTAATGTCTGGAGGGACTCTGATATTTGGAAAGAGGTTTGGCAATTCATATGTAACTAATACCACAGAACTTCTCACATTCTGTTTTTGTCCTTATCCCTGCTATGGAACCCCGGAGATGGCAGCCCTGAAGCCATCAGGAACAGCATTGCTGATAGTCAGAATGGAGATTTTTGGATCTTTGAATGCTCGTGATATGAATCCCTAGGTCTATTGACAGAGAAAAGGAACATTCTTTTACTCTGAGTTAATTGTTTTACTTGTGATTCAACTGTGCTATGTGAGTCTGCATGGTTAAGGGCATAGGGGCAATGGTCAGTAGTCATGGAGTCAGACTAAGGTATGCTGTCTTCTCTAGATCTCTTGAAAGGTTGAGACCGTCTCATCCATTTTCTTTCATGGATTTTGAAATTTTAAGGGACATTTATGGAGCAAGTACTTCTCTTTACAAATAGTTATGTATTATTTATAAATGCTTACCTATATAATCACTTTATGTATTGAAAAGACTTTACCTAGATTAGGATCCAATAAATTTGATCTTACGATTCCAAGTTAAATGAAAACTATGACACAGAGAGGATGGCAACCTGCCTGTTAAGTAGCAGAACTCATATTTGCCTCAAGAGGTGGCTGTTAAATCCAGGGCTCAATGGTTAAATGGTTAGCCACCTAATATTTTGGTATTAAAAGTTTGAAGTCAAATGCCTCCCTAAATGAAACCTGTGGTGGTTTAAAGAGGAGTGGCCCTCATGGACCATGTGTGTTCATGCTTGGTCATAGGGAGTGGCACTATTAGGAGGCATGGCCTTGTTGGAGCAGGTATGACCTTACTGCAGGAAGTAGTTCATTGAGGGTGGGCTTTGGGGTTTCAGAAGGTCAAGTCTGACCAGTGTGTCTCAGTCTTCCCTTCCAGCTGCATGGCAATCCAGACGTAGAACTCTCAGCTATCTCTCCAGCACCATGTCTACCTGCATGTCACCATGCTTCCTGCCATGAGGATAATGGACTAAACCTCTGAACTGTAAGCCAGTTTATAGTTATTCTTAATGATCTCCTTTATAAGAGTTTTCATGAGCATGTATCATCTTCATAGCAGTAAAACTCTAACTACGACCAGACTAAACCAAACCAAATCAAACCAAATCAAACCAAACCAAACCAGACCAAACCAAACCAAACCAGGGTGTTCAAAATGGAAAACATTTTAAGTGGATGGCCAAATTACTGGAAAAGAACCTTATAGTTTTATGTTCATAAAACAGCATAATCTATATTGAGTAACACTGGGTTTTCAAGTGCAAGCAGTAGTCAGACTCGGTCCTCATTCTTTCTTTTTGTTTTTAAATCCCTATTCATGCCCAGCTTTTATTATATAATGTTTCAGTTGTATGTTGTTTTATCCTTCTAGTTTTTGGAGTTTTGCCTGTGAGTCTTTAGTGCCTGAGCTATTTCTCTATCCCTTAATCTCTTGTTTTTATAGTTGTAAACAAGGTATGAATAGCAAAGAGTTGCCTAGTATCAGAGACTAACCCAGCTTACATGGAAAGCAACTGAGTCAACCTTTAACATTTCAAGATTACTCAGGGAAGCTAGGGAGAGAAGAGATTGCCCTGTGACTCAGGAGTGGGAGTGGAAAACAGGAATAAGAGTGGGAAAGTTCACAAGTTCAAAAAATTATATCATAAAGGTAAGTGATCTTTCCCTAATCAGAGTTAATTTGCATCATAAAGGTTAGGTCAGCTTTAGTTAAACAGAGTCAGGACTCAAGTTTTGGTGGTGGGGGTACCATGGCAAAGAGTGTTGGCATTTCATATCCTCAGAGGAAGGCTCTGGCTTCAAGGGGGCTGTGAGCATTGGGTCTGGCCCTCACCTGCTCAGTGGAGGTTTGGTTATTCCCAGGTTCCTCAGTTCTGTGTTTAGTGATACGTTGTCACTGGAAACTCACTGTGGTGGGTGTGTTTACACTGTGAAAAACAGGACCTTTTCTTCTTCCCCAGAGGTAGTTGTCAAACACCAACTCAGCCCTAGTGCTTTACATGTATGTGACACATGGTACTTAAAGCATTCCTTGTGATATTAAAAAAAAAAAAAATCAAACAAACCAAACCAAACCAAACCAGAGAAACACTTCCTCTTTGTCTTAGCTTTCTTTATTTCATACACAGGTAAATTCATATTTTTTATTCATTAACTTTTTGGAGCATGTATGCATGTCTGTGACTTAAAACCTTTTTGAGAATTAGTCCTAAGAACATGGCATTTGCTCCTGAATTTTGTAGCTGGACCATGCTAAACTTACATTCCCCCAGCCTCGCAGAGCTCTGTTGGAGCAGAGTCCTCACTGAGATTCATTTTTTCCCTCTCAATGGGCATTTACAATGAAAAATTACTTCCTACCTAGTATCCATTAGCCCCCAGTATCTGTGCTAACGAGCAAGCTGCAACGAGGAGAGCAAAGGGATGAGTCACGGGGACACTAAGTGGATGCTTCCTGCTTGGTCACTGCATCACTGCTGGCTCCTTAACAATTTGTGTGGAAGTCCCAATCACTGTACTGCACACTGCTGAGAGAGCTGTCGGTGGTGTGGTGACATGGTGGTGGCATGGAGCACCTTGGAAAGGACTCATTGATTCGCCCTGATGAAATTGTCTTCATAGATGCTTTCTAGTAATTGACACCACATTCATGCTGGAAGACTCTTAAATGCATAATATTAATTGAAGAGTCCTTTAAATGTAATTCAGCATGAAACAGAAAGCTAAACAGGTTGGAGAGACAGAGAGAGAGAGAGAGAGAGGGAGAGAGAGAGAGAGAGAGAGAGAGAGAGAGAGAGAGAGAGAGAGAGAGAGAGAGAGAGATTTCTTTTTCTGAATCTAAACTATAAGTACACATGCCTTGAAGAGATTGTTGAAAACAAGAGCCCAGCCTCAGGAGAAGAGTGCCTGTCGTCTGTAGGAGCCTTGCTCTGTAGGGTTCTGTGTATTCCTTTATTTTTGTTTTGTGCCTACTTTGTCACTGGCTTTGCAAATGGGAGACAAGAGACTTTAATCGCCCTAGGGCTTTGGGATGAATGCTTCCTATTGAATATTCTACAAGCAGCAGATGGAAGAAGGGTGATTTCTGATTAGCCTCTGGGAAGGAGGTGATATACTTTGTGTACAAGGAACACTAATGGGCACAAAGGGTAATTTCAAGTCCGTGCAGCTGATGAATGGTAAACCTTTCCCTGAGGGATGCTTTTACATTTAAGACTCAGTTGTTTCACCTGGTAGGAGCGAACAGACTGAGGTGAACCTTTGTTTCATTGGGAGCTGAGTTTGTGTTAAGACTGGGCATAATTTTCTCAGGTTTTACTTGATCCACAATATTGTTTATGACATTCAATGAAGGGATCCACAGTATATGGCTAGCAGAGCAAATTGAGCAAAAGAAAAGATAAGACTGAGACACAAAAGATAGGCTGAAGTTCCCGATGTCCTGGGATTAATATTTCCTTTACAGGAAGTAAGCTGAGCTGGATATGACCCTCAAGCTGTGGGGTAGTCAGAGTAGGGATATCCTTGAGTCTCACAGGATGGAAACAAAGCAGTTTCCCAGGATAAACATGGCTACCCCACAGTGAGAGCTGAGGAAAAAAAAACATTGAGTGAGAAGATCAGCCATGATTTACAAGGTGGGGGAAGCACTGAATATTTGTATGTGAAGTATTTGATGTGGATTGACATCATCTTTAATTAGTTTTTAAGAGGCATTACATTAAACATGTAATGACGAATATTTTGGCAGTAAAGGACCCTACCAAAATTAAAATTCGAAACAAGTAAGAATTAAAATGCCTACCTAAATCAAACCAGACAACAACAACAACAACCCCAAGTCAGTCAAAACAGGAAACATTTCAAATGGGTAGCCAACTTAATAGGAGCCTTCTACTAGTATGACAGTAAAATGATATAATCTAGATGGAGCAGAAGTGAAAATGACTCAGCAGATAAAGACGGGGAGGGTTAGAATCAGAGCCCAGGCAGTTGTAATGAGCATCAGATCCCTCTCCACAGGACACACTTCTTACCTAGCCCCATATTTAAACAGAAAGGGGCAGTTTGTGTGTCATGGTTTATATATTTTCTCTCTGACTATTTGGTTTGGAATAAGGAACAGAATAAGATTCTATAAGGTGTCTCAGTTAAGGTTTTACTGCTGTGGACAGACACCATGATCAAAGCAAGTCTTTTATTTTTTTTATTTTTTTTATTTTTTTGGTTTTTTGAGACAGGGTTTCTCTGTGTAGTCCTGGCTGTCCTGGAACTCACTTTGTAGACCAGGCTGGCCTCGAACTCAGAAATCCACCTGCCTCTGCCTCCCGAGTGCTGGGATTAAAGGCGTGCGCCACCACCGCCCGGCTAAAGCAAGTCTTTTAAAGGACAACGTTTAATTGGGGCTGGCTTACAGGTTCAGAGGTCCAGTCCTTTATCATCAAGGTTCGGGAACACGGTAGCGTCTAGGCAGGCACGGTGCAGGAGGAGCGAAGAATTCTATATCTTCATCTGAAGGCTGCTAGTGAAAGACTGGCTTCCAGGCAGCTGGGATGAGCATATACAAACCATAACATAAGGTATAGTTCTTATAAAACAGACCACTTATAATCTGAAATGATTTTTGTGGGGGGTTAAGCTTATTACAGACTGTGACTTATCAAATATAGTATTGTGTACTTGAATCTTTGTATTTAAACAGTGATTTTTTTTCTCAGCTTATCCACTGTCTAACTTTTTGCTTTCTAAATAATTTACAACAATCTCAAAGATGAAGTCAACCAAGCAAGACAGGCTTCAGTGGTTCCTTACAGGGATTCTGAAAGGAGTAGACTCAGGGAAGAGAAAGGTAGGTGGGTATTAATATTAATTATGAACAGACAGAGGACAGGGACATCTAGGTGAAGAGTGAGACACTTTGTTTTCCTTTTGCACAGGAGAGATGAGAGAAGTTAAGTATATGTCAAAAGTTGTGGTCAGCTTGAAGGAGAAAGATCTAGACATTTTGTGGCTGTGCGATCCCCACATGCACATAAACCGCAAGTTACCTCACTGGCCTTCAGACCTGGGGAAGCCAAGAGTTTTGAAGGAAACTTGATTTGTGCTGGTTTGAATTGCATATGATAGATCATCTTAAAGTGTACTTGGCCCTTCTCACAGAGCACATATGACTGTTATTACTGGAAATGTAGATCTGTAGGAGGCATGTCACTCCATTGATTAGTTCCTACAGATGGATTATTTAGGTGGAATGGACCTTGTCTTGTTGAAATTAAGACATGAAGTCACTGGAAATGAAGTTACTTTTATTTCTGAAATAGAATATATCTTTCTAAAAATTGAAGGCATAACTTATAGAGAATATGGGGTGATATTTTCCCCCTCTAACCATCGAATCTAATCAGGTTCTCCTACATTATTTACTCTTAATCCTTTTTTTTTTTTTGGAAACAATGATCAGATTGCATAAATAGTTTTGTAAATTTTGATTCTTAAGCATATATCACCCCGTTCAAAGTCCAGTTCTGCATTTCCCTGATGATGGTTTTTCTAACATCTGCAATATGCCTGCTGTATCCCATTGAGGCCCTGAAGAGAGTAAATGGACTTCAACCTAAAATTTGGTTCCGATGTGGAGCTTGGGAATGGAACACATGCAGCAGAAGGCTAGAAAGGGGTAATCATTCATTTGTGGATCTTTAGAGGGAATGCAGGAGTTCCAAAGCATGTTGAAAATGGCTCTCCAGAGTAGACGAAGTCAACTGGCCAGTGTTGGTATGGTGGTTAGGGTTCCTTTGAGGACAGATCTTAATTGGCTTGGAGTCCTTGCCAGCACCTGGAGAGGGAGCACCTGGGCTTTCCAATGACTCTGCCAGGTGTAGTAAAGGACCGGAAGTGTAGGCAGCTTGTCAAGCATCAGCAATGGAGTGTGCTTCTGCACTGCAGTCTAAGCAAACTTCCCTCTCTCTTCTTGTTTCTGCTCTGCCACTAAGAAGGTTGGGTAACAAAGAAAATGCAAAGGAAAATGTGGAGTCTGTTTTTTTAAACATTTATTTATTGTTATATGTAGCTGTCTTCAGACGCACCAGAAGAGAGTGTCAGATTTCATTATGGATGATTGTGAGCCACCATGTGGTGGCTGGGATTTGAACTCAGTCAGTGCTCTCAACCTCTGAGCCATCTCTCCAGTCTGAAAAGTGGACTCTTAAAATAGTGCTCATTCTGAACAAATGAGACAGAAGTGATTATGTTGAAATGTTAAGACTCATTCCTTGGCAGCTCTTTTTTTCCCATCATTGCAGTTTCTTACACAGCTCCATTTTACCTGATAAACACTGAATGTGACCGCAGGTGAGGAAGGTGACTCTGAGAGCTTTAGGACCATGCTTTCTTCCCACTTTCGTTAGTCCAGGTGTGGCCACACATCATCCCATCCACTTCTCTTGGGGCTTGTGAGGGACACAGATGCCAAGGGCTCTGCCCAGACCCACCAAACTGGAGTCTACATTTTACTGACTTTCCCTGCGATGAAGTTGTTCTTTAGTTCTGCAAAGTAGTTCCATATGGAAAGAGATTTTCCCCACACATACCTGTTTGATCAAATTCAGCTTCAAAAATAAACCCACCCCTGACTTGGTTCTGAATTCAGAAATGCAACTGAATATTAATTTCTTTTCCAGCTGGTGCCAAAACATATTTTTGACTGAAGTTTTCACTTTTCCATCCATTGTTTTAGTGTCATATAAATGTGGCTTGTACAGAGCGAGGCATCGATATTCTTGAAATGAAATATTATTTAAAGGTTCTTTTTCCTTGTCCAGACACTTTGGACATGTTCTTAACAAAACATACAAAACAGAATCATATGTATGTGCACTCTGGTTTAAGAGAGAAAACACCCTACTCTGGTAAAACACCAAAAAAGCAAATAGGATTAGATGCACATCTGACTCTAGAGAGATGCTTTAACTTCTGTGGGGTCCAGAGGAATATTCCAAAGTGGATACTAATTTTCAAGCTGCCTATGACTTGTCCAGACATGCAGAAGACTTAGATAGTTTTAACAAGGCACAACATTGAGAGCTTTAAATGTCTCTCTCACCCCTAAATCTGGTAGGAGCAATTTAGCATCCAAAAATATGTGACCATTGTTTGAGCTGATGAAGTGAAACCTCAACTTAAAAAAACCCACCTTTTTCTTGGGCATGGTGGCATTAAACACACTACTTTAATTTGACGATGATGTAAATTTTTCCACTTGCAGTGTCTAGTCTCCTCATATAGCAACATTTCCTTCTGGATGCCCCTCCCCCCCCCTTTCAAAACACACTCCAGCTTTGAATTGTACACTTGCTTCTGGTTTCTTGAAGTCTTTCACACATTGTGTGCTCTTCTGTTCTCTCCTCCAACTAAGGCTGTTAAATTTCTGTTGGGTTGATATTGCATGTGAACAATATCTTTCCAGTGCTTCCTTAGGCTCAGAACACATTGGGTGCCTGGGAATATATTGTTTAGGGGGATTTACTCCTTTGCCTACAGAATGAAACCCAGGAGCGTTAGAATGTTCCAGGGTGCATAGAAGCAGAAGACTCATTAAAGACTAGAGGGGTGATGGAAAATAGGCATAGACGACGATGATGGACAGGAGTTGAAAGTATCTGAAGCCACAAACTTTACCGATTTGCCTAAAGCTAAATTTCAGTGCCAACTCTGATCAGCCATGCCAAGGTGAAGGTTTGTAAAGGGTGGGTCAATGAGGTAACTGAAGCTTAAACCCGGCACTGGCACCATTAGCTTGGCTTAGGTATCTGGCAGGAGCTTGTTCTCTGCTTTGGAGGAGATCACTGCACAGTCATCTGGCAAATTTGGAGATTTGGAGTTTTAAGACTAAAGCCTTAATTGGTGTGCTTTTGACCTGGATCTCTTCAGCGCAGCAGTGGCTCATTTTGCTTAATCCACTCCTGGCTTATGAAGGAGAAAGCGGCTGGTGATGAGAAATGTGACATGGCCCTTCTAGATCACTTGTTCTAAACTCTGAACCCCAGCTGCAACTAGGTCCTTTCATCTGTAGGTATGGCATATCTCAGAACAGCATGACAAGTCTTGAGAAATTTTCAGTTTCTATTCTTCATGTCCTTTCTCAGCTATGAATACATGCTAGGTCCTGGACAATCAGTGACCATTGTCGCCACGAACATTTGTCTGACAGCTGTTATGCAAGACAGATACTTTTGTTGGCTCGTTTATATATAAAATTCAGCCAGAAAAAATTATAGGCTTTAATTATGTTACTTATTGCCTTTACAAGATCAGGAAGCTGCTAACTGTATGTTCTAATGGATAATATTTATAGTTCCTTGCAAATAATGCTTCATTTACTATATCCATGGTGATGTGTGTGCTAATAATTACATTAAGTGTTCTTGCTCTGTCTTGTATAAAGGGCACAGATGTCCTTTATAGCATTTTTAGTTATAATTTAATGAAACATGGATTTTCTCATTATAATTTATATATAAGATATCACACTAAAATAACAGAATTTGAATGATCACTCTACTTTAAGGTCGCAGAGCAATTACCTAATCAGTCTTGAAATCCATGGTTGCTTAATATGGTCTGCAAACACGGATGCACCTTGCAGTTACTGAATATTTATTCAAGCAGGGCGCTTTTCCGTAATTGCTTCTGTAACTGCATAAATCATCTTTGTTACAAACACTATTAATCCCCTCATTTGCTTGGTCTCAATCTTTCATCGTTGTCTCTTCTAGATCGCTGTCTTCCCAGTTTCCACCTCTGTATCCTAGTTTAAATCCCTTTGGGTAGTAGAAAAAAATTTTAAAAATTGTATCAATGTAGAGTCCTAAACTTAAATAATTTAAGGTGACTAACCTGTAATGTGTTGGATAGGCATCATGGAATCATGATAATATGTACAATTTGTCATAAATTTGTAATAAACATTTATCAGTTTAGTTATGAGTTGGAAACTTTCGGAGGATTTTTTTTATGGGGCAGGTATTGTACTTGGAACTTAATCTTGCTTAATCTCAAGGTAGGTGGTGGTACCACAGTTATCAGCATGGAAAAAAAAAAAAAACAAACCAAACCAAACCAAACTAAAACAGGTCAGAAGTTGGTAACCATCTCAAATACCTCCCTGGCAACAACTAGAGATGAGATTCAAAATCTAAAACATCAAAGTCTGTCTGGCTTCCCAGAAAAGAGAGGAAACTAGAATGTTTACTTCCTTTGTTAAATGATTATGACCCAGAAATGCCTGGGAAGGTCACTGTATCAAGTCTGTGCAGCCCCTGCATTATTTGTGGAGAAGAGCTATGGCCCTGCTCAAGGAGCATCTTTGATTATAGTTCAGTCTGGGAAAAATTAATTGCCCACTTAGACCAGTCAACTCTGAGGTGCCCTTAGAAATTCTGTTTCATGGGTCAAGTTGGCGGGAAGGTATATTTCACTGCATGTGCACTATAATAGTGTCTTGAGGACAGTGTATCTCAAAGACTACATTGTTGACGTGATAACCCCTGGAAGGAAGAAATGGGATAGAGGAAGTCATGACCTACTAGAAGAGGGTGACCCCCAAAGATAAGCAGTCTGCTTTTTGTGAATCCTGGGTAGTTTCACTTGCAGTGTCTGATGCCTGAGAAAGCATTGCACTGCTGGCTGAAGGCTCTAGGAAGAAATGGACTTCTAAGTCCATTTGACCTACTAGAAACTTGCCTTTAATAATGTCCATCATTGACTGATGGTCCAGTTCTTTTGAACTGGGACAAGCTCATTTGTTACAGTGGTTCATTGTGAGACACTACACCTATGTTTTGAGTATCTACATAAGATGAATTCTGTACACACTTCAATTTATAAATCACATAGTGCCTTGAGTACATGTTTCGAGATTCAGAGAACAGCTGATTTTTAAATGTTGGCTTTTAGTTACTAAGGTTTTATGAAAGTTAAATTCTAAGTTTGCAATTTTCCCCATTGTTTATTGTGTGAGGTGTTGTATATCTCAGAGGATCAGGTCAAGTGCCATAGGTCTTACATCTTTGGGGAAACTCACTCTGTTCTTCCCCATTTCACATTCTCCTCAGGAGTTAGGCATCTTCAGAATGAAATAAGAAGACCAAGTTCTAGGTAACAACATGCAGAGAGAAGCTTAGATCTCTGACCTCTAGGCAGATTCTTTAAATATGATGAATAGAAATTGAATAAAACAACTTCAGTTAGGGTAATTAGCATATGTCAACATTTGGGAGCTTGTCATATTTTAAATGCAGTATCACATTCTGTGATGTAAAGTAATTCTGTGACCCATCAGAATATTGTTGACTGGGTTGCCTTCTCTCAAAGACAGTCGGTCTGGTATCATAGAAGCAGATTTATAATGGATCCACTAAATTTTTTTCTTATAGTATGATGCACTCCCATTGCTTGGACTAGGGTCAAATGAACCCTTATCAAGTGAAGGCCTTTATTTTAGACACTGTTCCATAAGCTATGGTTCATCATCTCCAAAATGACGATGACTAAAATACAAACTGGATTGTTGGAAGGATAAGGAAGTATTTACAAGGGAAGTTTAATAGTAACATTTGTTATCATTGTATCCACATAAAAGTTCAAATCAATAAATCCTGATAAAGGTCATAGTGGTGTCAAGATAGAATTAAAGGAAAAAGGAAGGACTACTTAAAATAGATTTGAAACAAAACTGAAATCATCTCTGTGTGGTCCTAGACTAGTTAGCATTATTCCCAATGCAAGGCCTTGACTAGGTGATGAAGCTGGAAGGTGAGGAGGCAGCCTTGGGCGGAGCTGGTGCTAAGAGAGATGAGGAGCCTCTTTTCAGTCAGGCTCACCCCCCCCCCCTGTATCCAGCTCTTGTCCTGGGAATTCAGAAGCCTTCCTGCCCTCTCAAAGTTCCAGTCAGAGCTAATGGCCCCCATGTGCTTACTGAGCAGGTTTGGAAGGGGTTTTCCTCAGTGTTCCTACTGTGGTTTACCTACTCCTCATATGTTGCTGTGGTTGATCAAGGGCTAGCTATCTCTACCAAATTAAAAAGAAAAAATGACTTTTTTTTAAAAGTGTAAATTCCAGCTCACATAAGGGTATGCACCTCATTTTCACATGCGACCCATATATACCACTTGGGAACCTCAGCTTTCTTCTCCAGCTCACATAGACTGTGGGCTGGGTGGATGAGCATAGAGCTGTGATGATACAGGAACTTGATGGAACGGTTGGTATTCAAAGGTTCAATGGCCTTCAGTTCGCTGTCAGTGAAAATTGCTCTACATGGATGGCTATGAGTAAGAAATTTGTCAAAAGGTTTTGAAGGGGCAATCACAAATTGCTGATGAAAGTGGATGAAGCTATGAAAAAGATTTATGAAGACTGATTTAGAATTGAATAGTGTTATGAGACACTTTTGGAATTCTACTGTGTGGCTGAGGCCAGGAAGGAAGATATGAGAAACGGGTAGAGAGCACTGTGCATTGTTTGCCAGCAGACACATTAGGCCCTACAGCTCAGATCTCAGCTGTAAAATTCCTTGCACTCTGGGTGCATTGGCTGTGGGAAATGCCTGTGGTTTCCCCAGCTTGCCTCTCTCAGCAGGCTTGAAGGCAGCTAGTCTCAAAGGCTGTAAGAAGCCAATAGGAAAGGAAGCAATGAAACCTAATAATTGAAACAAAATAGAAACAGCAATGAAGTGTTAATTGAAACAGCTTCTCTTAGGAGACTGTGAATCATTCTAGAGTGTTAATTGTTCATTTCATAAGGAAAGTTGCACAGTGGCTCAGATTCTCCAATACCTATGGCAGAAATAGAGCCCAACGGTCTCCATAGGGATGGGAAAGGTTCAATGGTAGCATGGTTGTCATTGTAAAGGTCAGATTTTTTTCCCTTTAAACTCAAATACCCATAGCAACCTGATACCAAATATTACTTTATGTTTAGAATTTTGTGGACTCTAATTTATATTATAGACATAAATTGTATAATAGATCATTGTATTTTATTATTTCTTTTATTAATAAAGGCCTTAAATGTTGAGTCAGATTCTGAAAATAAAAGGCAGAGCAGTTTTGAAGACTGCCTGTATTGCTTTGTACACTATAACATCTCAGGAGTTGTTTTTAAAGATGTAAAAATAATTTTCTTCTCTCTATATAATAGAGAATGTAAAATTATACAATGAGTAAAAGCACTATTCATGAATAAATTTTATTGCATTATATGGGAAATATTTCAATAAGATTTAAGAGTAAAATTAGCAGGAAGAATTACGACAGAAATGTCATTCACACAGTGATCCATGACATTGTCCATTCATAAATCTGGTATCCAGGCTACCATCTTTTTCTGGCTCCTTCATTAATTTCTCTTTAAGAATTAGGATCTGAACATCTTGTTTAAGGCTTCCTGAAGCAAGCTGTGCAGAATGTTAATGATCAAAACCAGAAATAGAGCGACCTTTAAAGCTGATGTTTCCATCACAACATTTAGAATTTTGTGCTTTGTAGCAAAACAAGGGAAATGAGGCTTGGCTGTTGCAACGCCTCAAAGGTAAGGAAAGGGAAGTGGGTTTCAGAGTTTTCGTTGTTTCCCCTCTGATATGTCCTTCAGTGTTGTCAATCCTTACATAATTGTTTTGACCTTAATCATAACCAGGTGCATGTTTCTGCACTCCTGTGTGAGGCACCTGTTATTTTCTAGTACTGAAGAGTAAAGGTAAGAGCTAGGGTATACTACTATAACAAACTCCTTTTTGTGTTATTCCACCCCCTTTCTTTTGCCTTTTCAACAAACAAAGCACTCATGTGAATTACACATGAAAACAATTACACAGAAAAATAAATTCCACCTTGCCTCATGATGACTAGTTTAAAGTTTATAGACAGACTTACTAGAAGCACACTCAAGCTTACAGCAGACTGTAGTCATCTTCAAATGAATGGGAACAAGACTACTAACAATTCAGAATTAAAATCATACTAGAACGTAATGTCTAACTACAGGAGGCTCTTCACATTAAAGTCATTTTTACTTATTTATAATTCATTTTTATTATTTACATTTTTCTTATGTATAATTAATTTTTAGGTTAGTCTACAAATGAACAGGTTTCATCATAGAATCTTTACACACATGTGCCATTTGTTAATCTTTCCCTTTCCTGTTGCCTTCCTCCATGGCTCCCGCTGGTTGCTTTCTTCCCCGAGTTAGGATATTCAATGCTATTCTATTACATAGACTCTGTTCCCTTAAGTCCACTTCCTTACTCTCACAATACATTTTCTAGTTTTGTGACCTACAAACACAGATATGTATATGTGATATATACATACACACAAATAGAATCTAGGTTGTGAGTGAAAATATGCAGTATTTATTTTTCAGCTTTTGATTTAATTTGCTTAACAATTATTTTCAAGTTATCTTTATTCCTGAAAATACGAGGATTTTTCTTTTCTTTATGACTACTATATGGTAATAATTTATGGTATTCTACTATGACTGTAGTCCCATGATAATGTTCATACCACATTTTCTTTAGCCATTTTTGCAACTAAATAAGTTCTGGCATTTTTTGCATATTGTGTATAGTACAACTATAAATATGGGTGTGTATATATCTCTGTGGTGTGTTGAGATGATTATGTGTAGTCTTAGGTATTTTCTTCAAAGCTTTCATGTATGAGATTTCTTTCCCAGTTTCTTAATGATTTTGTTGGTTCTAGAAAAATGAGAGATATTTGTATAATTCATTTATATCCTGCTACATTTTTGAAAGTGTTTATCAGGTCTAAGAGAATTCTGGTGAAGTTTGGAGTTCTTTTAAATGTAAAATCATGTCTTCTCACATTAAGGCTACTTCTGTCCATTTGCATTCCCATGTCTTGTTGCTCTAAGACTCTGGGGACTGTACTGAAGAGTAGAATCGGCACCTTTATGTTATAGAGGAACTATTTGGAGTTTTTTTCTCATCTCGTACAATGTCAACTACAGGTAGCTCATTTGTAGCTCTCTGTATTTGGTTGGAGAGTTTGTTCTTTCTATTCCAAGATTCATGAGGGCTTTTATCTTGAAGAGGTATTAAGCTTCGTCGGAATCCTTTTCTGTGGTGAGATGATCATAGGTTTGTGTCTGTAAGTCTATTTATGTACTAAATTGTACTTGTTGACTTTTTGTTTGTTGATCCAGCCTTACATCTCTGACAGAGAAATAAATTAGTCATGGCTTATGACTTTAATGGATTTTTGAATTTGATTTGTTAAAGTTTAATTGAAAAAGTTTTTCATCTTTGTTTATCAGGTTTCTCTTGTATCCATATCTGATTTTGTAACCAGGCAATGTTAGCTTGTTTGATGACTAAATCTGAAAGTCTTCTTTCACAATCCAGCTTAATGGGATAGTTGGAGGAACCCTGTTGTCAGTTCATTAAAGGTTTTGTGGAATTGAGGAGTGCTTTCTGGACTTTTCTTTGAGGTTTTTATTTATTATTATTTATTATTATTACTATTTCAGTCATGTTAATTTTTATTTTCTTTCTTTTTAAAAATTAATTATTTTATGTATTTATGTTCCAGACATTGCCTCCCCTCCCAAAGTTCTTCAACCCATTCCCCATCTCCTTTGCCTCTAAGAGGGTGCTCCCCCCATCATGTTAATTTTTAAGGAGGCACATTAAGTTCTTTTTTAATCTTATTTTGGGAGATTGTGTCTAGCAGTTATCCATTTCTCCCTAGATTTTACATTATTTTTTCTTTTTTCATTGACAATACTTTTCTCATACAATATATTATGATCATGATTTCTCCCTCTTTCATCTTATCCCAGATCCTCCCTACCTCTCAGAGACCCATTCAAATCTATGCCATCTCTGTCTTAAAACAAACAAACAAACAAACAAACAAACAAACAAACAAAACCAACCAAACAAAAAATAAGGCAAAAGGCAAACAAACGAGAATAAAACAAAATAAACAAGCATGAAAAGAAGGAAAAGCATGAAACACACACACAACACTTAAAAACATAACATCAGAAACTATTATAGATAAGTAAAAAAGTCTAGTAAGATAAAAATATGCTCAAATGGAGCTTCATGCTTTCCCTTTTCTGGCCATTGCTTTGCCAGCCTCCACCAGGCTTACTGCACCAGAAATGTCTAGGTTAGGCCCACCTTTCCAGCATCTGCTACACAAGGAACATCCAGGGAAAGCCAGCTGTCTGAAGGCCAGCAAAAGAACACAATCAACCAGAGCCCAGGCAACTTAGTACCTTAGAACACAGCTATCCTACTACAGCAAGCCCCAGATATCCTATTGCAACTGAAGCACAAGAAAATAACTTTAAATCCAATCTCAGAAAGTTGATAGAGACCTTTAACAAGGAAATGAATAAACCCCTTAAAGAAATACAGGAAAATACAACCAAATAGCCAGAGGCTTTAAAATAGGAAACAAGTAAGTCCCTTAAAGAAGTACAGGGAGATACCATTAAACAGGTGAAGGAAATAAATAAAATTGTTCAAGACCTTAAAATGGGAATAGAAGCAATAAAGGAAACATAGACTGAGGGAATCCTGGAGATGAACAAGGTAGGGAAGAGAAGAGAAAAACAAAACAAAACACAAACAAATTACCTCCCCCCCAAACAAAACAAAACAACAAAAAACTAGATGCAAGCTTCACCAATAGAATACAAGAAATGCAAGAAAGAGTCCCAGGAGTAGAAGACATGATAGAAGAAATTGACATATTTGTCAAAGAAAATGCTAAGTCTCAAAAATTGCTGACACATACAATGAAGAGACATAAGGAATAGAAGGAATAGAAGAAGGTGAAGAGTCCCAGCTCCAAGGACCAGAAAATATTTTCAACAAAAATTATAGAAGAAACACATCCCAACCTAAAAAAAGAGATGCCTATAAATATAAAACAAGATTACAGAACACCAAATTGTACAAGAAAAGAAAATCTTCCCACCACATAATAATCAAATCACTAAATCTACAGAATAGAGAAAGAATATTAAAAGCTTCAAGGGAAAATAGCCAAGTATCATACAGAGGTGGATCCATCAGAATCACACCTGACTTCTCAATAGGAACTCTGAATCCTAGAATGGCCTAAATATATGTCCTGAAGCCTCTAAGATACCACAGATGCCAACCTAGGCTACTATACCCAGCAACTCTCAATCATCATAGATGGAGAAAACAAAATATTCCAAGACAAGACCAAATTTAAACAGTATTTATCCACAAATCCAGCCCTACAGAAAAGTAGAAGGAAAACTCCAACCCAAGGAAGTCAACTATATCCAAGAAAACATAGTAAATGAACAATTCCACATGAGCACAAACAAAATAATGTAAACACACACACACATTCACGAACACACACACATTAACACCACCAACACCAGAATGACAGGAATTAACAATCATTGGTCATTAATAGCTTTCAACATCAATGGACTCAATTCTCTAATAAAAAGACACAGGATAACAGAATGGGTGTGAAAACAGGATCCATCATTCTGCTGCATGCAAGAAACACATCTCAGCAACAATCAGATTAAGGGGCTGGGGCAAAGTTTTTCAAGTAAATGGACCCAAGAAGCAAGTTGGAGTAGGCATTCTAATATAAAATATACTTTCAACCTAAATTAATCAAAATAGATATGGAATGACACTTCATACTCATCAAAGGAAAAATTTATCAGGATGTTATCTCAATCTGAATATCTATGCCTTAAATGCAAGGACACCCACATTCATAAAAGAAACATTATTAAAACTTAAATCCCAAATCAAACCCCACACATTAATAGTGGGCGTCTTCAACACCCCATTCTTATCAATGAACAGGTCATCAAGACAGAAACTAAATAGAGAAATGATGAAACTAACAGCAGTTATGAATCCAATAGACCTAACAGATAACTACATAACATTTCTACTAAGCATAAAAGAATATTATATTCTTCTCAGTACCTCACATAATCTTCTCCAAAATTGACCATATACTTGGTCACAAACAAGCCTCAACAGATACAAGAAAATTGAAGTAACTCTTTGGATCTTATCAGACCATCTTGGATTAAAGCAGGACTTAAAAATCAACAGAAACAAAAGAAATCCTGGCAGCACTTGGGAGGCAGAGTCAGGGGGATTTCTGAGTTTAAGTCCAGCCTGGTCTTTAGAGTGAGTTCCAGGACAACCAGGGCTACATAGAGAAACCCTGTCTTGAAAAACAAACAAATGAACAAACAAACAAACAAACAAACAAATCATGGAACAACTCTCTACTCAATGATCCCTGGGGTCAGACTCCTTCCTGTTCCCTTAAAGCATGTTTTTAATTATAATGTCAAGAGATATAAGTTCCTTAATATTGATTCAGACAGAGTATTTCAGTTAATTCTTGGCAGGAATTCAAACAGAGGTGATGAAACCAATTGAGTATTCTATGGGGACTAAGTTATTGATCTTGCTTTTCCCTTAACCCCACCCACACATGAATTTCTGCAAAACTTTTTCTACAAAATCCACACACATTACCAGAGAGATGGCTGAAGAATATTTAATTGTAGCCACCTGGGTTCCTGAAAGGGAGGCAGGGGCTGTATGGGAAGAGAGAAGAACAAGACCAAGACAAAGATATTGATCAAGGCCCAAAGTTTACTTTTGGAGTCTGAACTTAAAAAGGGGAAGCCCCATCCCCCAGCAGGCCAGGCTGTTGCTTATTCAGGATCTTCCCAGGAAGACAGGTTCTCAGTGGGTAGTGGCATCTTGGAGAAAGCTGCAGATGTGGCAGAACAATAGACCTATCTAGGTTGGAAGACTCCACCCTAGGTGGGCTAGCTGACAGTGGCAGAACAGATCTGAACCAGCCTGCTAAAAGCTGGGGGAGGCTACATTTAATGATTAAATAAATGTCTGCCTGACATATCTTGTTTTGGAGGAACCAGGGAATCAGCCCTAGGAATTTGAGCATGTTATATGTGTACTTTAACACTGAGATGCATCCCCCAGTCCCTTCTAATAGGCCTTCTAAATTGCTTTTAGTTATTTGTATCCACCTAGCTGGGAGTTTTAAGTTTTCTTTGTTCACGGAAGTGCTCATATGCTCATTGGGTATTTTTCCTTCTTCATAAATTCCATAAATTCACACTTATGTGTGAATTTGAGAAGAGTTGGGTGGTTAAAAGGGGCTTTCTCCCTGAGAGTGCAGGATAGGGAAGGATGCTTTGACTAATGTCAGAGGCCAGCCCTTTTAGTTCTTTTCTTTGGCTGGCAGCAAGCTTGAAGCTTCAAAAATTAATCTGGTCCACAGCAGGATCTCCTGTGACCCATATCAGAGTTTAGTGACTTTCCCAAACTGTCTACTGTTTGTTAGGTTATGTGCATATATATTTCAAAAGAACTTAATAATGCTTATTTTTATAGTTTGGATACTTTCATTTCCTAGGGTAAACCTAAGATCAACTCTTCCTGTGCTGGTTTTCTTTGACATGAAATTGTGAGATATTAGTGAGTATGAGTTACTGATGTTTTTTCCAGAGGATTTGAGTTTACTTCCCAGCACCCACAAAGGGTGATTCTGCCTGTAAGTATAGTTCTAGAGGACCTGACACCTCTTCTGGCCTCTTCAGGTATTGCAAGCACAAACCCATACAACATAAACCCACACACAGGGAGAGTTGGCTCAATGTTTAAGAGCACTGGCGGCTTTCTTAGAGGATCTGGGTTGGATTTTCAGCACCCACATGATGGCTTGCAACAATCTGTAAATCCAATTGCAGGGGCTATGACGCTGACGCCTTCTTCGAGTTTTTATGGGTGATATGAGGCAGACGAGGCATAGGTGGCCAAAATGCCTTTATATATAAAACTAAAATTAAAATAAAATAAACATAAAAATTTTAAATATTCAAATAAATCTGAAAAATTGTGAATGTTAAAAAGTGGTTCAATTCTAAATTTGGAACTTCTGGAACAATTTAACGTTCATCCTCTCCATTATTTGGGTAAAAGTGGTGGGAAGTAGTGGCTATTTCTGAGGCTAGCCAACCTCTTCTAATCTTAAAATTGAAATAGGGAAAAATCAAGTGTGTTTGGTGTAATATGGCATTAAACTTGACTATATTTTGGATGTAAAAGGAAGTCAAAGGCATTTCTAAAATTAGTCATTTTCCTGAATAACACAGAGGACCATTACTAATATGCAAATTTCATTAGGCAGAATCACAAGAGTCCCTAAGAGATCTGAATATGTCATGACTCACATTCAGTGAAATCCTACTTATAAATCCATTTCCCAGAATGAACAATTTATCTGTTAGCATACTGAGGAATCGAATATTGCTGCCTGCTGGAGACGTTGACAATGAAACTAGACATGTCATGCCGAATTCGAGACTTTTCTGTAGCCGCGATAAACACTGTGATCAAAAGCAATGGAAAGGAGAGAGTGGTTTATGTTGGCGCACAGTTCCAGAGGAACAGAGTACATCAATATGTGAAAGGCATTGAGACCTCAAGAACTCCCTAAATCACATCCTTGAACAAGACTTTATGTCTTAGATGTTCCATAGCACTTTTCCCCAAACAGTGCCAGTAACTGGTATACCGGGCATTCAAGTACATAGGCTGATGGGGGGGGGGCATTTCTCATTCAAACCATGCATTTAAACTCTAGTAGACTTTCATTTTTTTTTCCACTTGAAAGATGGGGGATTAAAACTCAGATTGACACATTGATAATAGTTTGATGGGTGATCTGGGCACCACCGCAGGGTTCCTGACTTTATCAACAATTCTGTTCACTGTTGCACAGAGGTTCCCAATGATGCTGGCAGAATTAAGTCATTCCTTTGCTGGTCTTGCAAGCCAAGTGCTGTGGAAATATGGGAAATATCATGTTTGATGGGATGAAGACTGCCCGATAGATATTAGACAGAAAATGATCTGGTCACTCACACATTTTATTAAAGAGTTTGCATTATGTTCATGAGACCACAGGGAGCCATTAACAGACTTTTAAAGAAGCATACAGTGTGATTCAGATGTTATTACGAGAATAACTTTAGCAGCTGTGAGAAACAAAGACAAGTATCGCACTTATTTCCCAGTCATTTTGATGGCTTGTGAAGTCTCATATAAACATTGCTTATAAATTACGTTGCTGGCACCAGAGTACTGATGGTATGTTTATATTATAGAATTACAAAAAGAGGAATGAAACAAGATTCAACTGGCACTTCTTTTTAAATTCTATGTTATTATTAATAGTAAAATAACTTTGCATCCTCATGTACAATGAAGATCATAGTAAATAAACTTTTAGGACTATATGGTAGAGCTATGCATGCTTATAGTGGAGAGAATGATTGTGTGTAGCACTCCTGTGAAGATGTATTTTTCTATGTGTGTGTGTGATACACACACACACACATACACACACACACACACACACACACACACACACACACACACACACACACACAAATGTACGTGCATGTGTACGCCTGAGTATTTTCACATATGTGGGTCCCTGCTGAAGCCAGAAGAGAGTGGCAGATCTCTTGGGTAAGGAGATATAAGTGATTGTGAGCATCCTGACATGGGTGCTGGGAACTGAATTCAGGCTCTCCAGAAGAGCAGACATCATTCTCAGTTGCTGAACCATCCCTTCAGTCCCTGTTTGAATATATGTCTTAAAAAGAGAACCCCAGAACCCAACCGATTATTAACCCTTGCTGCAGAGCCATCTGACATGCTGGTCACTTTGGTTTTGTTTTATGTTTTCATTTCATTGCTTCTTTAATGAAGTGTTTATCCCCCCAGTTTTCATAATGTTGGACAATTATCAAAACATTTATTATTATATAGGAATAACTTTTGTTATTTCTGCACTCTAATTATGTAGTCTTGTACTTTTGTTAACCAAAAATTTTCCAACTTCCTTGACACTGGTTATTTATTACAAAGCAACTTAAGGATGTTAGACTTTAATTTTCAATAAACCAACTCCATACCTGCTGATATTATCTGTAAAAGTTCAAATGTGTTGACAAGTTGTTTAATGTTTAGATAGGAATGTTTTAGAGTTGTCAGTGTTACTATTGGATGAAAATTAGTCATTGAAATTGAGTGGATTAGTTCATCATTTATTCCATCTCAGAAAATGCTTTCTATGCGTGTGTGTTTTGAATAGTATTATGGGCTTAATTTTTGAATAAAATCTTCAATTAACTACTTTACTTCAAGTTTTTGGTCTAGAAGTCTTTTTTGCCTTTAATTTATATTGAATCTGGAATAGTCCCTTAGACAGGGATGCAGCTGAATGTTAGAACATTTGTAAAGCTCTTGGTTTGGTCCCCAGAATTGCCAAGACAAACAGAAAACGACAGAAAACATTAAAATAACTAAAACTGTCTCTGCTTGGTAAGGTAACACATTGAAACAATCATCATGGTCTAGTCCTGCATGCTGAGCAAATTTCTTTTCAGTCATGGTTCTCATCCCTTTAGAGGGAAGGCTGCTGTGCTACCAAGGGACCCTGATATAGCTGTCTCTTGTGAGGCTATGCCAGTGCCTGGCAAATACATAAGGGGATGCTCACAGTTATCTATTGGATGGAACACAAGGCCCCTAATGAAGGAGCTAGAGAAAGTACCCAAGTAGCTAAAGGGGTCTGCAGCTCTATAGGAGAAACAACAATATAAACTAACCAGTACCCCCCTTCCAAGGACCGTGTCTCTAGTTGCATATGTAGCAGAGGATAGCCTAGTTGGCCATCAATGGGAGGAGAGGCCCTTGGTCTTGCAAAGATCATATGCCCCCGTACAGGGGAATGCCAGGGCCAGGAAGCAGGAGTGGGTGGTTGGGGAGCAGGGTGGGAGGAGGGTATAGGGGACTTTCGGGATAGCATTTGAAATATAAATGAAGAAAATATCTAATAAAAAAGAATTAAAAATAAGAAAAAAAGAAAGTAGTTGAGATTATAGCTGACAAAATTTTATTTTTGCACATTTGTGTTTCTCAGGCTTTTTATATCATGTTTTTAAGTAAAAAAAAAAACTATGTAAAACTAAATATAATATGCAAAGTGTCTGATACAATTTCAATAAATGATAGCTCGCTCCCACGTTTACTTTAAAAAAAAAGATGACATTTGAGAAAACTTTCCCCAATTTTGGTAAGGCATATCCATACAGACACAAGAAGCACACAAAATACCAAACAGAAAAGAAAATCCCTATGGCATAATATACATATACAGAACAAAGAGAGCAGAGTAAAAGTGGCAAGAGGAGAAAAAAAACCCCACACAAGTCATGTATAAAAAGAAAGCCCATATCAGTGTAATAGCTAATTCCTCAAGGGAAACTGAAATCCAGAAAAGCCAGGAGCAATATATTCCGGATCCTAAAAGACCAATAGCCTAAATGGCCAATCTAGACTAACACACCCAGATAAAATATCTGCCAAAGTTGAGGGAGAAAGAAAAAAAATTTCTACAATAAAAACAGCCTAAACATAATACAGGAAGCAATAATTTGAGCTGAAGAGAGGATGAACATAGCCACAGGACTGTAGAAAGAAATATAAAACCATAATTACTAGCCACAAAGTACCACTGTGAATACAAACAACAGTAGTAAAAATTAATAGCACTTGATGCAGCTAACACATACTTCAGTGATAACTTTCAATATTAGTGACCTCAATTCTCTAGTGAAAAGGCACAGGATGACTGAGTGTAATAAAAAAACAACAAAATTCATCTATTAGCTGTCTACAGAAAATGTATCTTAGCTATAATTGTATGCATCATCTTAGAGTAAAAGTGTGGCGAGAACTTCAATCAAAGGGAATTAGGACATATGAAGGTGTTGCTATTCTATATCTGACAAAATGGACTTCAAACCAAAACCAATCAAAAGAGATAAAAAGGGACACTTCACTATAATCAAGAAAACAGTAAACCAAGAGTTCATTACTATGGTAACCATATAAGCAACAAATTTTGTTGTGCCCAGTTCAACTAAAAACATACTTCTGGATTTAAAGACATAGGTTTACACCAATCCATTAATAGAAAGTTATTTCAACAGACTAGTTTCTCCAATATACAACTGGATATAAACTACATAAAGAAACATAATTCGGGCTGGTGAGATGGCTCAGTGGGTAAGAGCACCCGACTGCTCTTCCAAAGGTCCAGAGTTCAAATCCCAGCAACCACATGGTGGCTCACAACCATCTGTAATGAGATCTGGTGCCCTCTTCTGGAGTGTCTGAAGACAGCTACAGTGTACTTACATATAATAAATAAATAAATCTTTAAAAAAAAAAAGAAACATAATTCACTGAAATCACATGTTAAATGAACTTTACAGATATCTATATAACCTATACAAACACCAAAGATTATGGGTCTATTCTGCAGCACATGGAAGTTCCTTTAAAATGAACTACAGTAGGTGACACAAAACTAATATGTACAAATTAAAAAAAAAAAAACGGAAATAACTCTGTATATCCCATCTGACCACAATGCAATCAAACTTAAAATTGATAGCAAATGATCTCTGGTAAATACATAAACCCATGCTAATTAAATAACTCATTTCTAAATGATGGATGATTCAAAGATGAAATCAAGAAAAAAATAACATTTTCTAGATATGTAGTGACAATTTTGGAATTTTGGTTTCATTAAAACCACAAAAATATTATAAGAATGTGTTTTCATTTTAATCCCAGGTGTGGGCGATGGGACTGCTTCGGACTGTCTGCAGTAGCTGAGTATTATTTGCCCTGTGCTCTGTAGCAGCGTGGTTTTGTCAGCTGCAGACATTTTCTACAAATGTGTGACATTTGGAATTCTGGGAAGTTTTCAGAGGATCCATATATGCAAGTGCCCTGAGACGTGGTGAGTTCTTGGTCATTTAAGGAGGTTGGTTGGGGTTTGTCAATAGCCATTGTCAAAAGAGAATCAAAAAGAAAGAAATTAGATTCAGGAATTTTCTTAATTTCTCTCTCCCCTCTATCTTTGTTTCTCCCCTATCTAGTGTTGGGGGTAAAATGGGTGGGGGAGGTAAAAGGTAGGAAAAAGAAGAATCTACAAAGTAGCAAAGACCAGCAACACAGAACTAAATTAAAATGAAAACACAACACAGTAAAAGCCACTTTGAAAGCTGCTGTAAAAGGGGAAGTATAACTTAGTGCCTATGTTGAAAAACCCAGAAAGTTATCTAGACTGCCTGTTTGTTTTTTTAAGGAGAAGGAAAGACTGTGGAGTTGGGTCAGAGAGGATTTGGGGGGAGAATCTAGGAGGAACTAGAGGATGGGAAATCATGACCAGAATGTTTTGTATGGGGCTGGAGAAATGGCTCAGAAGTTAAGAACACTGACTACTCTTCTAGAGGACCTGGGTTCAATTCTCAGCACCCACATGGCAGCTCACAACTGTCTGTAACTCCAGTTCCAGGGGACTTGACTCCCTCACACAGACATACAAGCACACAAAACATCAGTGCACATGAAATTAAAAAAAATGTTTTGTATGAACTTTTTCAAAACAAAACAAAACAAAAAACCACAAATAAATGACTTAATGATGCAACTCAATAATTTGGGAAAACAAGCATTGAATTAGATCTAAACCAAATTGATGCCCAGAAATTATAAAAATTAGAGCAGAAATTGTTTAGAAACAATACAAAGAATCAACAAATTAGAACAGATCTTTGAGAAGATAAATAAGAATAACAGACCATTGGACCAACTAGCCTAAAGAAATGACCCAAATTAACAGAATCAGAAATGAACTGGGGAACATTGCAATAGAAAACAATGAAACTTAGAATATTATAAGCGATTACTTTGAAAACCTGTACTCTATTAAGTTGAAAAATCTGAAAGAAATGAATTAATTTCTAGATTTAGCCAAACCACCAAAGTTAAACCATGAAGAAGTCAACAACTTAAATAGACGCATTACAAATGAGATTGAAATGATAATAAAAAAGCCTTCCAACTAAAAATGTCCAGGGCCAGATGAATTCACAGCAGAATTCTACCAGACTTTCAAGAAAAGATCTTCAACCATTGCTTCTCGAACTATTAAAAAAGTGGACACAGAAGGAGCACTCTAAAATGACTTACAAGAAGCCAGCACCACTCTAAAACCAAAACCTGGTAAAGGTACAACTTCACCACCACCACCATATATGTATATGTATATGTATATGTATATGTATATGTATATGTATATGTATATGTATATGTGTATGTGTATGTGTATGTGTATGTGTATGTGTATGTGTATGTGTATGTGTATATGTATATGATGTATATGTATATGTATATACACATATGCACGTATGCCAATATCCCCAATGAACATAGTGTAAAATGTTCTCCAGAAAATAATTTCAAACCAAATACAGATAAACATCATGGTTAGATATACACAAGTCAATAAATAAAATAAACCACATAAATGGACTTAAAGCCAAAAATCACATGATCATCTCAATTGATACAGAAGTAACCTTTGACAGGAATGAACATTTCTTCATGACTAAAGTGAATGTATTCCAACATAAAGCTATATACGAGAAACCTATGTCGTATATCATCTTAAGTGAAGAAAAATTTGAAGAAATTCTGGTTAAATCAGGAAGGAAATAGGGATATCCCTTATCCCCATTCTTTTACAATGTCATTCTTGAAGCATTTTCTGGAGTGATAAGGCAAGAGAAGACAATTAATGACATAGAAACAGGAAAAGAAAAAAAATAAACTGTCCCAATTGGCAGATGCTATAGTGATTATTACTCATAAGATTCTGCCAGAATACTTCTAAAACTATAAATAAATTCAGTGAGGGTTAGGATATAAAATCAACTTGCACAAACCAATAACTTTTCTACACACCACTAACAAACAAACAGGGAAAATCATGGGTGCATTTTCATTCATAATAGGTTCAAGACATCACAGTGTCTAGGAGTAAGTCTAACAAAGACATGAGGAACAGTTATCATGAACACTTTAAACCTCCGAAGAAAGTCACATAGAACAGCATCAGAAAATAGAAAGATGATTCATGTTCCAAGATGGGAAAATTAATATAGTGAAAATGACATTTTTCCAATAGTATTTATAGATTTAGTGTAATCACAACCAAAATACCTGTCTGATTCCTCATTAAAAAAGAAGAAACAACCCTAAAATTCATATGGAACCACAAAAGGTACCAGGTGCAAAAATGCTGGAGAGCTTGCATTTCAGATTTCAGGAAATATTTCAAAGCTGTAGTAATAAAAATATTATAGCACCAGCACAAAACCAGACCTGTGAATTAATGGAACAAAATCAAAGACCCACATATGAAAACCCCAAACTTTAGCAATTTAAAATTTGACAATACCAAAAGCGTGCTGGAGAAAAAAATCAAAACAAAACAAAACAACAACAACAACAAAAAAAACAAAACCTTGAGCAAATGGTACTGGGAAAACTGGATGTCCACATGTATGAGAATGAAGTGACTCTCCTGTCTGATCTCTTGTACACAACTAACTCCAAATGGATCAAAGACCTAAATGTGAAACCTGAAACCCTGAAACTGCTAGAAGAAAACATAGGAAGTGCACTACAGAAACATGTATACTTCCTGAACAGGACTCAATTTGCCCAAGAATTAAAGCCAACAATTAACAAATGGAACTTCATAAAACTAAGTATCGTTTGCACAGATAAAGAAGCCCACACACTGGGAAAGAATCATTGCCAGTTATACATTTGACAGAGGATTAATATCCAGAATAAACAAAGAGTCAAAAAATAATCCAATCAACTGAAAAATTAGGCCTGTGATATGAATATGTTTGTAAAACAAGGGAAATGGACAAAAAAATATTGAAATGTCTTTTTTATTTTACATCTTTTTTTTTTGTTTTTACTTTTTTACTTTACATCCCCATCGCAGTTCCACTCTTCTCCCAGGCTCCTCCTCACATGGTCCCTGCTTCTACTATCCCTTTCCTTCACCCATGAGAAGGGGAAGGTCCTCTCCTGGGTACCAACCCAAAGTCACTGCAGGACTAGGCGCATCCTCTCCCACAGAGGGCAGACAAGACAGCCCAGTTAGGGGAACAGGATACACAGGTAGGCCACATAGTCAGGGTCAGTTATTGGGGGACAAGCATGAAGACCAAGCTACACATCTGCTATATATGTGCAGGGGTCCTAGGTCCAACCCTTATAGGCTCTACCATTGGTGGTTTAGTCTCTGTGAACTCCCAAGGGTCCAAGTTAGTTGACCTCTGTTGGTCTTCATGTGGAGTCCCTATCCACTCTGGGTCCCCTAATCTTTCCCCTAACTCTTCCACAAGACTTCCTAAACCCGATCTAATATTTAGCTGTAGGTCTCGGTATCTCTTTATTCGACTGTTGGATGGAGCCTCTCAGAGGATAGTTATTCTAGGCTCTTGTCTGTGAGTCCAGGCTGACAGATACAAACATAGCCTGAGGCTTCAAGGTAGTTGAAGGAGGAAGGCAGACCTGCAATGTGTCCCTACTGTTCATCTGAGGACATCTTGGCACATTTCCTTCCTTTCCCCCCTTCCCCAATTGACAGTGTTGCTACTATATTCATTTACGTCTGTCTCACACTGGGCACCTGTATACCTAGGCCAGCAATAACAAATATAGCTATCAACAGTGCCTTTATATGTTGTATCATTGTGACAAGTCTTTGACCAACAAAGGCATTGAAGTCTTACAGTGTGTCCCTGTGAATCTACTACCCTTGCAGTGGTAGTTATTTCTTCCATCAAAACACAGAGACCAGTGCTGACACAAACACCTTGTCTGTGTTCCCTTCCACTAGCAGGACTGTCCCTGCAATGTGTCCTTGGGAGAAGAGCTACAGAGACATAGAGATGCACAGTTCCAACTGTATGCTAAAAGCCAAACTGTTGTACTGAGTGTGTACTATCTATATACCCAGCTCCATGATAAGAGCTCTTTTTTCCCAATTTCCTATCCACATTTGGTACTGCCTGATGTACTTTGAATTTTGTCTAAAATAAAATGTCTTATTTTATTCAGACACGCACACACACACACACACACACCCCAAAAACCAACCAACCAACCAAAAAAAACCCCAGAGACCTCCATGGAGACATGGCTGCATAGCACATTCATTAAAGTTGAGTTCACAGTGGTCTCCAAGGAATCCAGCTGCTTAGTCACAGAAATAAGTCCCACATGCATCCTGATATGTGGCACTACGTAGACACAGCTGAGATCCACATTCATCAATTTCCAATCACAGTTCACACCACAATACTCTTGAGAGCAGACACATGTATCTTCCCAGCTCATTGAGCCATACAACCTCATTCACGCAGGGATCAGAAACATATCCATCCACTTCCAAGTTACAATGCTTGCTTTGGTATCCAGGCACACAACTCCATTGTGGCAAGGGCTGGAAACACACTTCTTGAGATCTGTCTTACAGAACCTCCCAGCATATTCAGCAGGGCATATACAGACAGGGTCCTCAGGGTCTTTACAGCAGGTGCCTCCATGTGGGCAGGTATACCCTCCACAGGAATCAGTGGTAGTTTCACAGGGCAGCCCTCTGTGCCCAGGAGAACAATGGCACAGGAAGCCCCTTTCTCCTGGGGTATTGACATATCTTCCCCAGTCATAGTGGCAAAAATCAATAAAATAACCAACAACAAATGTTAGAGAGGATATAAAGAGAACTCTTAGTCACTGTTGGTTTTGCAAACTGGACAAGCCACTCTAGAAATAAATGTGAAGTATCTTTAAAAGTCTAAAAATAAATCTATTGCATGATCCAGCCATACCACTTCTTGACATGCCCAAAGGACTCAGCATCCTAGTCTAAAGATACTTGCTCAGCAATGTTCCTTCTTGGCATATGCCCAAAGACACAACATCCTACTCTACAGATAAATACTTGCTCAACAATATTCACTGCTGCTCTATTCATAACAAAGGATTTACATCAAAATGGAAACAACCTTAATATCCTTCAACTAAAGAATGGATACCAAAAAAATGTGGCTTATAGAAAGCATAGAAGACCATTTAGTTGCTAAGAAAAGTGAAACCATGAAACAATTTGGAGATAAATGGATGAAACTAGGAAAGGTCATATTGAATGAGGTAAACTGGGCCCAGAAAAACAAATGTTGTATGATTTCTCTGCTTTAAAATTCCTAGCTCTAAATTTTCAGATGTGAGCATATAATCTGGGATATTTACAAAAACCACAATGAGAAAAAGAACCATTTCAGGCACTGAGAATTCCTCATGGGTACTGTCAGTAGCAATAACAAGGGTAATATTAGGTACAAGAGATCTGAAGAAGTGGGGAAATGGAGAGGATGTCTAACTAGGGAGGAACTTAGGAGTTAAAATGGAAAAATCAGAAGTGTGGAATAACAGAAAGGATATCTAAAGTTATAAGAAGTTATACTATTAGCCATCTACTTGGAAAAATCCTAAAATACAAATAAAATGGTGCATAAATATACCTATATAATTTAAATTGACGTTGAACACATGGGTTGACAATGCTTTCTTGAAAATGCTTTTCTATATAAAATGCCAAACACTGGGCATGGGAAATCCTCTTTTAAGTTGTTTGTGATTGTTGTCTCAAACCTCATAGGCTATTTCTGTTGTCTCCCAGAGGTGAATGTAAGACCCTAGTGCTGAAAACATCATAAAACACAGATATAAGGCCCAGAAACCCCTTAGCTGGAAGGGACCCAAATGCCTTCTCCCTTAGGACTAGTTTTCATGGTACTAGACCAGGGGGTGCCATGTAAGCTTCCAAAGGACGGAAAAAACCCAAGTCCTACATAGATAGCTATGACCTTCCAAACCATAATAATGACCTGCATGGAACAATAACACTAAGGGTGCAGTAGTGGAACAGATATCTTTATGGTAACCAAGAGCTATTTAATTGGATTTCAGATCCACTCAAGAAGAGGGAACTTCTTGGCCTGGCCAAGAACTTCTATACCTGGCCCTGAAAACCTAGTCAAATATCCAGGACTAATGAAATCATGGATCTTAGAGGAGAATCAACAGCTGCCGCTTATAAGACCAGCATGAATCCTAACTACATTTTAAATACTTGTTCTTATACTTACAGATAAGTGTAGTCTCCATTCCTCATCAAGAGAACTTATCCTTGCAACAGAGACCATTACAGGAAACTACAACCAATCAAACTGCAGAGTTGTGGTGCCTAGACCTGATAAGTATTCAATACAACTCCAACATCTAAGGCATAGGGAACTTCATGGAAGAAGTATACATATTATAAGAGCCAGAGGTAGAGATTGTGTCTGTTAGAAATGTCAGGGCTACAACTATAAAGTCTCACCAATGTGACTGCTTAGAGGTGATAGAACAAGGCTAGCAGTGATAAGCATTCTAAAGGGCAGAATCAGTTATGGGAAAGGACAGGAGGAACACCCAGAGGGCCAGGAGAGTGAATCATAATATGCAGCACTGGGGGTTAGAGGGCAGATAGAACCTCTAGAAAGTGCCAGAGACCTGGGATGTGAGAGGCTACCAGGACTCAATGGGGATGACATTAGCTGAAATGCCTAAAGGTGGGGAGATGGAACCTAAGGAGACCACCTCTATCAGATATACATGGCCCCCAGTTGAGGCAGGGGGCCACTCACCCATTTTCAAATAATTTAACCCAGAATTGTTCCTGTCTAAAGGAAATGCAGAGACAAAACTAGAGCAGAGACTGAAAGAAAGGCCACCCAGTGAGTGACCAGATCAACTTGGAGTCCATCCCATGTGCACACACCAAATCCTGACACTATTACTGATATTATATTGGGCATGCAGACAAGAGTCTGGCATGACTGTTTTCAGAGAGGCTCTTCCAGCAACTGACTGAGATAAATGCAGATACTTACAGCCAACCATTGGATTGAGGTCGGGGACCAATATGGAAGAGTTAGAGGCAGAACTAAAGGAGCTGAAGAGGATTGCAACCCCATAGGAAGAACAACAATGTCAACTAACCTAGACCCCCAGAGCTTCAGAGACTAAGCCAAAAACCACGGAGCATACATACATAGGCTGGTTCATCGCCCTAGGCACAACATAGCAGAGGACTGCCTTTGTATGGCTTCAGTGAGAAAGGATACTCTTAATGCTGTGAAAACTTGATACCCCAGGAAAGAGGGATACTGGTGGGGGGTGAGGTAGGGGTGGGTGGGCCTGTGGGGAGCACCTTCTCAGAAGAGAGGGAGGAGGAGGATGAGTCAAAAAACTCGGTGTGGAGAACCCGGGAAGTGAGGGAAAATTTATGAAAATAAATAAAATAATTTAATAAAAGGAAAACAGTGGAAAACTCACAAGTGCTCAAGCCTGGACGAAGACTACTAGGCAAAGAAGGAATGCTGAGACCCAGCAGAGAAACCATCTTTCCCCGGGAAGAACATACCAGTTGGGTATCCAAAATCGTATGTTCATACCTGAAAATGTATATGTATAAGCAATCTACAAACTATGTATGTTGTGTTTATGTATTTATGTATGCTTATATCCATGAAAATAAAATGAAAATGCAAAAAAGAAAATGAAGTCATGAATTTGAAAGAGACCAAGGACATTATATAGGGGTGTTTGGAGTGAGAAAAGAAAAAGGGAGAGTGATGGAATACTATAATCTCCAAAAATTAAAAAAGAATTGAAAATTAAGTTTTGTTTGTATATTACCTTAAAATCATATTTCCCTTACATTTTATGTAACTATTTTGCATTTTCCTTGCACTTAAATTATTTTCTAGTTTATTTCTAACATGTAAGCAATGGTATATGGGAGAATTATTTAGCTTTCTCAATTTTCTGCTTTAAAAATCATTTAGCGAGCTTTCTTGTCAAGTCTAATAACTTGTAATGCCAATTGCCTCTGAGTGATATTATCATCAGAAACATTGCAGTTTTTCTTCTTGATCTCTAAAACTTCAAATTTAGTCCATTTCACTGCGAACATAGCAGTGGTAAATATTCATGACTTTTAGTTCTAGTATCGAACGCCAAAATCATGATGGAATGAAGTTAATTTTTAATCAGCACAGAAGTCATTTGTGGTTTGTTATCCTCTCACTGCTGTACTAGGATACAGAATGAGCAAGCATGTGGTATGTCATTGATAGTCTATGCTTGTCAACTTTGAGTGGATATTCTTGGAAATCATTCCCCAAGCCCCTGTCTGTTTCTAATGGGTTTTACCCTTTTCAAGATTTGGCTCATTAAGAGAAGCACACTAGCAATCTTTTAGACTGTTTTTGATGCACTTTTTCTTCTTTTAATTAATTAATTAATTAATTTCATATCCTAACCTCAGTTTCCCCTCCCTCCTCTCTTCCCTGTCCTTCCCTCCACACTCATCCATTCCTCCCCAGTTTCTCCTAAGAAAAGGGGAGGCCTCCCCAGTGGTCTCTATTTCTATGGTAATGAGCTCACCTCTCTATTTAACATCTTAAGAAATGGGTGCCTGCATCCTAGTACCTGCCACATTGCATCAGATTACTTGCTAATGAAGCATTTTCCTCAAGGCACTATATCTCTTCAAGGACCATACTGCGGAACTCAAAGATGAAGGCACAGTCATAAAGACGGGATGTATGACTATTTCACTCAATGGTATTTGTGTTGAAACAGTATGTACATTTTCCTTGTACATCCTTCAGCTGTCTGCCTTTGTGCCCTGCCCACTTTGGTAGGGCCTTTCAGTGAGGGCATCATGAGCATATCTATCAATGTGAGGAATTCAGACTGTCGGTGGAAGGAGCTACATGGTAGAAGTGAGGACTAGACCTTCCCAGAGAGCAAAGGCTTTATACAGGAGAGAAAAACGTGTCTATTTGTTCTGTGGAATATGATACAGCCTGATAAAAGAATGTAACAACATAGCTTGATAAAATTGTAAAACAATAAAATAATGTCACCTGACAAAAAAACATGAATTAGCATATAGAGAAACAAAAAGTTTTAAGGCATGACATTGTTTGCAGAGGTAATTTCTTTTTTTAATTAGATATTTTCTTCATTTACGTTTCCCCTATACCATACCCTGCCCTGCTCCCCAACCCAGAGGTAATTTCTGAGGCATATTTTTGCTTCAAAGTTCCTGTAGAAGTACCCAGTTGATACACAAATAGACCCTGGGGGTTGCGGTGGTGCTGCATTCCTTCATACATGCCCCAATGCTCTGGGTTCCTAAATTAAAGACACATATACACAACCTTTTAATTTTTATATGCCTTAAAGAGCTCAATGGCTGGGCCACTTCCTAACCTTGACATGGCTAATCTACCTCCTTCCGATATTCCCAAGTTATTACTTACTAAAATCTATATTCATCTTTCTTTAACCTAGACCCAGTTGAGGGGCCTTCTTGGGGCCGCTCTTCCCGGCTCCTACATGGCGGCTAGGCTGTGCTCTCTGCCCTGCACCTTCTCATGCACGCCTCTCCTCCACCTTCTCCCAGCATGGTGGATCTCACTCTCCTCCTCTTTCTTGCCCCCATGCCTGGAAATCCTAAAAATCCTGCCTTTGTCTCCCTGCTCAGCTACTTGCCAATCAAACCCAATTGGGGACAGGGTTCCCTCAGTGTCAGATTTGCAGGTTCTTGTGCAATTTTGGAGACCTAGATTAACATAATGCAAGCAGCATCAGACCAAACCCACAATAAGTTCCTAGGAAGTAAAAAAATTAAAATGAAATTCTTGTTAGCTGTTACTTTCTTCCCCAGTCTATGTAAAGCTTTTTCCCTTTAACTGCAAGGAAGCTTTTTCAAGTGTTGCCATATAAGAGATATTAATAATTAGTTGTAATGATTATTGAGTGTTGAGAGTTTAACTATATTTTCTTGCTGTGCTCCTTAATAACAATGATGAAGATCATTATTGTCCTGGAACCGATATGGTCTGGTATGATTAAGAAGATTTATGATGCTCAGGATTTATTTAAATAAAAAATTCAACCTTATTACAGTACTAGTTTTTGTAGTTGTTTTTAGTGTCAGAATCTCCCTTCTTTTCAAGCAAAATCTATGGCAGAACCCCAAGACAAACATAAGTCTCTTGATTTAGGTGGGAAACATAGGTTCTGAAACCTGCCAACTTGGCTTCTCTTGTTGTTGAAACCCAATGGCAGGGCTCTAGAACACAATGTGGAAGTCCCTGATTTAAAACAGTGGGTGTCCTGTGTGGGCTTTAGGCCACATGCTTTGAGAATCACTTTCCTTTGCCCAGGTTTTGATAAGATTTGGACAGCAGACCATGGTTGTATTCATTGGCAAAGGCCTATACATTCATATAGATTATGAAGACTGGCAACAGCACATTCCAGAAAAGTTATGAAATGTTTAGACAGTCCCTGGTGTATTCTGCTGATCTTTATAAGCATATGAACTCTGGTTGCTTGGTGATTTAATTTAAAGTGATAATTTACTGGCCAGAATAGATTGGTATAATCCTATCCTTACGAATTAATTCAAGAACTTGAATTTACTCATTAAAAATTTAAAATACCTGCCAAGCTAGGAAAAAAAGAGAGGCATACAAGCAAAGAAGTGCCAGAGTGGCAGAAAGGAAAATGGAAAATTAATTCAGAGGATTTGGAACTGTTCTAAAGTCGAACTCATTCTTTAGATGGAAACACTTAATAGAGCTAACAAGACTTTTAGGGAGTGATTTCCTGATTGATCCCAGATTTTGGAGATGTTCTTTCCAAAATCTCTGTCTGAGGTATATTTTCAAACCATGGAAATAGAGCTGGTAGCTTAGTAACTAATACTGCTTTGGAGATTAACATTTTCAAGTGGAGCACCTTTGAGTTCACAAGGCATATAGAATCTACAAAGCAGAAATGTAGCTTGAAATATAAAGCAGGCTTTTTGGCTTACTCTGTTGAGTTAATTGAGAGCCATAGAGAATGAAGACACCCAGTGAATTTAGGACTTAAGCGTCCATTTCTCTTATAGTAGAGATAATAGAATTTACAGGACAAGATAAATGTTTATAGATAATAGATAATAGAGTTTGTCCTCAAGGTTCCTAAATGTTTCATATCTAATTCTGAAGGAGACTAGTGTCAGTGTATGAATCACAGAACCCTGTCCACAAACTTGTTAATCACAGAAAAGTTGATGAGTCCAGCTTAATTTTTTTCTCCCTCATTCCTTTTTCTCTCCCCCCTTACTCACCCCCCCCCCATCCCTGCCATAGTATCTACTGGTGTGTTTAAAGAAAATGTGACTTTGAATAGCTCTCTGTAGTAGTATGTATGAGCTTCCTAGCTGGTTCATCACTGGCCTGATTTTGTAGGTTGACACCAGGATTGTTTATATCTAATGTGAAAATAGGTTTCTTTGATAAGTGATTGTAACTGTGGAAATTAGTTCATAGCTCATCATGCACCAGAAATGTACTGCTTTGAGTGTGGACGTGGGCAAGTTGGCTTTCTAAAAGTAACAATTACCACTTTGTTTTGAGAACACATAGTTGTTGGTTTTTTTTTTTTCCATGAATTTGGGCTTTAAGGAATATAGGTATAGAAATGCATGGAAGATGGTAAACGTGAGAATTATACTCTAGACTCCAGATTGAGGCTTCCTGAAGTTTAGTTTTAGTGCTGCCATTTTGTGTCTATCCTTGGGGGCACTGTTTAAATGCAGTCAACCTCATTTTCTCTCTGTGTATTATGAAAATTTAAATAGAACGCTTCTTACAGGATTGCTTTAGCATATGTATGGGGATACAATAGACACTCAATAATAGTGACGTTTATTGTTTTATGTGATAATAATAAGTTCTTGCCTATAATCTATTATCTTATTAACTTATGAAACAATCCATGATGTGGAGACAATAATGTCATATTGCATGTTGTGAAACCAAGACTCAGGAAGACTAAATTGAATGCCCATTAATTGCATAAGGTTTAGGCTTTTATATTTTTCAACCCAGGGCTATTAGATTGCATCCCATTAGGGCATCTGACTATTTCAGAAAGTCTGGCATGTCTTCTCTTATAAGTGTCATAATCAACAGGCTGTGCAAGTTATTGTTTAGTTACAAGTAACTGAGTCAAAATAAGCACATGTATTAGTACATTTTTTTTTCTACATAACAAAACAGCTCTCCAAAGTGAGCGCTATAGATCAGAGAAGCACTTCTTCCATTGGCTTGATGGGATGAACTAAGAATGAATATCAGTGTGTTACTGGGTTGGTTTCTTTTCAACTGTAGCTTTGAAAGAAAGTGAGCTTCAAGTCTCTCTCTGTCTCTCCCTCCCCTCCCCTCTCTCGATGGATAAGTATTATTTATGCTCTTCTCATGGCTCTAAGTGGTAGAGTAATATGGACACATCATATTTCAAGCTTTGGATTGCATATAGCCTGCTATTATTTTAGGAGTCTATGGCAGAGGTGAAAGATGGAGGAAATGTGGCCCTTCTAGGTATAGGTATAGAAATGCATGGAATGGTATGGACTTGAGAGACACATGGCAGATAGGATGAAGAAAGGAAAACCTGAAGGCCTATGACATTATAGAATGGGGTCTTCTTTACTTTCACATGTAAATCCCATGGCATCAATCAAGGATTGAATAGTAACTCTATCCTATGAACTGTTGGAGTATCTGGGGTCCTTCTGTTTTCTATCTTGTTCCATTGCCTGATTTGGCCTCCATTACTAACATTAGGAATTCAACATTTTTGTCAAAGGCTAGATGACAAATATTTTATTTTTCTGTGGGCCATATGGTGTCTGTCTCAAATGTTCAACTCTGCCAATAAAGCACAAGAGCAGCAGTAAGCAGAAAGTTCATGAATGAACATGGCTGTGTTCCAATACCTTTTTTTTTTTTTAATGAGGACTGACACTTGAATTGTTTGCGATTTTCATGTTTCATGAAATATTGTTCTCAGCTTTTTTTCCAGAATCTAAAATAATATAAACCCATCATTGCCTGCCAGCTGTATAAAAATAGTCAGGTGGCTAAACTTATCCCATGGGCTACAGTTGACTTCTTCCAGATAGCTTAAAGGAACAAATAATTGAAAACTCATCACAGCTGTGTCAGTTAGCAGGAAGGAGGTGTGGGTAAAGTAACAAGAGACAGAAAGTGTATGCAGGCTGGAATTTAAGGAACTGACTTCCAGAGCCAACACTTGGCAGTCCTACTTACATCTTACAAGTGGCTTTTAGTTGCATAATCATACATAGCTGCGAGGCATGCTGGGACAGGTAGTCTTTATTCTCCCTGCTCAAACAGTAATTTTTTCTTCTGTGGATGAGAAGGGCAGGAGAATATGGGTGGATCAAACAGTAAATATCTGGAGTTTGTATCTGGGGGTGAAAATGCAGGAGAATTGAGTTTTAGTAAATGTATAAATGGATATGATTAATCTGTTACTAAATGATGATTTTTTTTATCATAAAGAAAGCTCTAGATTGAAAATGGTGTGCTTTAAGCCTCTTTTTTTGAGAAAGAAAAACATAAACTAGAGATAAAAATCATTCTTTATAATCTACAAATTTTAATTACAACGGAATGGAACAAATTTTATTTTTATCATTATCACTAACCCTAACCCTGTTGTTGCTTTCCTTCTGAATCTATAGCAAACCACTGATGTGTTCTGTATTTGTAAATAAAGTGAAATTTTGATTGGTTGAAAATATCTCTTTGATTAGCAGACTTATTAATCAAATATTGTAACTTTTTTGTATTTATACAAGCTATGTCTTCAAATTCTGACTCCCATCTAGGAGTGAATTCCATTAGTGTAAATACCAAGGTTTATATAAAGTGTGTAAGGTAACAGGGTGAATTATAAAGCCCGGTTATTTCTTCCTTGACCAAGTTATCATTGAGTACAGTGTTGTTCAGCTTCCACTTGTATATGGGCATTCTATTATTTATGTTGTTACTTAAGATCAACCTTAGTGCGTGGTGATCTGATAGGATGCATGGGACAATTTCAATTTTTTTTTTTAATCTGTTGAGGCCTGTTTTGTGACCCATTATATGGTCAGTTTTGGAGAAGGTACCATGAGGTGCTGAGAAGGTATATTCTTTTGTTTTAGGATAAAATATTCTTTAGATATTTGTTAAATCCATTTGTTTCATAACTTCTGTTAGTTTCACTGTGACTCTATTTATTTTCTGTTTCCAGGGTCTGTCCATATATGAGAGTGGGGTGTTGAAGTCTCCCGCTATTATTGTGTGTGGTTCAATGAGCTTTGAGCTTTACTAAAGTTTCTTTAATGAATTTGGGTGCCCTTGCATTTGGAGCATAGATATTCAGAATTGATAGTTCATCTTAGAAGATTTTACCTTTGATGAGTATGAAGTGTCCCTCCTTATCTTTTTTGATAATTTTAGGTTGAAATTTGATTTTATTTGATATTTGAATGGCTACTCCAGCTTGTTTCTTCAGACTGTTTGCTTGGAAAATTGTTTTCTAGCCTTTTACTCTGATGTAGTGTCTGTCTTTGTTCCTGAGGTGGGTTTCCTGTATGCAGCAAAATGTTGGGTCCTGTTTACATAGCCAGTCTGTTAGTCTATGTCTTTTTATTTGGGAATTGAGTCCACTGATATTAAGAGATATTAAGGAAAAGTCATTGTTGCTTCCTGTTATTTTTGTTGTTAGAGTTGGAATTTTGTTCATGTGATTATCTTCTTTTAAGTTTGTTGAAGGATTACGTTCTTGCTTTTTCTAGAGCATTGTTTCCCTTCTTGTGTTGGAGTTTTCCCTTTATTATCCTTTGAAGCGCTGGATTTGTGGAAAGATATTGTGTAAATTTGGTTTTGTCATGGAATACCTTGGTTTCTCTATCTATGGTACTTGAGAGTTTTGCTGGGTATAGTAGCCTGGGCTGTCATTTGTGCTGTCTTAGGGTCTGTATGACATCTGCCCAGGATCTTCTGGCTTTTGTAGTCTTTGGGGAGAAGTCATGTGTAATTCTGATAGGTCTGCCTTTATATGTTATTTGACCGTTTTCCCTTACTGCTTTTAATAGTCTTTCTTTGTGTTGTGCTTTTGGTATTTTGATTATTATGTGTTGGGAGGAATTTCTTTTCTGGTCCAAACTCTTTGGAGCTTCTTGTGTGTATGTTCATGGGCATCTCTTTCTTTAGGTTAGGGAAGTTTTCTTCTATAATTTTGATGAAGATATTTACTGACCCTTTAAGTTGGAAATCTTCCTTCTCATATTATTCTTAGTTTTGGTCTTCTCATTGTGTCCTGGATTTGCGGGATGTCTTTGTTTAGGATGTTTCTGCATTTCTCATTTTCTTCAACTCTTGTGTTAATGTTTCCTATGGTATCTTCTGCACCTGAGATTCTCTCTTCTATCTCTTGTATTCTGTTTGTTATGTTTGCATCTATGGCTCCTGACTTCTTTCCTAGGTTTTCTATTTCCAGAGTTGTCTCCCTTTGTGATTTCTTTATTGTTTCTACTTCCATTTTTAGATCTTGGATGGTTTTGTTCAATTCTTTAACCTGTTTGGATGTGTTGTCCTTTATTTCTTTAAGGGAGTTATTTATGCCCTTCTTATAGTCCTCCATCATCCTCATGAGAAGTGACTTTAGATCCATATCTTGCTTTTCTAGTATGATGGTGTCTCCAAGACTTGCTATGGTGGGAGAGTTTGGTTCTGATGATGCCAAGTAACCTTGGTTTCTGTTGCTTCTGTTCTTATGCTTGCCTTTCAATATCTGATTATCTTAAGTGCTCCCTGCCCTCGATATATCTGATTGGAGCCTGTCTTCTTGTAATCCCAGTTGAGTCAGAACTTCTCAGAGTCCAGCTTTCTTTGTGATCCTGTGATTCTGGGATCCTGTGATGCTGAGATCCTGGGTGTGTCAGATTTCTTGGCAGTCAAGCTTCCTCTGAGACCCTGAGATCCTGGTGTGACCAAGCTCCTGGAATCCTGGGATTCTGGGTGTGTTTGAGTACCTGGAAGTGGTACCTCCTCTGGGGACTGTGGGGCTGTCCACTGTGTTCAAAACCAAGGTAGACCATCACAGACTGAAAAGAACCCCAGCCACTGGTCGGTAGGGGTTCCTATGTCAGTGCTCCAGCTGGCCCCAGGCACCCCAGGTTCAGATGGAAAAGATGTTGTGTTCCACTTACCAGTGATCCTAAGATCCTGGGCATTCTAGGGCACCTGTGTGATGGAGAGTCCTCTGGAGACCATAGGACTGTCTGCCGAGTTCAGTCCCAATGTGGCCCGGTGATGGTGCTGACCAGAAGGGCACACTGTTTTCTGTATTCATTCAATAGCAGAACTGTTATAGACAGTAATTCTCTTTGCTTATCTCTTTTTATCGGTTTACTCTTTGCAGTTTCCTGGTGTTTCTTTCCATCAAACAATTTGCATTTCAGTTCATGTCTTGAGCTTTTCTTCTAAGAGAACTCAGACAACGTTTACTTTATCACCTTTCCTATGAAGTTCTTTAATACATAATAGTTTAATGGTTTCTAAGCCTGAAAGATAATGACACATTTGCTTTTTTCATTAACTTGGTTTGTGTAGTGGTGCTTAAAGTATAGACTGCTTCATCCTTTATGTGAATTAAACACAGAGCAACGTAGAGCACAGACTGAGCCTTACTCCTTGAATGATCATCCTGTCAGGAGGGAGCCTACCCAACCAGCATTTTATAGGCCACGCTTATTTCCTTGATCCTGAGGCCACACACTAAGCACCATTGTAAGAGTACTTGGTGAAGGTCCAAATGACATCTAAGTATGACTGGCCTAGAACACTTGGGAAATATTTTGGGACAGAGGTCTTTAGCAACTCTCAGGTATGAGTATATTACAGAGAAAGGCTAAAAAGGCCAGGGTGATAATGTTCTAAAGACAGCCCAGAGATCAAAATTGCAGAAGATTCATGTTCACTTGAGTAGCTGTGTCAGTGATGATTTGTGGAAATTTACATGCATTCAGATGACATCTTAGAAGTACTGATATGAGGGGTCACATTTTCAGCCATGGAGATCAAAAGCAATGCAGATAAGGCGAGTATGAAGCCCAAAGGCAATGGCAGCTGGAATCTTCAGAATCAGTGAGAATGATATGAGGAGCTAGGAATATATGATGGAGTTTAAAGTCTAATCCTGGGTGTCATGGTATCCAGATGTGGCTGCATTAACAGCACAGCAGCATCTGTTAGGTTCCTTATTCCTCTCCTTCCCTCCAACCATATCTTTTCCCCTTTCTTCAACAGGTACTTGTCTCACTCTTTGCTGTTTATAGTTTTCCTGGACACTCAAAGAATTAATTTGACCACATCTCAATGTATACTTCCTTACTTACCACAACAGTTGACCAACCTCACTTATCCACAAATGGGCCTTCAAAGAATGCTTCAAAGGTACCTGCCCACGTTGACTGCCAGTAAACAGCAAGCCTTAGAATTGTGGTAGGAATGAGTCTCAGTAGATTATAATACTTGCTTGGGTTGGTTTATGTCAAGTCAGAAAACTCTTAATTATGTTGATTTCTGATTTATTGGCTGCCCCCAAAATCTTTGCCCACTGTTGCTTTCTTAGGCTTGTTCTTAAACCTTCAGCATTGGCCCCGCTACTGTGAATGGTTTCTTTTTGAATCAAGGAGCCATAAGAACTAATCTGATTAATCAATGTTTGAGTAAGAAGTACAGACTTTTTTGTTTGTACAGCTGTGGTTTTAAAACTGGACTGCTACTGAACTGAGCGCTGGGATGAAACTGAGCCCCCAGAGTCTGTTTTCTCAGTCCCTGAAATGGGCTGCAGCTGGATCCTCACAGCCTTGCTTACATTAAGTGATGCACATAAGGCACTTGGGAGAGCACTTACACTTTATATAACATCCAGGCATGGGGATTTCAATGCCTGACATTAGCAATCTAAATTGGATTCCACCTTCAGTCTATCAGTTTCTGGACGATGTCTGTCATTTTCAGCACTTTTGCTCCATGTTGTAAGTTTACAACAAGTTCTTGGCAATCAGATCTACAAGAAGAGATAGGATGAAGATGCTGAGTGAGAAATATTCTCATGGGGCTTATATTTTAAATCAAGGAGAGAAAATCATTCCATGAAGCTTGTTTAGGATCTTTTCATGGCTCCTATACCAGCAGGAAGACAATAGGATCTACAGCTAGCACCTCCAGATCAGTGTGTGTGTGTGTGTGTGTGTGTGTGTGTAGCAGAAGAAGGAGTGGGGAAGGTTTTATTTATCAGCCTATAGTATGAACTATATATATTGAAATAAAAATAGACTTTTGGTTTAAGGAAAACTTGTAAGTTAAGCTGTTGAAGGAACTTCTCTCATGCTTCTTTGCTTATGTTAGTCATCCTACATATGAATCATCTAACCAGTGGAAAAGCCACTCCTGGGTCCAAGCATTGACCATATTTTAAATTATGCATGAAAATCTGATTTCTGATAGGGACTGTGTTGGCTAGTTTTTATGTCAGCTTGGATCAGTTTAGAGCCATTTAAGTGGATGGAACCTCAATTGAAACGTTGCCTCCTTAAAAGGGGATGGTAGGCAACCCGGTAGGGCATTTTCTTGTTTTGTGATTGGTATAGAAGGGCTCAGTTCATTGTGGGTAGCACACTTCTGGAATGATGGCCCTGGATCCTATAAGAAAACAGACTGAACAACAACCTTAAGGAACAAGTCAGAAAGCAGCATCCCTCTTTTGCCACTTCATCACCTCCTGTGTCCAGGTTCCTGCCTTGGATTCCTTTGAAGATGAACTATATACTATTGAAGAGTTCATGAAAACACATCCTATCCTTTCTAATTTCCTTTTGGTCATGGTGTTCTATCATGTCAATAGAAACTCTAAGAGAGGGTTGTTCTTAAGGTCATGTTTCCCCCCTTTTCTCTTCTCTTTCTCCCTCTTCTTTGCTGAAAAGGAATCTCACTGATTAGTCTGGAGTTTACTGCTGTAGCTCAGACAGACCAAAAGTTTATGAATATCCACCTCCCTCAGTCTCATAAGTGTTAGATTTACAAGTAGGAATTTCCATACCTGGCCATCTTTTGCCTTCTATCAGAGCAATCTATAACTCAATAAACACACTACACACTCAGGGATGAGGCAGGGTAATGGGAAACTTGAAGGAGACTCAGAAAAAAAAACGAAGGTTATGCTGTGGTATTACCTTCAGTACTATAGTATTTGTGGTAAATAGTAAATTTACAGTTTAAATGAGAATTGTTCTCCATAGGCTTGTGATCTGGATAGTGGCATTGTTTGTGGAGAATATGAAGCCTTGCTAGAATAGTGTGTTACTGAAGATTGACTTTGCGAATTTAAAACTTCATCTCACTTCCTGTGCTCTCTCTGTCTCTTTATGTCTCTCTGTCTCTGTCTTTCTCTGTCTCTCTCTGTCTCCCTCTGTCTCTGTCTCTCCCTGTCTCTCTCTGTGTCTCTCTCTCTGTCTCTGTCTCTGTCTCTCTCTCTCTCTCTCTCTCTCACTTTTTCTGCTTCCTATATGTGGTTTAAAATAAACCATATTCTTGTTCCTGTGGCCATACCATGCCTTCCCCACAGCGATGGGTTGGACTGTACATTCGTAAGCCAAAACACGTCTTTCTTCCTGACATTCCTTTTGGTCATTTCTTTTTCAAATCATGGCAAAAGGAAAGTAATTACTACTGAAATTGGTACCAGGAAAGTGGGACTGTTTCTATGAGGAACTTGACAATGGTAATTTTCTTTTGGAGAAATTTGGAAATCTTTAGAACTTTGAGCTAGAACATTTGTTGAAGGCTACAAGCAGAACTAACAGGCCATTTAAGTAGAAGCCTGGGAGACAGTAGTTCTGAGAGTCAGTGTAAACCTGACTCCTAGCTTTAAGAGGGAAACAAGCAACTTGACAAGAGGCCATTCATGTGATATTTTGGCAAAGAAACTTGCATTATTCTGCCCCTGTCCTAAGAACATACCTAAGCCTCAAGAGCTAATGAACTCGTTTATTTGGCAGAGGAAATGTCAAGACAGCATAAACTTGAGTCTATGATATAGTTAATATCTAGAACTCTTACAGGCATCTTAAGATTGCAAGAAAAGTCATGTGCTGAAAGTCAAGCATTAATTGGTAAAGGGATACTGCCATTGAAGAGACACCTCCTTTCCTGCACTAGAACAAAAGCAAAAATGCTCTCAAAGCAAAACCTGAACCAGCTAGTGCTCTAATTTGTGAAAAAGAGTCTAAGGGGTTTCCTGTCCCCAGAATGAGATGTGTGCAAAGGTCAATGCAACTGTGGTCCAAGGAGAGAGGGGTCCATACTAAGCAGGCAGATGAACTTGACTAGTGTCATTCATGTGAAACTGATTTGGGGGACAAGAAAGTTGCAAGATTAAATGGTTCATACTCTGCAGTTTTGAAGAGTGAGTAAGGCCAGTCAATATGTTCAAAGAGTAGAGCCCCAGAAAGGAGGCTCTAAGGGGTCATTGTGTGTTACTGTGAGGCTGGGGTTATGGTGGAGACTCCAAATATTTGAGGTTCTATAACCATGAGGCATGTAGGAGTTATATACAAGGAGTAGAAACAGACTGAGGGGTGAAATTTATGTTGCAGGTAGCAAGGCTGGAGGAGTGAAGCCATCTATGCACCATGAACCTGAAGCCTCAGATATAGGGCATGGAGCTACAGAATGTGAAATTTGTCCTGGGGCATTTCTCTCTTGCTTTGGTACAATATGCTTTTTATTGTTCTTACATACCCCCTACTTTGAAATGATTATATATATTTTATGCCATTGTAATTTGGAAGTATGTACTTTTTTTTTTTCTGATTTTATAGCATGTTACAGTTAAGAGATTGCCTTGAGTCCCAGAATAGACTTTGGATTTGTAACAGTGTGGAGACTATTTAAGACTATAGGGAGTTGATATATTTCTATATTTGAGATTGTAACTTAAGCACACATTTCATTTTTTTTACCTCTAAACTCTGCCAATTATGCCTCCTCATTCTCCCTCAAATTCATGACCTCTGTTTTCATATATATATAATTAAATGTATATCTAATATACATTAAATGATATATATCAATATATATTACATTTAATATTACTTGTATATATGTTTTTAGGGTTCCCTATTTGTCACTGGACAACCAATTAGTGTGTTCCCTGGGGAGGAACACTTTGCTACTCTAAGTTTTATTCTGTAGTTCTTTGTATAGTGTGGGGCACCTTATAATATTGTATTGAAAACTGAAAAAAAAACCCAGTAGAATAGAAAAATGGGTTAAAATGCACAAAAGGTAAATTGGTGAAAAAAATGAAATTGATTTTTAAAACAGAAAGATTCATCACCACAACTGTCTCTTTATTTGCCTTTTTATCTTCAGCCTCTTGACCTTCATCTAACTACCACATTTTCTGCATGCTACACGGTAGTTATGATTTCCTTTCATAAATAAATACATACATTAAAAAAAAACTTATGCCTCGTGGCATCTGTAGGTGACACAGACCAGGATTACTGGCCAGAGCACAGGGGTTGTCAGGGACCTGAGGGTGGACAAAAGTGACCCATTGGACATGGCTGGCTATGGACTGAGATAGTAAAATCCATTCTGAATCAACATTCCTGAATGTGCTTTTGAAGTTTTTAAATTTATTTTCTCTTCTTAGAAGCTGAATTTTTCAATTGAATACATGATGTTTACGGAAATTCATACCATTTAAAAAAACATTTTTCATCTATTCATAGAATTCTTCAGGAAAAAAATGTCATTGGAATTAAAATGTAGAATTTGATCTTTGTTTTGGACAGCAGCAGCTATCAGAACTTCTTGTCTTTACCTTGTTAATAGTATTTGTTCATGTCTTTTGAACTGTAGCACTGTGTAGAATTAAAAAAATAGTTTTAAGGCACATAGAAAATAATTATGAAGTTTTTGTTATAGGTTTATGTTAGTAAATCCCAAGTTTGATCTTAAGATTTCAAGATGATGTAGCAAGTTCTCATAGCAAGCATGTGTTTCTTTCCTGAAATCTGTGTTATTTACTCTTAAGTAAGAACATCTGTGGACATTAGCTACCTCGTTCCCAATCAAACAAGAGTTTCTTCAGGAACACACCCACCAAGTGCTTCTTTGGTCCATGGCTGGAGTGGGCACTTAGGGAATAGCTTCTCTACCCAGGAAATCTAGTCAAATAGGAATTAAAATCAAACTCATTACAATGAGTTCAGAATTAATGTTCCTTTTAATGAAAAAAGCCACCTCAAACATTTGTTTAATTGATTAAATCTTTTTAGAGATTAACCTGCTTTTATAAACAAGCCCATTAGTAGGAAGTTTTCCAACAATTCAAATCTTTCTTATAAACAATTCTTGAAATTCATATGGGCTTATAAATAATGGAAAATTCACATTAAGTCTTGCCAAATTCCAAATATTGGCAAAAACGTAATTTGACTTTTGATCAACACAAACTGCTTAGGTATATTCACATGTCACAAACTAAAACATAGTATAACTGTGTAATGACTCTACTTAGAGATTATACTAATAATTTGTATACAGTCTCATACCTCTTGTTTACATGTTACACAGTCCTCTGTGAAATATGGTTAATATGTCATTAATTCCTTTTTCTGTCATGCACAGGAGGAATGAAATATTTGTCTGCGACATGTCTCATTATCTTTTACTTTTAGAACTGTCTTCAGATGTCAGTTTGTGTAATGTGATAGCTCCCCACAAGGACTTCATGAAACATTTAATGAAATGTCTTTAGTTCTTTCAGAAGGCCAATGATGATTTGGGAAATAAATAGTTGTTGAGAATACTACAACAATTAGAGCAAAAGACTCAAAAGGAGAGTATTAGTCAAAACACTGCATCTTCAGAAGGTTCTGGAATTCAGTAAATGGAAATTCCCCAGCTGAGATTTTCTTTTTATCGTTGATCTGTCCCAATTATTGCTCACTGCTAAACCTCACACAAGCATCTCTCTAAAGCAATCTTCAAGATTTATAGGAAGATTCATAGAAATAATACAGTGCCTTTCCATGCTTCAGATAATTATAACTTATTAAAGTTTGTTCGTACAGTGAGTCAAAGCTACTTTGACTTCTGCCTCTTCTTTTTTTTTTCCCTTCAGAACTGTAATACATTTTATTTTATTATTTTTTTGGAATTTTTTATTAGATATTTATTTCATTTACATTTCCAATGCTATCGCAAAAGTCCCCTCCACCCTCCCCCACCCACTCCTCCACCCACCCACTCCCACTTCTTGACCCTGGCATTCCCCTGTACTGAGGCATATAAAGTTTGCAAGACCAATGGGCCTCTGTTTCCACTGATGGCTGACTAGGCTATCTTCTGATACATATGCAGCTAGAGACACAAGCTCCAGGGGGTACTGGTTAGTTCATATTGTTGTTCCACCTATAGGGTTGCAGATCCCCCCAGCTCCTTGGGTATTTTCACTAGCTCCTCCATTGGGGGCCCTGTGATCCATCCAATAGCTGACTGTGAGCATCCACTTCTGTATTTGCTAGGCATTGGCATAGCCTCACAAGAGACAGATATATCAGGGTACTTTCAGCTAAGTCTTGCTAATGTATGCAATGGTGTCAGCGTTTGGAGGCTGATTATGGGATGGATCTCCGGGTATGGCAGTCTCTAGATGGTCCATCCTTTCATCTCAGCTCCAAACTTTGTCTCTATAACTCCTTCCATGGGTGTTTTGTTCCCAATTCTAAGAAGGGGCAAAGTATCCACACTTTGGTCTCATTCTTCTTGAGTTTCATGTGTTTTGCAAATTGTATCTTATATCTTGGGTATTCTAAGTTTCTGGGCTAATATCCACTTATCAGTGAGTACATATCATGTGAGTTCTTTTATGATTGGGTTACCTCACTCAGGATGATGCCTTCCAGGTCCATCCATTTGCCTAGGAATTTCATAAATTCATTCTTTTTAATAGCTGAGTAGTACTCCATTGTGTAAATATACCACATTTTCTGTATCCATTCCTCTGTTGAGGGGCATCTGGGTTCTTTCCAGCTTCCGGCTATTATAAATAAGGCTGTTATGAACATAGGGAAGCATGTGTCCTTCTTACTGGTTGGAACATCTTCTGGATATATGCCCAGGAGAGGTATTGCTGGATCCACTGGTAGTACTATGTCCAATTTTCTGAGGAACTGCCAGACTGATTTCCAGAGTGGTTGTACAAGCTTGCAATCCCACCAACAATGGAGGAGTGTTCCTCTTTCTCCATATCCTTGCCAATATCTGTTGTCACCTGATTTTTTTTTAATTTTTAATATTTTTTATTACATATTTTCCTCAATTACATTTCCAATGCTATCCCAAAAGTCCCCCATACCCCCCCACTTCCCTACCCACCCATTCCCATTCTTTTGGCCCTGGCATTCCCCTATATTGGGGCATATAAAGTTTGCAAGTCCAATGGGCCTCTCTTTCCAGTGATGGCCGACTAGGCCATCTTTCGATACATATGCAGCTAGAGACAAGAGCTCCGGGGTACTGGTTAGTTCATCATGTTGTTCCAACTATAGGGTTGCAGATCCCTTTAGCTCCATGGGTACTTTCTCTAGCTTCTCCATTGGGAGCCCTGTGATCCATCCAATAGCTGACTGTGAGCATCCACTTCTGTGTTTGCTAGGCCCCAGCATAGTCTCACAAGAGACAGCTATATTTGGGTCCTTTCAGCAAAATCTTGCTAGTGTATGCAATGGTGTCAGCGTTTGGAAGCTGATTATTGGATGGATCCCTGGATATGGCAGTCTCTAGATGGTCCATCCTTTCATCACAGCTCGAAACTTTACCGGAGGATCCAGCAATACCTCTCCTGGGCATATATCCAGAAGATGTCCCAACCGGTAAGAAGGACACATGCTCCACTATGTTCATAGCAGCCTTATTTATAATAGCCAGAAGCTGGAAAGAACCCAGATGCCCCTCAACAGAGGAATGGATACAGAAATTATGCTACATTTACACAATGGAGTACTACTCAGCTATTAAAAAGAATGAATTTATGAAATTCCTAGGCAAATGGTTGGACCTGGAGGGCATCATCTTGAGTGAGGTAACACAATCACAAAGGAACTTGCACAATATGTATTCACTGATAAGTGGATATTAGCCCAAAACTTAGGATACCCAAGATATAAGATACAATTTGCTAAACGCATGAAACTCAAGAAGAATGAAGACCAAAGTGTGGACAATATGCCCCTTCTTAGAATTGGGAACAAAACACCCATCGTTAAGTCTCATAATATAAAACCCAGTGAGCAGTAGATGGTGATTTACACAGAAATTCATAACCAGTTGAAGGTAGAGAAAATAAAAGATTGGCAATGCTCTGCTGTAAGCAGGATGTCTATATCATACTCTAAGAGATCTTTGTAGATGAGGAGGTTGAAAGATTGTAAGAGAAAGAAGTGGTGGACAGCTACAAGGAGATACTTTTTACCCTCTGGAAATAGCAAGGCAGATGCATGTAAGAACGCACAGAAGCTGGGACAAATACATAAGACCTTCCCAAGCTTGTGAACCTAGATAAGGGGTTAGGATGGACACCACCTCGCACCTGTAGCTAAGGAGCCAGTGAAATTTGATAGCTCATTGTGGGGAGGACTGTTTTCATCAAGGGTGCATGGCTCTTGGTTGGGTATCCACACTCCAAGAGTATAGAGAGATGGAAAGCCCCACATCCAAGAGTATATAGGCAGAACCAACTGCATTTGACAATTTTAAACAAACACAGTAGAAGATAAAAATTTGAGCAAGTAGCAAAGTTGGGAATGAGAGGCGTTGAGAGAGAGAGAGAGTGAATATGATAAACATATATTGTACAAAATCTTCAAAGAACAAATAGAAATGAGGAAAAATTCAAGTACCTGAGTATCAGACATATCTACAGATGATGCAAATTTAGTTCATGATCTGGTTTCTGAGGTATTATAAACCACAAATCACACAGAACCTTTTCTGTGGATTTCCTACATGCTGTAAATTGTTAATGTGAACCAAGGTGCTAGAAGAAATCGCTGTGGTTGCAATCAATGCTGAGAAAGCTACTGCCATAACTCATACCTGAGGTTCCAGCAATTCTGAGTCTGTGCTACTTAGTTCTAGTAAGTCAACATGTTGAATACATGAGCACTTCAGCTGTGTTGTTATGGACCAGAATGGAGTGAAGGAGAGCAGTGAACAGGGTGCTCTGGATGGCAATGTCATATATGAATATATGTATATGTGTGTGTGTCTGTGATTATGTGTATATATATATATATATATATATACATTTATATACATATATACACATATAGTGTTCACATGGAACATATGTGTTTTCATATAATGTATGTGAACATATATAACCATAACATATGGTCTCCAGGTGTTGAATGTACAGTTCTTCCCAGAGTACTTTTGATACAAAAGGTTAAAAGATTTGAAGGTTTTGTCTTGTCAGTTGTCTTAAGACTGTTGTATAGCCTACACTATTGGCTTGGGTACCTGAATTGCAAATGAAGTCCCGTTACCCCCCCACCCCCCCATTTCATCCAAGTTTCCTGAAGGTTTCTGATCTCCATGTTTCTGTGTTCCTGGCAACTTGCCTCATATGAGGCAGGAACAAGGATGCTGCATCTCTCCAGAGAGGTACAAGTACTGCTGGTAGATGAAACTTTGACACAGGTTTAAGACTGTGATTCATGAGGGGTGTCATCCTGGTCTCAGCCTGGTCCTCTTGTGTGACACACAGTGTGTGTGTATTACATTCTCTAGGGACTGGAGAACCCAGTGCTTCCTGGTTATTTGTTTTATCTTTATATTGATTCTGGGAAGCACAGCGTTTCTCTTGAAGTGTCTGACATCTTTAATTTATTTGAGTGGTCCTTATGGACTTTCAATTTTTCACCCTACCTGGATTGTAGGAATATCAACATTTCTTGACGTTTTGTTTTCCCCTAGGAAGGAAACACGTTTTCATCTCATGTACTGAGAAAAGAGCTCAGTGATCCCCTTGCTCTCTTATACATTTATTTACCGGTGTGTTGCTGATGTTTGCATACAGTATCTAGTTTGGCCGTAGCATCATAGTGTGAGTCCAGTAGACTCCAATGCTCATAACACTGAACAACTGCTTTCCAGTTATCCAACCTTACCTGTCTACAACCTTTAGGAACTATAAAAATTCCACTATGCAACTTTAGTGTATTTCTTATTTTCCCAGCCTCTAGTTTCTTCCAGTTTAATTAAGTTCTTTGTTATATGTGCATCTTTGTCTCAGTTTATACTAAATCGTGTTTGTAAATTAGAAAAAGGAATTCTTAATCAAGAGACTAGTAGCAAATAGATACCACCAGGGGGTTGACAAATGAGTAAAAAGAAGGCCCATCATCTGGAAGAAGTCTCTATAAATTGAGCTTTACAGGATTTCAGCATTGTACTACTCAACCTGTGGTCCACTTGTGCAAGAGCATAATTAGATGCATCTCATAAGTCAGTCACTAATCATGGCTTTTCACACGAAGTTTGCATTTATTTCAGTGTTTGCTGAATTAACCAACTACCTTTTAATAACATAAAACGTCTATTGCATACATCCTTTCCCCTGAAAATCCAAGGTTATTTTGACCACATAGCATTCAATTACACAGCAGGTAAGTACCACAAAGTGCCCACGAGAGGAGACCACACATGGGCAATTCATTACAGCAAGCCCATTGTATCAACCTCTTACAGTTATGCCTGTTCTTGTCCTGGGGAGAAGTCTTTTTTCCTGTGTTTTTCAATAGCTGTTCTCATTCTCACAGGAGCCTGTTTTCATACATCTCATTAAACCTCATGCTGTGCCCAGGTTATGACATTTCACATGATAGTATGCACACAGGCTATGTGAAGGTTAGTAGGGGAGTGTCATATTATACACTCGTGGGATTAGCTGGAAAATCCTGTCATACACACACACACACACACACACACACACACACACAGCATCCTTTGGCTGCTTTCCTGAGCTCCTGGGATTCAAAATCCTAGTTAGTAGCCAGGGCCAAGTCACCCATACTTATTATGTTACTCTTTAATGTTGATAATTTTCTGAACTCTGCCTCTGTTGACGTAGTATGACCCTTCTTATTATGCTGTATGCAGGTTAGCATTTCGGAAAAGCATTTCGGTTAGCATTTCGTGGAAAACCAGGTGCTGCTGCTCTGCGTCTTGCCATCTGCTGTGCAGTTATTTTTAGTTCCCTCCTTCATTAATCACCATGGCTGTGAGGACAAAGGAACTACTGGAGCTGACTGTTCTGTTTATCCTAACAAATACTTCTGAGACACTTTTTCCTTTCCTCATAGGAGATGTCACTCAGGTCACGCCTTAAAACCCTGTTTTAGGAGAAGTTATTCCGTATGTTGGCATCGATTAAGCTGGTTTATCATAACTGACAAACAGACCTGGAATGAGAAGTTTAAGAAAAGCACAGAGAAATGAGTATCCTACCCTTAGATTTCTGCCTGCTACTTTTAGGAACACAGAAATATCCTGGCATGTATTGTCTTTTTGTTGTTGTTGTTGTTGTTGTTATGGTATTTACTATTAAAGCAAGTTGTAGTTTTAAAAAATATAGGACTAATAGCAAGTGTTTGGGGATAGGTTACAATTACATGCATTATATGCAGATTTTTTTGAGGGGAGAACAAATCACATTTGGAGTTCAAAAAGGGCATTTTGCTATAATTGAATGAGACACAAAACCAAAGAACATTTACTAACTGATCATTTTAATGCAGAACTCTAAAAAGTTTATTTATGTGCACACACACACATGAACACAAACACATGCACACACACACACTCAAAATCAGACCAAAAATGTATGCCCTTCTTCACCTCTAAATGCACACCAGCTACCACTTTCTAACCACAATTCTTTCAACCCTAAATCCTGGTGTCCACTAATCATCTCCTGACCACAACCAACTTGTATCTGCATCAAAGGAATTACAGAGCACCTAAACCTTCGAGAAAATCTACTTGAGATTGACCTAGAGTGGTACAGGGTAACCATTCTTCCATATTTATGGAACTAAACTCAATAGCAATAGTGTGGAGATGTTTCACATTTTGTTACACTTGTACCCTGTACAGACCATGTGGGTTCCTCCAGTAGCTTTGGTTGATTAGAACTAGGGTTGGTGTAAACATTCAGGTACTACTTTTCCTGTGAACAACACGCTTTTCCCCCCTCAACATAACCATGTTGAGTTGGGATGATTCATATTTAGGTTCCTGTAAAATCTTCAGTGTTCTTTCAAGCTTGGTTGTTAGATCTTTGCATCCTTTTATTTCAGGGAGGGCTGGCATAAGCCCCTAGTTGGGGAGGATTTAGAAGTTAAATCTCTCTGTCTAAATCATAAGAGTTGATGAACTGTATGTCACAGATAAGCTATGCAGAGCATTGCTTATCATGTTACTATAGCCTTGTCCAAGAATGCTTACTTGAAGACCTTACATACAAAACACAGTCTCAAAATGGAAGGAATGTAAAGGAAAGAGAAATAAGATTTGAAACAAACATACTGTGTGTTTGTTCTCATGAGTCCAGTTATAGTATTCTACTGGGCACACACACAGATCTTTCTAAATTTTTACAATACTTGAAACATATTGTTAATACAGTTTTGCCGCTGAGGTAATTGGCATTAGGAGTAGTTGGAACTTATGGCAGATTTGTGAAGCTTGGTAAATGAGAGAGATCATGTGTCTCCTCAGTTCTTTTGTAGTGCCCTATCTATTCAATGTTACTTATTTGTCTTTCAGTCACTCTTCTACAACTGTAGGGTAAGTGGCATGAGACTAAGTAATTAATATCCATGAATATTAGATGTTCAGTCCTCTGTATTCATAATAAAAATTTGATCTCTGAGGATCCAGAATGTGTGTTTAAAAAAATGAACAGGAACAAAAAAAAGTCTATTCAAAGCTGTGACGGGAGTACTGGGAATTCTGGGAATGATGAAGTATATTTCAAAGAAGGTAGCATTGGTCAGGGGAAAAGTGTCTTCGGGGGACATTGTACTGCAAATGACAAGAGGAAAGAAATGAAAAAAGGTATTTAAGGAAAGAGGAGCAGAAGAGAGTGGATTGAGGGTAAAAGAAAGAAGTTGCACAGGGGTGGCACAGCACACTGGAATGAGGGTGGGTGGAACTCTGAGGAGGTGGAGGAGACAGGGACCAGGAGGAGGGAGAGCCAAGCCAATCAGATGAGCAAATATTTTTGAACTCACATTTAAAGTTACTAAACAGTTAAGGTTGGAAAAAATATTATTTTGATTATACCTTGATGGGTTTTGTGTAGTTCACATTGATATTGCTCTAAACAAAATTTCATGAGTATTGATTTTAGCTGGGTGATGTGAGTATCAGTTTTGCAATGATCACAATGGACCACTGTTAGCAAAATTCAGATGAATGGAGAAGGAAAATTTTCTTTCTCTAACTAAGGAGTTAATCTTGTAGTTGTTCTGACCTCAAATAAAAGATTGATGGTGTTCCTTAAAGAGATACAGTATATATTAAAATAAAAGAGTCTTGTAGGTGCTAAAAGAAAGAAAAGAACAGGTTTAAATGGAAGAATATGTATCCTGAATGTCAGTAAGGTATACAACTGTGTGGCATGGATTGTCAGTGAGTTAGTTAGAAAATAGTGTCAGCCTCTAAGGAAGCTGCATATTCAGGATATTCTGATAAGAATATAATCTCTGTCTATCTCTTTGTCTCTGCCTCTCACTCTCAGATCATATCCAGAATTACTGGTCAAATTATTTTTACTTGGAAACAAAAAAGTCAAATTTACACAAAATGACATGAAAATAAAATAATTGATAAGGTGTACCAACTTCATCCAGATTAGAAAAAGATAGTAACATAAAGGATATACGTGTCTAATTTTGATACAGTTGATTCTATACATTAAATTCCATTTATCAATATGATAATGGATGCTACAAGTGCAATTTCAAAATTATATATGGTGCAATATAACTGAAACAGTGTCCTTTAGTGCAAAAATGATTTTAAGAGCATTGGCATAATTGGTATATTTATCTGCTTTTCAAGTAAAAAATGTGCCTTTTTAGTATTACCATTTATCTTTAGAAAGATTTCCACAATGAAATACTAGGATGTAGAAGTTCTCTGTTTAAGATATAGAGAACTGTGTGTGTATACCACCTCCACAATGGAAAAAGGTTGTGGAATGTACACTTTGCAGTTTCCTTCAGCCTATCAGAGAACTGAAGTTTCAAGGCAATTGCATACACTAAATTATTAAAACTAATGCCTCAATGAGAAATAACATTTTTTCATACTTGGCATTATAAAAATGGATAAGAGGAATATAGATAAGATGGTATTAATCTCTTATTTATTTATTTATTTATTTATTTATTTATTTATTTATTTATATTTTTATGCTCTAGATTTTGTTCTCCCACGCCCTCCATGCAGGTCCACCCTCCAACTGTAACACATCCCATAGCTTTTCCCTAGCCCTCAGTTTCCATGAGGATGTCCCCATCCCACACCCTCCACCCCACCTGATCTCTAAACTCCATGGGGCCTCCAGTCTTTTGAGGGTTAGGTGTATCTTCCCTGACTGAACCCAGATCCAGCAGTCCTCTGCTGTATATGTGTTGGGGGCCTCATGTCAGCTGGTGTATGCTGCCTGGTTGGTGGTCCAGTGTTTGAGATGTCTCGGGTGTCCAGATTAATTAAGTTTGCTGGTCCTCTTACAGAGTTGTTCTTCTCCTCAGCTTCTTTCAGGCTTCCCTAATGCAACAACAGGGGTTAGCTGCTTCTGTGCAATGGTTAAGTGCGAATATCTGCATCTGACTCTTTCAGCTGCTTGTTGGGTCTTCTTGAGTAGGGTCATGCTAGGTCCCTTTTTGTGAGTACTCCATAGCCTCAGTAATAGTGTCAGGCCTTGGGACCTCCCATTGAGCTGGATCCCACTTTGGACCTGTCACTGGACCTTCTTTTCCTCAGGCTCCTCTCCCTGTAATTATTTCAGATAGGAACAATTATAGGTTAGAGATGTGACTGTGGGATGGCAACCCCATCCCTCATTTGATGTCCTGTCTTTTTGCTGAAGGTGGGCCATATAAGTTTTCTCTCCCTACTGTTTAGCATTTCATCTAAGGTCCCTCCCTTTGAGTCCTAGGAGTCTCTCACTTCCCAGGTCTCTTGTACATTTTGGAGCCCCCCCCCCAACCTCCTATTTCCTGAGGTTGCCTATTTACATTCTTTCTGCTGGCCCTCAGGACTTCAGTCCTTTTCCCTCATCCAATACCAGATCAGGTTCCTGTCTTCCCTCCACTCACCTACCCCCTCCACTTTCCTTCCCAGGTCCCTCCGCCTCCCCACTTGTGATTGTTTTCTTCTCTCTCTCAAGTGAGATTGAGGCATCCTCACTTGAGCAGTTCAGCTTGTTGACATTTTTGAGTTCTGTGGACTGTGTCTTGGGTATTCTGCACTTTTTTTGGGCTAATATTCACTTATTAGTGAGTATCTACCATGCATATCCTTTTGGGTCTGAGTTACCTCACTCAGGATGATATTTTCTAGTTCCATCCATTTGCCTGCAAAACTCAAGATGTCTTTGTTCTTAGTAGTTGAGTGGTATTTCATTGTGTAAATGAACCACATTTTCAGTATCTATTATTCTATCATGGGACATCTGGTTTGTTTAAGCTTCTGGCTATCACAAATAAAGCCACTATGAACATAGTGGAATATGTGCCCCTGTGGCATGATGGGGCATATTTTGCATATATTCCCAAGAGTGGTATAGCTGGGTCTTTAGGTAGATCTATTTCTAATTTTCTGAAGAACCTCCGGATTGTTTCCAGAGTGGTTATACCAGTTTGCAATTTCGCCAGCAATGGAGGAGTGTTCCTTTTTCTCCATATTGTCACCAATATGTGTTGTTACTTGAGGTTTTCATCTTAGCCATTCCGATTGGTGTAAGGTGGAGTCTCTCAGTCATTTTGATTTGCACTAGTCCTTATTCAAGGACTTTGAACAGTATTTTAGGTCTTTTTCAGCCATTCAAGATTCTTGGTTTAGTTCTATATCCCATTTTTTGATTGGGTTGTTTGGGTTTTTGGTGGCTAGCTTCTTGAGTTCTTTATATATTTTAGATATTATCCCTCTTTTGGATGTGGGGGTTAGTGAAGATTTTTTTTTCCTGAATCTGTCGGTTGTTAATTTGTCTTACTGACTGTCTTACAGACTTTCCAGTTTCATGAGGTCCCATTTATCAATTCTTGATCTTAGAGCATGAGTCACTGCAATTCTGTTTAGGAAATTTCCCCCTGTGCCAATGAGTTCAAGGCTCTTTCCCACGTTCTCTTCTACGAGATGCAGTGTATCTGGTTCTATGTTGAGGTTCTTGGTCCACTTGGACTTGAGCTTTGTGGACATATGGGTCTATTTTCATTTTCTACATTAAGACAGACAGTTAAACAAGCACCATTTATTGAAGATGCTTTCTTTTTTTCCATTGTATATATATTTTTATGTATGTTAATTTTATTTATTTATTTTTTTAATTAGGTATTTTCTTCATTTACATTTCCAATGCTATCCCAACAGTCCCCCTAACCCTCCCCCCAACTCCCCTCCCCACCCACTCTCACTTCTTGGTCCTAGCATTTCCCCTGTACTGAGGCATATAAAGTTTGCAAGACCAATGGGTCTCTCTTTCCAATGATGGCCAACTAGGCCCTCTTCTGATATATATGCAGCTAGAGACACAAGCTCTGGGGGGTACTGGTTAGTTCATACTGTTGTTCTACCTATAGGGTTGCAGACCCCTTTAGCTCCTTGGGTACTTTCTCTAGCTCCTCCATTGGGGTCCCTGTGATTCATCCAATAGCTGACTGTGAGCATCCACTTCTTTGTTTGCTAGGCCCCAGCATAGTATCACAAGAGACAGCTATATCTGGGTCCTTTCAGCAAAATCTTGCTAGTATATGCAATGGTGTCAGCGTTTGGAGGCTGATTATGGGATGAATCCCCAGGTAAGGCAGTCTCAAGATGGTCCATCCTTTCTTCCCAGCTCCAAACTTTGTCTCTGAAACTCTTTCCATGGATGTTTTGTTCCCAATTCAAAGAAGGGGCAAAGTGTCCACATTTGGTCTTTGTTCTTCTTGAGTTTCATGTGTTTTGCAAATTGTATCTTGAATTTTGGGTATTCTAAGTTTCTGGGCTAACATCCACATATAAGTGAGTACATATCATGTGAGTTCTTTTGTGATTGGGTTTCCTCACTCAGGATGATGCCCTCCAGGTCCAACCATGTGCCTAGGAATTTCATAAATTCATTGTTTTTAATAGCTGAGTAGTACTCCATTGTGTAAATGTACCATATTTTCTGTATCCATTCCTCTATTGAGGGGCATCTGGGTTCTTTCCAGCTTCTGGCTATTATAAATAAGACTGCTATGAACATAGTGGAGCAAGTGTCCTTCTTACCAGTTGGAACAACTTCTGGATATAAGCCCAGGAGAGGTATTGCTGGATCCTTCGGTAGTACTATGTCCAATTTTCTGAGGAACCGCCAGACTGATTTCCAGAGTGGTTGTACAAGCTTGCAATCCCACCAACAATGGAGGAGTGTTCCTCTTTCTCCACATCCTCGCCAGCATCTGCTGTCACCTGAGTTTTTGATCTTAGCCCATCTGACTGGTGTGAGACAGAATCTCAGGGTTGCTTTGATTTGCATTTCTCTGATGGTTAAGGATGCTGAACATTTTTCAGGTGCTTCTCAGCCATTAGGTATTCCTCAGGTGAGAATTCTTTGTTTAGCTCTGAGCCCCATTTTTTAATGGGGTTATTTGACTTTCTGGAGTCCACCTTCTTGAGTTCCTTATATATATTGGATATTAGTCCCCTTTGTGATTTAGGATAGGTAAAGATCCTTTCCCAATCTGGTGGTGGCCTTTTTGTCTTATTGACTGTGTCTTTTGCCTCACAGAAGCTTTGCAATTTTATGAGATCCCATTTGTCGATTCTCGATCTTACAGCACAAGCCATTGCTATTCTACTCAGGAATTTTTCCCCTGTGCCCATATCTTCGAGGCTTTTCCCCACTTTCTCCTCTATAAGTGTCACTGTCTCTGGTTTTACGTGGAGTTCCTTGATCCACTTAGATTTGACCTTAGTACAAGGAGATATGGATGGATCAATTTGCATTCTTCTGCATGATAACCTCCTGTTGTGCCAGCACCATTTGTTGAAAATGCTGTCTTTTTTCCACTGGATGGTTTTAGCTCCTTTGTCAAAGATGAAGTGACCATAGGTGTGTGGGTTCATTTCTGGGTCTTCAATTCTATTCCATTGGTCTACTTGTCTGTCGCTATACCAGTGCCATGCAGTTTTTATCACAACTGCTCTGTAGTAGAGCTTGAGATCAAGATACAATGTTCTGTAGAAATCTGTTAAATCCATTTGTTTCATAACTTCTGTTAGTTTCAGTGTGTCCCTGTTTAATTCCAGTTTCCACGATCTGTCCATTGATGAAAGTGGTGTTTTGAAGTCTCCCACTATTATTGTATGAGCTGCAATGTGTGCTTTGAGCTTTACTAAAGTTTCTTTAATGAATGTGGCTGCCCTTGCATTTGGAGCATAGATATTCAGAATTGAGAGTTCCTCTTGGAAGATTTTACCTTTGATGACTATGAAGTGTCCCTCCTTGTCTTTTTTTGATAGCTTTGATTTGGAAGTCGATTTTATTAGCTATTAGAGTAGCTACTCCAGCTTGTTTCTTCAGACCATTTGCTTGGAAAATTATTTTCCAGACTTTCATTCTGAGGTAGTGTCTTTCTTTTTCCCTGAGATGGGTTTCCTGTAAGAAGCAAAATGTTGGGTCCTGTTTGTGTAGCCAGTCTGTTAGTCTATGTCTTTTTATTGGGGAATTGTGTCCCTTGATATTAAGAGATATTAAGGAAAAGTATTTGTTGCTTCCTATTATTTTTGTTGTTAGAGTTGGCATTCTGTTCTTGTGGCTGTCTTCTTTTTGGTTTGTTGAAGGATTGCTTTCTTACTTTTTCTAGGGTGTAGTTTCCATCCTTGTATTGTTTTTTTTCTTTTTTTTTTCTGTTATTATCCTTTGAAGGGCTGGATTCGTGGAAAGATATTGTGTGAATTTGGTTTTGTCATGGAATACTTTAGTTTCTCCATCTATGGTAATTGAGTGTTTGGCTGGGTATAGTAGCCTGGGCTGGCATTTGTGTTCTCTTAGTGTCTGTATAACATCTTTCCAGGATCTTCTGGCTTTCATAGTCTCTGGTGAAAAGTCTGGTGTAATTCTGATAGGCCTGCCTTTATATGTTACTTGACCTTTTTCCCTTACTGCTTTTAATATTCTATATTTATTTAGTGCATTTGTTGTTCTGATTTTTATGTGTTGGGAGGAATTTCTTTTCTGGTCTAGTCTATTTGGAGTTCTGTAGGCTTCTTTTATGTTCATGGGCATCTATTTCATTAGGTTTGGAAAGTTTACTTCTATAATTTTGTTGAAGATATTTGCTGGCCCTTTAAGTTGAAAATCTTCATTCTCATCTATTCCTATTATCTGTAGGTTTGATCTTCTCATTGTGTTCTGGATTTCCTGGATGTTTTGAGTTAGGATCTTTCTGCATTTTGCATTTTCTTTTATTGTTGTGCTGATGTTCTCTCTGGAAACTTCTGCACCTGAGATTCTCTCTTCCATCTCTTGTATTCTGTTGCTGATGATCACATCTATGGTTCCAGATTTCTTTCCTAGGGTTTCTATCTCCAGCGTTGCCTCACTTTGTTTTTTTTTTATTATGTCTGCTTCCCTTTTTAGGTCTAGTATGGTTTTGTTCATTTCTATCACCTGTTTGGATGTGTTTTCTTGTTTTTCGTTAAGGATTTCTACCTTTTTGGTTGTGTTTTCCTGTTTTTGTTTTAGGACTTGTAACTCTTTAGCAGTGTTCTCCTGTATTTCTTTAAGTGAGTTATTAAAGTCCTTCTTGATGTCCTCTACCATCACCATAAGATACGCTTTTAAATCCGGGTCTAGCTTTTCGGGTGTGTTGGGGTGCCCAGGACTGGGAGAGATGGGAATGCTGTGTTCTGATGATGGTGAATGGTTTTGGTTTCTGTCAGTCAGATTCTTATGTTTGCCTTTCGCCATCTGGTAATCTCTGGAGTTAGTTTTTATAGTTGTCTCTGATTAGAGCTTGTTCCTCTCGTGATTCTGTTAGCCTCTATCAGTAGACCTGGGAGTTTCAATGGTCAGAGCATTCTCTGCAGGCAAGCTCTCCTCTTACAGGGAAGGTGCACAGATATCTGGTGCTCAGACCTGGCTCCTGGCAGAAGATGAAGGCCTGAAACAAGGTCTGTCCCAGAAGTTGTTAGCTTCTGTAGTCCACACTCTCACCTGTGCAGACTAGTCTTGGAGGGATCTGAGAACCAAGATGGCTCCCCCAGGTGCCCCAGCAAAGCATCTGAGGAGCCTGAAACGGGGTCTGCCTCAGAAATTGTTCTCTAGGGACCTTGGGGGTGTCTGCTAACTCTGTGCCCAGGTGACCTGGTGCTGGCACTGACCGGAAGGGGCTTGTTACCCTGGTTAGGCCGGGTTTTCTGCTTCCCTAATGCTGTCTCAGGTCCTGTGCGATTGGATTGGAAAGAAGTTGTGTTCCACTAACCAGAGGTCCTAAGATCGTGTGCAGATCCTCTAGGGACTGTGGGGGTGTCAGTAGACTCTGAGCCCAAGGTGACCTGGTGCTGGTGCCGATTGGAAGGGATTTTTCCCATTGTATATTTTTGGCATTTTGTCAAAGATCAAGTGTCTGCAAGTGTGTGGTTTTATTTCTGGGTCTTCAATTCTACTCTATTGATCAACATGTCTGTCTCTGTACCAATACCATGCAGTTCTTTTTTGTTTGTTTGTTTGTTTGTTTTAGTTTTTTATTTAAATCACTATTGCTCTGTTGTAAAGCTTGAGATCAGGGATGGTGATTCTCCAGCCGTTCTTTTATTTTTAAGAATTGCTGTGGCTATTTTTGTTTTTTGCATTTCCAGATGAATTTGAGAATTGCTCTTTCAAAGAGAAGAATTGTGTTGGGATTTTGATGGGATTGCATTTAATCTGTAGATCACCTTTGATAGATTGGCCATTTTTACTATATTAATTCTGCCAATCCATGAGCATATGAAATCTCTCCATTTTCTGAGATCGTCTTCGATTTCTTCCTTAAGAGACTTGAAGTTATTGTCATACAGGTCTTTCACTTGTTTGGTTAGAATTATCCCAAGATATTTTATATTATTTTTGGCTATTGTGAAGGAAGTTTTTTTCCTAATTTCTTTTTTCAGGCTGTTTATCATTCGTACTGATTCATTTGAGTTAATTTATATCAAGTCACTTTGCTGAAGTTGTTTATCAGCTGGAGTTGTCTGGTAGAATTTTTTGGGTTGCTTATATATACTATCATATCATCTGCAAATAGTGATATCTTTATTTCTTCTTTGCCAGTTTATATCCCCTTGACTTTTTTGTTGTCTTATTGTTCTAGCTTGCACTTCGAATACTATTTTGCATAGATTTGGCAAGAGTGGGCATCCTTGTCCTGTCCCTGATTTCAGTGGTATTGTTTCTAGTATGTCTCCATTTAATTTGATATTGGCTGTTGGTTTGCAGTAAATTGCTATTATTATGTTTATGTATGGGACTTGAATTCCTGATCTCTCCAATACTTTTCACATGAAGGGGTGTTGTATTTTGTCAAATGCTTTTTCTGCATCTAAGGAGATGATCATGTGATTTTTTTCTTTGACTTTGTTTATATGGCGAATTATGCTAATGGATTTACTTATAATGAGCCAACCTTGCATCCCTGGGATGAAGCTTACTTGATCGTGGTGAATGGTGATTTTGATATGTTCTTGCAAGAATTTTATTGAGTACTTTTGCATCAATATTCATAAGCAAGATTGGTCTGAATTTCTCTTTTTTTGTTTGGGTACATGTGTGGTTTAGGTATCAGAGTAATTGTGGCTTCATAGAACAAGTTAGGTAGTGTTCCTTCTGTTTCTGTTTTATGGATTGGTTTGAGTAATATTGGTGTCAGGTCTTCTTTGAATGTCTGGTAGAATTCTGCACTAATCCATCTGGCCCCAGGCTTTTTTTGGTTGGGAGATTTTTAATGGCTTCTACTTGTTTGTGCAATATGGGCCTGTTCAGATAGTTTTCCTGCTCTTGATTTGACTTTGGTATGTGGCATTTATCTAGAAACCATCCATTTCATCTAGATTTTACAGTTTAGTTGAGTATAGCCTTTTATAGTAGGATCTGATGATTTTTTGAATTTCCTCCATTTCTGTTGTTATGTCTCTTTTTTCATTTCTGATTTTGTTAATTTGGATACAGCCTCGGGGACCTTTAGTTAGTTTGGCTAGGGGCTTATCTATCTTTTTGATTCTCTCAAAGAATCAGCTTTTTTTTTTTTTTTTTTTTGTATTGTTCTCTTTGTTTCCATTTGGTTGATTTCAGCCCTCAGTTTGACTATTTCCTGCCTTCTACTGCTCTTGGGTGAGTTTGCTATTTTTTGTTATAGAGCTCTCAGGTGTTATGTTAAGTTGTTAATGTAATCTCTCTTTAGTTTCTTTACCAGGGAACTTAATGCTATGAATTTTCCTCTTAGCACTGCTTTCATTGTGTCCCATAAGTTTTGGTATTATGGGTCAACATTTTCATTAAATTCCAGGAAGTCTTTAATTCCTTTCTTTATAATTTTCCTGACCAAGTTATTCTTATCTGTTATTTTTGCTGTTATTGAAGATCAGCTTTAGTTCATGGTGACCTGATAGGATGCATGGGAGTATTTCAATCTTCTTGTATTGGTTGAAGGTTCTTTTGTGACCAATTTTATGATAGATTTTGGAGAAGGTACCATGAAGTGCTGAGAAGAAGGTGTATTCTTTTGTTTTAGGGTGAAATGTTCTGTAGATATCTCTTAAATCTATTTGGTTCATAACCTCTATGCATTTCATTATGTCTCTGTTTAGTTTCTGTTTCAATGACCTATTCATTGGGGTGAGTCGGGTATTGGAGTTCCCCACTGATATTCTGAAGGGTTCAATGTGTGTTTTGAGTTTTAGTAAGTTTCTTTTATGAATGTGAGTGCCCTTGCATTTGGGACATAGATGTTCAGAAATTGAGACTTTCTCTTGGTGGATTTTCCTCTTGATGTGTATGAAGTGTCATCATGCTTGATGAAATTCTATTTTATTGGATATTAGAATGGCAACTCCAGCCTGTTTCTTGCAACCATTTGCTTGGAAGACCCTTTTCCATCCTTTTACTCTGACATATGCAGCAAAATGTTGGATCTTAAAAGTGGAATGTAAACAAACTTGATAGTTTAAAGCAACTGTGGGCCCAAGACTGAGTGGGGACAATTATTATGGGCAAGTACTTTACATTAGACTCTAAGATGTTCTTTTAAGAAAGAGTTGGGGGAATCTGTGGCTCTGAGGACAGGTCCCTTAAAAGAGTGGTACGATGCCAATTCATTGCTTCCTGGAGCTCAGTTAATGTTCCACAGGTTTTATGGATAAATAGAAGCAAATACTGCCTGCATGCAAAAGTGAATGGGAAGCAGAAAGACTCTTGCACTGAGGATTCTGAACTCTATGGGACACAAAGCAGAAACCCTCATCAAAAGAAGGATGGCACACACATTCACACACTCCCTATCACAGCCATGAAATAAAGTGCAGCCCTCATGAGCCAGGGAGGGAAGGAGTATAGAGAAATCCCTGTTTTTCAGTCTCAGGGACATAGGTAGATCTTTAAAGAAAAACTGCATCAAGGTGATGGCACTACTCTAGCATGATGAAGCATTGCTAGTGCTAAGTACCAAAACTAGTACTATAGTTTTGTAGCATTATATAAGAGTACAGAGAAAGGATCCACATGAGGTGCAGGTATAGAGGAATTATTGAATGCCAGGACATACCCATAGTGTGACTTCCACTTAGCAGTGCTGTTTAACCCAAGCATAAGACTCAGCAGTCTGTGTCCAGAAAAATGTGAAGCTTTCAATGACTTGGAGAAAATCACAGAAACACATAACTATGTACCAGCTTACCTCCTGGGTAGATTAATTGAACAGAACATCTCATGAAAGAAAGAAATCAAGCCCATGCGTAAACAGGATATGAATCAGTCTCTCCTGTCTCTAGAAATAATTATGTGAATTAAATAAAAATCACAAATAAAATGATGCAAAGATTAGCATTCTCAAGAGATAATCAACCCAACTGAACATAGAGATGATCCAGATAGTTGAATTTCCAGAGAAAATTAAAAACAATTATACCTATTTATATTGAATGATGTAGAAGAAAACTTGAACATCATGGAGATGTAGAAAAAATTCCACAGTGAAAAGTGTAAAAGGATAAATAGAACAAATTAAAGATATAACATTATAAAAGAAGCATTCTAATGACAGATTTGCCAGTAAACACTGCCACACATCAGGGAAAAAGATAAATGAAGTTAGATGAGTCAACAGATGTTACTAAAGTTGAAATACAAGGAGAATACACCAAAGACAGGATGGGGAATCCATGGCATTGCAAAATAACAGTAAACTGTCCATCAGAACAGAGCACAGGAACAAGATAGGAAGAGGATAATGACATAGTAAAGAGCAAAGGTGTGCGGTGTAAAGATCACAGTCAGGCACTCCCTCATCACTAGTTACAGGCAGTGGAGAGCAGCTCAGCCCATTTCAGGGACCCTCCAGAAGGAAGAATTAGTCATGAATATTCTATGCTGACAGTTGGATATTAAAGATAATGAAGAAATATGAACACTCATTATGACCTGATATTTAGAGGATGAGGATTCATATTTTCAACTTGTAAAATGATCAGATGATAGCTTTAAGTGAATGAAAAGAGAGCTGAATTTGGTTACTTCTGCATTGAAGGGTAAGCTGGGAAGGAATTAAATATCTCAAACTCAGATGGAATGCTATAACCTGCATAGATGGAAACACACATACAGGGGTCTTAGGCAACCTCCCAAGCTCAAATTGAGGAGTACTCTAGAAATACATTTGTATTGCCCATATATTGAGTTACAGCAGTGGGGAAAAATCCAGAATAATAGGGTCTTGCTCAAGCCTTTCAAAGTTAGCACATGGAGAAATCAAATTGGGAAAGAGGAAGGCAACAACATCCTGGCTGAGACCATTTTAGTCAGCACATGGGTAGAGATGCAGAGATGCTTGAGTCTTAAAAGATGAGCAACAGCATATCATGTTACCAAGAGACACATCCGTGGGTGGAGACATGGGATGTTATGTGTAGGACTTTATGTGACAGAATGAAGCAGGTGCAAAATAGCCCACACAGTGCAAATGAGCCCTGGGAGTACTACAGTCCAACCCTACAGTGGGTCTGGGATGCCAAGTATCTTTCCTGCTTCATCCAGTTCTCAAAAGTTTGAACTCTCTCTCTCTCTCTCTCTCTCTCTCTCTCTCTCTCTCTCTTAAAAAGATTTATTTATTGTTACATGTAACTACACTGTAGCTGTCTTCAGACACACCAGAAGAGGGCGTCATATCTCATTACAGATGGTTGTGAGCGACCATATGGTTGCTGGGATTTGAACTCAGGATTTTTGGAAGAGCAGTCAGTGCTCTTAACCGCTGAGCCATCTCTCCAGCCCCTGAAGTGTATCTTTTATTTTGGTTAAAGCAAACCTTTGTCTACAGGTCTCTGTTCAAGGTTGCCAAGAATCTGGCACCCCTCCAAAGAGGCCCCTGAATCCTAATATTAGCAGTTACCAGTTGATGAGACATTCCTAAGGTAAGATTATTTTTCTAGTTTATCAAACATTTTACTCATTCTGGTCATTGGGACTCAAAATTGCAGAGACCTCAACACATCAGGGTGTCTGCCCTTCAAAACTGTTATGGCAGGATAGGTTAATCATGAATTGAAGTTAGAAATTTGCCCTGGCTAAACAAATAAAGGATAGCATAACAGAAAATTATGTACTGCCCACAGCTACTGACAGCTCTTAGGTTGGGACTGATAACTTGAAAAGAACAGTGTATATTTCCCTTCCTTTGCTTCTGTAATGAATGTCTTCCTCTACAACCATTCAATTGTTTCCCTCTCTCCTCTTCTACTTTCTTCCCCTCCTTCTTTGGCTTTTCTTGACACTGGAGGGATGGCTAGCTCAGGGTTGAAGGTGATTTGTCACATGTACTTATGATAGTAACCAATGATCTGGGTCACGGGCTCCACATGGCACCTTATCAGGAGATCTGTGGCTCAGTGTATTCGGACAGGACAGCTGAGTCTTGGTTGTACAGCTTTGCTGGAAATGGGACATGTCTGGCCATAAACACTGCCACATATTTCACTCTGGACCTCCTTATGCTTTACTATCAATTTGTCATGCCTGTTGTTGTTTCCTCCCAGTAGACAATGTAAACAATGTCATCCTATCCCTAAGATTTACTAGAATTTACCTAGTCTGTCTGATTGCATATACTCCTTATAGTAGGATGCCAGAAACTGTTTGGGAGCCATTCACTAGAACCAAGCTTATTTAGGAGAATGGCATTAAGTTAGAAGTTGGGTGGTTGAATTATGATGGTATGAACATGAGTTATAGGTTTAATTAAGTTTTGAATAACTTTTGGGGTGTGTCATTTGTTGAGAAGGAGAAAAAAATTTACTTTTTCAAATTAGTCAAACGGAAATAGTCTATTCGGTACTTCAATTAACTCAGGATCAAAACTTGCCATCTTAAAAATTATTTGCTAATTTAGTTATCCACTTCATCTTGCTTTGATCATTGGGTTTTCTGTCTGTGTTTTGTAAAAAACCATATGATTAAGTGCGCAGAAATCAAAACAAAACATATAGCAATGTTAGATTTACTTTTAAACTGAATTATACTACAACATTGTATCTTCATGAATTTAGAGTCAGATGGAATTCAAATTGAGACTTGAAGCCATTGAATATTTTTTGTTACAAAATTTTTTACCTATGATTTAAGATCATTTTTCAATAACTAAATTTTGTTGACTCATGTACTTTTACATATTACCAATCAAAATAAATATAATCCACATTAACAATGTTTTCAAATGTGCTGAGATAACTATATGGTTTTAGCTCCAGCTGTTATAAAGAAAAAAATTTTCAAAGGCTATCATTTTACACACAGTAGGAAGTAAAGCTGTTTTTTTTCACTGATAAAACTTTCTCTAAACAGCATTAAAATATGAAATGCATTGTTAAATATTTCAAGGAATATTTTCGTTTCTTTTTTTCCAATTTTTTATTAGATATTTTCTTTATTTACATTTCAAATGTTATCCTCTTTCCTAGTTTCCCCTCTGAAAATCCCCTCTCCCCTTCCCTCTCCCACTGCTCCCCAACCCACCCACTCCTATTTCTGGTCCTGGCATTCCCCTATATTGGGGCATAGAGCCTTCATAGGACCAAGGGCCTCTCTTCCCATTGATTACTGACTAGGCCATCCTCTGCTACATACATAGCTAGATCCACAAGTTCTACCATGTGTTTTCTTTGATTGGTGGTTTAGTTCAAAGGAGCTCTGGGGGTACTGGTTAGTTCATATTGATGTTCCTCCTATGGGGCTTCAGTCACATTCAGCTCCCTGGGTATTTCCCTGGCTCCTTCATTGGGGACCTTGTGCTCTGTTCAATGGATGACTATGAGCATCCACTTCTGTATTTGCCAGGCACTGGCAGAGTCTCTCAGGAGACAGCTATACCAGGCTCCTGTCAGCAGGCTCTTGTTGGCATCTGACTAGTGGCTGTGTTTGGTGGTTGCTTATGGGGTGAATACCCAACTGGGGCAGTCTCTGGATGGTCGTTCCTCCAGTCTCTGCCCTGAACTTTGTCTCTGTAACTCCTTCCATGGGTATTTTGTTCCTAATTCTAATAAGGAACAAAGTATCCACACAAATCTTCCTTCTTCTTGAGTTTCTTGTGTTTTGCAAATTGTATTTGGGTAGTCTAAGGTTCTGGGCTAATATCCACTTATCAGTGAGTACATGCCATATGAGTTCTTTTGTGATTGGGTTAGTTCACTCAGGATGATATCCTCCAGATCCATCCAATTGCCTAAGAATTTCATAAATTCATTGTTTTTAATAGCAGAGTAGTACTCCATTGTGTAAATGTACCACATTTTCTGTATCCATTCTTCTGTTGAGGGACATCTGGGTTCTTTCCAGCTTCTGGCTATTATAAATAAGGCTGCTTAATGCACTCAATAAATGAAAAAAACAAAACCCAATCCATGAATGGTTACATTGTTTCATGCCTTGCAGAAGAAATCTTTCCAAACTGAACTCATCTTGTTTAACAGAAGTATTAGCTATCAACCAAAAGGTTACTTCCATATGCACAGACTTGTAATATTGTGTCTCCATTTTAATTATTCAGCATTTACATGTCTAGAATTACTCTGTATTTTATTAGGTATTTATTTCATTTACATTTCCAATGCTATCCCAAAAGCCCACCCAATCCCCCACCCACTCCCCTACCACCCACTCCCACTTCTTGGTCCTGAGGCAGATAAAGTTTGCACGACCAATGGGCCTCTCTTTCCAATGATGGCCAACTGGGCCATCTTCTGATACATATGCAGCTAGAGACACGAGCTCCGGGGGGGTACTGGTTAGTTCATATTGTTTTTCCACCTATAGGATTGCAGATCCCTTTAGTTCCTTGGTTACTTTCTCTAGCTCCTCCATTGGAAGCCCTGTGATTTATCCAATAGCTGACTGTGAGCATCCACTTCTGTGTTTGCTAGGCCCCAGCATAGTATCACAAGAGACAGCTATATCTGGGTCCTTTCAGCAAAATCTTGCTAGTGTATGCAATGGTGTCAGTGTTTGGAGGCTGATTATGGGATGGATCCCCGGATATGGCAGTCTCTAGATGGTCCATCCTTTCATTTCAGCTCCAGACTGTGTCTCTGTAACTCCTTCCATAGGTGTTTTGTAAGAAGGGGCAAAGTGTCCACACTTTGGTCTTCGTTCTTCTTGAGTTTCAGGTGTTTAGCAAATTGTATCTTATATCTTGGGTATTCTAAGTTTCTGAGCTAATATGCACTTATCAGTGAGTACACATAGTGTGAATTAATTTGTGACTGGGTTACCTCACTCAGGATGATGCCCTCCAGGTCCATCTATTTTCCTAGGAATTTCATAAATTCATTGTTTTTAATAGCTGAGTAGTACTTCATTGTGTAAATGTATCACACTTTCTGTATCCATTCCTCTGTTGAGGGGCATCTGGGTTCTTTCCAGCTTCTGGCTATTATAAATAAGACTGCTATGAACATAGTGGAGCACGTGTCCATCTTACAGGTTGGAATATCTTCTGCATATATGCCCACAGAGGTATTGAGGGATCCTCTGGTAGTACTATGTCCAATTTTCTGAGGAACCACCAGACTGATTTGCAGAGTGGTTGTACAAGCTTGCAATCCCACCAACAATGGAGGAGTGTTCCTCTTTCTCCACATCCTCACCAGCACCTGCTGTCACCTGAAATTTTATCTTAGCCATTCTGACTGGTGTGAGGTGGAATCTCAGGGTTGTTTTGATTTGCATTTCTCTGATGATTAAGGATGTTGAACATTTTTTCAGGTGCTTCTCTGCCATTCGGTATTCCTCAGGTGAGAATTCTTTGTTTAGCTCTGAGCCCCATTTTTTTTTATGTTTTATTAGGTATTTTCTTCATTTACATTTACAATGCTATCCCAAAAGTCCCCTGTACCCTCCCACCCACTCCCCTACCTACGCACTCCCACTTTTTGGCCCTGGCGTTCCCCTGTACTGGGGCATATAAAGTTTGCGTCCAATGGGCCTCTCTTTCCAGTGATGGCCAACTAAGCCATCTTTTGATACATATGCAGCTGGAGTCAAGAGCTCCGGGGTACTGGTTAGTTCATAATGTTGTTCTACCTATAGGGTTGCAGATTTCTTTAGCTCCTTGGATACTTTCTCTAGCTCCTCTATTGGGGGCCCTATGATCCATCCAATAGCTGACTGTGAGCATCCACTTATGTGTTTGCTAGGCCCCAGCATAGTATCACAAGAGACAGCTATATCAGGGTCCTTTCAGCCAACGATTGCTAGTGTATGCAAAGGTGTCATCGTTTGGAGGCTAATTATGGGATGGATCCCTGGATATGGCAGTCTCTAGATGGTCCATCCTTTTGTATCAGCTCCAAACTTTGTCTCGGTAACTCCTTCCATGGGTGATTGTTTCCAATTCTAAGAAGGGGCAAAGTGTCTACACTTTGGTCTTCGTTCTTCTTGAGTTTCATGTGTTTAGCAAATTGTATCTTATATCTTGGTTATTCTAAATTTCTGTGCTAATATGCACTTATCAGTGAGTACATATCATGTGAGTTCTTTTGTGATTGTGTTACCTCACTCAGGATGATGCCCTCCAGGTCATCCATTTGCCTAGTAATTTTATAAATTCATTGTTTTTAATAGCTGAGTAGTACTCCATTCTGTAAATGTACCACACTTTCTGTATCCATTCCTCTGTTGAGGGGCATCTGGGTTCTTTCCAGCTTCTGGCTATTATAAATAAGACTGCTATGAATAGAGTGGAGCATGTGTCCTTCTTACCGGTTGGAATATCTTCTGCATATATGCCCAGGAGAGGTATTGAGGGATCCTTAGGTAGTCCTATGTCCAGTTTTCTGAGGAAATGCCAGACTGATATTCAGAGTGGTTGTACAAGCTTGCAATCCCACCAACAATAGAGGAGTGTTCCTCTTTCTCTACATCCTTGCCAGCATCTGCTGTCACCTGAATTTTTGATCTTAGGCATTCTGACTGGTGTGAGATGAAATCTCAGGGTTGTTTTGATTTGCATTTCTCTGATGATTAAGGATGTTGAACATTTTTTCAGGTGCTTCTCTGCCATTCGGTATTCCTCAGGTGAGAATTCTTTGTTTAGCTCTGAGCCCCATTTTTTTTTTATGTTTTATTAGGTATTTTCTTCATTTACATTTACAATGCTATCCCAAAAGTCCCCTGTACCCTCCCACCCACTCCCCTACCTACACACTCCCACTTTTTGGCCCTGGCGTTCCCCTGTACTGGGGCATATAAAGTTTGCGTCCAATGGGCCTCTCTTTCCAGTGATGGCCAACTAAGCCATCTTTTGATACATATGCAGCTGGAGTCAAGAGCTCCGGGGTACTGGTTAGTTCATAATGTTGTTCTACCTATAGGGTTGCAGATTTCTTTAGCTCCTTGGATACTTTCTCTAGCTCCTCTATTGGGGGCCCTATGATCCATCCAATAGCTGACTGTGAGCATCCACTTATGTGTTTGCTAGGCCCCAGCATAGTATCACAAGAGACAGCTATATCAGGGTCCTTTCAGCCAACGATTGCTAGTGTATGCAAAGGTGTCATCGTTTGGAGGCTAATTATGGGATGGATCCCTGGATATGGCAGTCTCTAGATGGTCCATCCTTTTGTATCAGCTCCAAACTTTGTCTCGGTAACTCCTTCCATGGGTGATTGTTTCCAATTCTAAGAAGGGGCAAAGTGTCTACACTTTGGTCTTCGTTCTTCTTGAGTTTCATGTGTTTAGCAAATTGTATCTTATATCTTGGTTATTCTAAATTTCTGTGCTAATATGCACTTATCAGTGAGTACATATCATGTGAGTTCTTTTGTGATTGTGTTACCTCACTCAGGATGATGCCCTCCAGGTCATCCATTTGCCTAGTAATTTTATAAATTCATTGTTTTTAATAGCTGAGTAGTACTCCATTCTGTAAATGTACCACACTTTCTGTATCCATTCCTCTGTTGAGGGGCATCTGGGTTCTTTCCAGCTTCTGGCTATTATAAATAAGACTGCTATGAATAGAGTGGAGCATGTGTCCTTCTTACCGGTTGGAATATCTTCTGCATATATGCCCAGGAGAGGTATTGAGGGATCCTTAGGTAGTCCTATGTCCAGTTTTCTGAGGAAATGCCAGACTGATATTCAGAGTGGTTGTACAAGCTTGCAATCCCACCAACAATAGAGGAGTGTTCCTCTTTCTCTACATCCTTGCCAGCATCTGCTGTCACCTGAATTTTTGATCTTAGGCATTCTGACTGGTGTGAGATGAAATCTCAGGGTTGTTTTGATTTGCATTTCTCTGATGATTAAGGATGTTGAACATTTTTTCAGGTGCTTCTCTGCCATTCGGTATTCCTCAGGTGAGAATTCTTTGTTTAGCTCTGAGCCCCATTTTTTTTTTATGTTTTATTAGGTATTTTCTTCATTTACATTTACAATGCTATCCCAAAAGTCCCCTGTACCCTCCCACCCACTCCCCTACCTACACACTCCCACTTTTTGGCCCTGGCGTTCCCCTGTACTGGGGCATATAAAGTTTGCGTCCAATGGGCCTCTCTTTCCAGTGATGGCCAACTAAGCCATCTTTTGATACATATGCAGCTGGAGTCAAGAGCTCCGGGGTACTGGTTAGTTCATAATGTTGTTCTACCTATAGGGTTGCAGATTTCTTTAGCTCCTTGGATACTTTCTCTAGCTCCTCTATTGGGGGCCCTATGATCCATCCAATAGCTGACTGTGAGCATCCACTTATGTGTTTGCTAGGCCCCAGCATAGTATCACAAGAGACAGCTATATCAGGGTCCTTTCAGCCAACGATTGCTAGTGTATGCAAAGGTGTCATCGTTTGGAGGCTAATTATGGGATGGATCCCTGGATATGGCAGTCTCTAGATGGTCCATCCTTTTGTATCAGCTCCAAACTTTGTCTCGGTAACTCCTTCCATGGGTGATTGTTTCCAATTCTAAGAAGGGGCAAAGTGTCTACACTTTGGTCTTCGTTCTTCTTGAGTTTCATGTGTTTAGCAAATTGTATCTTATATCTTGGTTATTCTAAATTTCTGTGCTAATATGCACTTATCAGTGAGTACATATCATGTGAGTTCTTTTGTGATTGTGTTACCTCACTCAGGATGATGCCCTCCAGGTCATCCATTTGCCTAGTAATTTTATAAATTCATTGTTTTTAATAGCTGAGTAGTACTCCATTCTGTAAATGTACCACACTTTCTGTATCCATTCCTCTGTTGAGGGGCATCTGGGTTCTTTCCAGCTTCTGGCTATTATAAATAAGACTGCTATGAATAGAGTGGAGCATGTGTCCTTCTTACCGGTTGGAATATCTTCTGCATATATGCCCAGGAGAGGTATTGAGGGATCCTTAGGTAGTCCTATGTCCAGTTTTCTGAGGAAATGCCAGACTGATATTCAGAGTGGTTGTACAAGCTTGCAATCCCACCAACAATAGAGGAGTGTTCCTCTTTCTCTACATCCTTGCCAGCATCTGCTGTCACCTGAATTTTTGATCTTAGGCATTCTGACTGGTGTGAGATGAAATCTCAGGGTTGTTTTGATTTGCATTTCTCTGATGATTAAGGATGTTGAACATTTTTTCAGGTGCTTCTCTGCCATTCGGTATTCCTCAGGTGAGAATTCTTTGTTTAGCTCTGAGCCCCATTTTTTTTTTATGTTTTATTAGGTATTTTCTTCATTTACATTTACAATGCTATCCCAAAAGTCCCCTGTACCCTCCCACCCACTCCCCTACCTACACACTCCCACTTTTTGGCCCTGGCGTTCCCCTGTACTGGGGCATATAAAGTTTGCGTCCAATGGGCCTCTCTTTCCAGTGATGGCCAACTAAGCCATCTTTTGATACATATGCAGCTGGAGTCAAGAGCTCCGGGGTACTGGTTAGTTCATAATGTTGTTCTACCTATAGGGTTGCAGATTTCTTTAGCTCCTTGGATACTTTCTCTAGCTCCTCTATTGGGGGCCCTATGATCCATCCAATAGCTGACTGTGAGCATCCACTTATGTGTTTGCTAGGCCCCAGCATAGTATCACAAGAGACAGCTATATCAGGGTCCTTTCAGCCAACGATTGCTAGTGTATGCAAAGGTGTCATCGTTTGGAGGCTAATTATGGGATGGATCCCTGGATATGGCAGTCTCTAGATGGTCCATCCTTTTGTATCAGCTCCAAACTTTGTCTCGGTAACTCCTTCCATGGGTGATTGTTTCCAATTCTAAGAAGGGGCAAAGTGTCTACACTTTGGTCTTCGTTCTTCTTGAGTTTCATGTGTTTAGCAAATTGTATCTTATATCTTGGTTATTCTAAATTTCTGTGCTAATATGCACTTATCAGTGAGTACATATCATGTGAGTTCTTTTGTGATTGTGTTACCTCACTCAGGATGATGCCCTCCAGGTCATCCATTTGCCTAGTAATTTTATAAATTCATTGTTTTTAATAGCTGAGTAGTACTCCATTCTGTAAATGTACCACACTTTCTGTATCCATTCCTCTGTTGAGGGGCATCTGGGTTCTTTCCAGCTTCTGGCTATTATAAATAAGACTGCTATGAATAGAGTGGAGCATGTGTCCTTCTTACCGGTTGGAATATCTTCTGCATATATGCCCAGGAGAGGTATTGAGGGATCCTTAGGTAGTCCTATGTCCAGTTTTCTGAGGAAATGCCAGACTGATATTCAGAGTGGTTGTACAAGCTTGCAATCCCACCAACAATAGAGGAGTGTTCCTCTTTCTCTACATCCTTGCCAGCATCTGCTGTCACCTGAATTTTTGATCTTAGGCATTCTGACTGGTGTGAGATGAAATCTCAGGGTTGTTTTGATTTGCATTTCTCTGATGATTAAGGATGTTGAACATTTTTTCAGGTGCTTCTCAGCCATTAGGTATTCCTCAGGTGAGAATTCTTTTTTTTAGCTCTAAGCCCCATTTTTTAATGGGGTTATTTGATATTCTGGAGTCCACCTTCTTGAGTTCGTTATATATATTGGCTATTAGTCCCCTATCTGATTTAGGATTGGTAAAGATCCTTTCCCAATCTGTTGTTGGCCATTTTGCCTTATTTACGGTGTCTTTTGCCTTACAGAAGCTTTGCAATTTTATGAGGTCCCATTTGTCAATTCTCAGTCTTACAGCACAAGCCATTGCTGTTCTCTTCAGGAAAATTTTCCCCAGTACCCATATCTTTGAGGCTTTTCCCTACTTTCTCCTCTATAAGTTTCAGTGTCTCTGGATTTACGTAGAGTTCCTTAATCCACTTAGATTTCACCTTAGTACAAGGAGATAGGAATAGATCAATTCGAATTCTTCTCCATGATAACCTCCTATTGTGCCAGCACCATTTGTTGAAGATTCTCTCTTTTTTTCCCTGGATGGTTTTTGCTCCCTTGTCAAAGATCAAGTGACCATAGGTGTGTGGGTTCATTTCTGGGTCTTCAATTCTATTCCATTGGTCTACTTGTCTGTCGGTCTACCAGTACCATGCAGTTTTTATCACAATTGCTCTGTAGCACAGCTTTAGGTCAGGCATGGTGATTCCACCAGAGGTTCTTTTATCCTTGAGAAGAGTTTTTGCTATCCTAGGTTTTTTGTTATTCAAGATGAATTTGCAGATTGACGAATCCAGCCCTTCAAAGGATAATAACAGAAAAAAAAACAATACAAGGACAGGAACCACGCCCTAGAAAAAAACAAGAAGGTAATCCCTCAACAAACCTAAAAGAAGACAGCCACAAGAACAGAATGCCAACTTTAACAACAAAAATAACAGGAAGCAACAATTACTTTTCCTTAATATCACTTAATAGCAATGGACTCAACTTCCCAATAAAAAGACATAGACTAACAAACTGGCTACACAAACAAGACCCAACATTTTGCTGCTTACAGGAAACTCATCTCAGAGAAAAAGATAGACACTACCTCAGAATGAAAGGCTGGAAAACAATTTTCCAAGCAAATGGTATGAAGAAACAAGCTGGAGTAGCCATTCTAATATCTGATAAGATTGACTTCCAACCCAAAGTCATCAAAAAAGACAGGGAGGGGCACTTCATACTCATCAAAGGTAAAATCCTCCAAGAGGAACTATCAATTATGAATATCTATGCTCCAAATACAAAGGCAGCCACATTCATTAAAGAAAATTTAGTAAAGCTCAAAGCACACATTGCACCTCATACAATAATAGTGGGAGACTTCAACACACCACTTTCACCAATGGACAGATCATGGAAACAGAAACTAAACAGGGACACAGTGAAACTTACAGAAGTTATGAATCAAATGGATCTGGCAAATATCTACAGAACATTCTATCCTAAAACAAATATACCTTCTTCACAGCACCTCATGGTACCTTCTCCAAAATTGACCACATAATTGGTCACAAAACAAGCCTCAACAGATACAAAAATATTGAAATTGTCCCATGCATCCTATCAGATCACCATGGACTAAGGCTGATCTTCAATAACAAAATAAATAATAGAAAGCCAACATTCACGTGGAAACTAAACAACACTCTTCTCAACGATACCTTGGTCAAGGAAGGAATAAAGAAAGAAATTAAGGACTTTTTAGAGTGTAATGAAAATGAAGCCACAACATACCCAAACTTATGGGACGCAATGAAAGCATTTCTAAGAGGAAAACTCATAGCTCAGAGTGCCCCCAAAAAGAAACTAGAGAGAGCACACATTAGCAGCTTGACAACACACCTAAAAGCACTAGAACAAAAGGAAGCAAATTCACCCAAGAGGAGTAGATGGCAGGAAATAATCAAACTCAGGGGCGAAATCAACCAAGTGGAAACAAGAAGAACTATTCAAAGAATCAACCAATCAAGGAGCTGGTTCTTTGAGAAAATCAACAAGATAGATAAACCCTTAGCCAGACTCACTAGAGGGCACAGGGGAAGCATTCTAATTAACAAAATCAGAAATGAAAAAGGAGACATAACAACAGATCCTGAAGACATCCAAAACACCATCAGATCCTTCTACAAAAGGCTATACTCAACAAAACTGGAGAACCTGGATGAAATGGAGAAGTTTCTAGACAGATACCAGGTACCAAAGTTGAATCAAGATCAGATTAATGTTCTAATCAGCCCTATATCCCCCAAATAAATAGAAGCAGTCATTAATATTCTCCCAACCAAAAAAAGCCCAGGACCAGATGGGTTTAGTGCAGAGTTCTATCAGACCTTCAAAGAAGATCTAATCCCAGTTCTTCATAAACTATTCCACAAAATAGAAACAGAAGGTACTCTACCCAACTCATTCTATGAAGCCACAATTACTCTGATACCTAAACCACAAAAAGACCCAACAAAGATAGAAAACTTCAGACCAATATCCCTTATGAATATTGATGCAAAAATCCTCAATAAAGTTCTTGCTAACCGAATCCAAGAACACATCAAAACAATCATCCATCCTGACCAAGTAGGTTTCATCCCAGGGATGCAGGGATGGTTCAATATACGGAAATCCATCAATGTAATCCAGTATATAAACAAACTCAAAGACAAAAACCACATGATCATCTCGTTAGATGCAGAAAAAGCATTTGACAAGATCCAACACCCATTCATGATAAAAGTCTTGGAAAGATGAGGAATTCAAGGCCCATACCTAAACATGATAAAAGCAATCTAGAGCAAACCAGTAGCCAACATCAAAGTAAAGGCTGAGAAGCTTGAATAAATCCCTCTAAAATCAGGGACTAGACAAGACTGTCCACTTTCTCCATACCTATTCAACATTGTACTTGAAGTCCTAGCCAGAGCAATTCCACAACAAAAGGAGATCAAAGGGATACAAATTGGAAAAGATGAAGTCAAAATATCACTCTTTGCAGATGATATGATAGTATATATAAGTGACCCTAAAAATTCCACCAGAGAACTCCTAAGCCTGATAAACAGCTTCGGTGAAGTAGCTGGATATAAAATTAACTCAAACAAATCAATGGCCTTTCTCTACACAAAGAATAAACAGGCTGAGAAAGAAATTAGGGAAACAACACCCTTCTCAATAGTCACAAATAATATAAAATATCTTGGCGTGACTCTAACTAAGGAAGTGAAAGATCTGTATAATAAAAACTTCAAGTCTCTGAAGAAAGAAATTATAGAAGATCTCAGAAGATGATCTCCTATGCTCATGGATTGGCAGGATCAACATTGTAAAAATGGCTATCTTGCCAAAAGCAATCTACAGATTCAATGCAATCCCCATCAAAATTCCAAATCAATTCTTCAACGAATTAGAAAGTGCAATCTGCAAATTCATCTGGAATAACAAAAAGCCTAGGATAGCAAAAACTCTTCTCAAGGATAAAAGAACCTCTGGTGGAATCACCATGCGGGACCTAAAGCTTTACTACAGAGCAATTGTGATTAAAACTGTGTGGTACTGGTATAGTGACAGACAAGTAGACCAATGGAATAGAATTGAAGACCCAGAAATGAACCCACACACCTATGGTCACTTGATCTTTGACAAGTGAGCTAAAACTATCCAGTGGAAGAAAGACAGCAGTTTTCAACAAATGGTGCTGGCACAACTGGTTGTTATCATGTAGAAGAATGCGAATCAATCCATTCCTATCTCCTTGTACTAAGGTCAAGTCTAAGTGGATCAAGGAACTTCACATAAAAGCAGATATACTGAAATTTATAGAGGAGAAAGTGGGGAAAAGCCTTGAAGATATGGGCACAGGGGAAAAATTCTTGAATAGAACAGCAATGGCTTGTGCTGTAAGATCGAGAATTGACAAGTGGGACCTCATGAAACTGCAAAGCTTTTTGCAAGGCAAAAGACACCATCAATAAGACAAAAAAACCACCAACAGATTGGGAAAGGATATTTACCTATCCTAAATCAGATAAGGGACTAATATCCAATATATATAAAGAACTCAAGAAAGTGGACTCCAGAAAATCAAACAACCCCATTAAAAATGGGCTCAGAACTGAACAAAGAATTCTCACCTGAGGAATACTGAATGGTAGAGAAGCACCTGAAAAAAATGTTCAACATCCTTAATCATTAGGGAAATGCAAATCAAAACAACCCTGAGATTCCACCTCACACCAGTCAGAATTGCTAAGAGCAAAAATTCAGGTGACAGCAGATCCTGGCAAGGATGTGGAGAAAGAGGAACACTTCTCCATTGTTGGTGGAATTGCAAACTTGTACAACCACTCTGGAAATCAGTCTGTCGGTTTCTCAGAAAATTGGACATAGTACTTCCGGAGGATCCAGCAATACCTCTCCTGAGCATATATGCAGAAGATGTCCCAACCGGTAAGTAGGACACATGCTCCACTATGTTCATAGCAGCCTTATTTATAATAGCCAGAAGCTGGAAAGAACCCAGATGACCCTCAACAGAGGAATGTATACAGAAAATTGGTACATTTACACAATGGAGTACTACACAGCTATTAAAAAGAATGAATTTATGAAATTCCTAGCCAAATGGATGGACCTGGAGGGCATCATCCTGAGTGAGGTAACACAATCCAAAGGAACTCACACAATATGTATTCACTGATAAGTGGATATTAGCCCAAAACTTAGGATACCCAAGATATAAGATACAATTTGCTAAACGCATGAAACTCAAGAAGAATGTAGACCAAAGTGTGGACACTATGCCCCTTCTTAGAATTGGGAACAAAACACCCATGGAAGGAGTTACAGAGACAAAGTTTGGAGCTGTGATGAAAGGATGGACCATCTTGAGACTGCCATATCCAGGGATCCATCCCATAATCAGCTTCCAAACGCTGACACCATTGCATACACTAGCAAGGTTTTGCTGAAAGGACCGAGATATAGCTGTCTCTTGTGAGACTCTGCCGGGGCCTAGCAAACACAGAAGTGGATGCTCACAGTCAGCTATTGGATGGATCACAGGGCTCCCAATGGAGAAGCTAGAGAAAGTACCCAAGGAGTTAAATTGATCTGCAACCCTATAGGGGGAACAACATGATGAACTAACCAGTACCCCAGAGCTCTTTTCTCTAGCTGCATATGTATCGAAAGATGGCCTAGTCGGCCATCACTGGAAAGAGAGGCCCATTGGACTTGCAACCTTTATATGCCCCAATACAGGGGAATGCCAGGGCCAAAAGCATGGGAATGGGTGGGTAGGGAAGTGGGGGGGGTGGTATGGGGGACTTTTGGGATAGCATTGGAAATGTAATTGAGGAAAATATGTAATAAAAAATATTAAAAGAAAGAATTGAGAATTCCTCTAGGAATATTTTACCTTTGATGAATATGAAGTGTCCCTCCTTGTCTTTTTTGATGACATTGGTTTGGAAGTTGATTTTATTAGATATTAGAATTGCTACTCCAGCTTGTTTCTTCAGACCATTTGCTTTGAATATTATTTTCTAGACTTTCATTCTGAGGTAGTGTCTTTATTTTTCCCTCAGATGGGTTTCCTGTAAGCAGCAAATTGTTGGGTCCTGTTGTGTAGCCTGTCTGTTAGTCTATGTCTTTTTATTAGGGAGTTGAGTCTATTTATATTAAGAGATATTAAGGAAAAGTAATTGTTGCTTCCTATTATTTTTGTTGTTAGAGTTGGGATTCTGTTCTTGTGGCTGTCTTCTTTTAGGTTTGTTGAAGGATCACTTTCTTGCTTTTTCTAGGGTGGTTTCTGTCCTTGTATTGTTTTTTTTTTTTTTTTTTTTCTGTTATTATCCTTTGACAGGCTGGATTCCTGGAAAGATAATGTGTGGATTTTGTTTGGTTTTGGAATACTTTGGTTTTTCCATCTACAGTAATTGAAAATTTGGCTGGGTATGGTAGCCTGGCCTGGCATTTGTGTTCTCTTAGTGTTTGTATAACATCTGTCCAGGCTCTTCTGGCTTTCATGATCTCTGGTGAAAAGTCTGGTGTAATTCTGATAGGCCTACCTTTATTAATTACTTGACCTTTTTCCCTGACTGCTTCTAATATTCTATCTTTATCTAGTGCATTTGTTGTTCTGATTATCATGTTTCAGGAGGAATTTCTTTTCTGGTCCAGTCTATTTGAAGTTCTGCAGGCTTCTTGTATGTTCATGGGTATCTCTTCCTTTAGGTTTGGGAAGTTTTCTTCTATAATTTTGTTGAAGATATTTGCTAGCCCTTTAAGTTGAAAATCTTCATTCTCATCTTCTCCTATTATCCATAGGTTCGGTCTTCTCATTCTGTCCTGGATTATATGGATGTTTTGAGTTAGGATCTTTTTGCATTTTGTATTTTCTTTGATTGTTGTGCAGATGTTCTCTATGGAATCTTCTGCACCCGAGATTCTCTCTTCCATCTTTTGTATTCTGTTGCTGATGCTCACATCTATGGTTCCAGATTTCTTTCCTAGGGTTTCTATCTCCAGCGTTGCCTCACTTTGGGTTTTCTTTATTGTGTCTACTTCCCTTTAAGGCTATTATTGTTTTGTTCATTTCCATCATCTCTTTGGATATGTTTTCCTGTTTTTCTATAAGGATTTGCAACTCTTTAGCAGTGTTCTGTATATCTTTATGTGAGTTATTAAAGACCTTTTTGATGTCTTGTACCATCATCATGAGATATGCCTTTAAATCTGCTCTAGGTTTTTGGGTGTGTTGGGATCCCCTGGACTGGCTGAGGTTGGAGTACTATGTTCTGATGATGGTGAGTGGCCTTGGTTTTTGTTAGTAAGATTCTTAAGTCTGCCTTTTGCCATCTGGTAAACTCTGGAGTCACTTGTTATAGTTCTCTCTGGTTAGAGCTTGTTCCAGCAGACCAGGGAGACTAGCTCTCTCCTGTGTTTCAGTGGTCATAGCACTCTCTGCCCTCAGGCTCTCCTCTTTCACAGAAGGTGCACAGATATCTGGCATTCAGACCTGCCTTCTGGCAGAAGATGAAGGCTGAAACAGGACCTGTTCCAGAAGCTGTTAGCTTCTTTAATCCATACTCTCACCTGTGCACACTAGTTTCCGTGGAGTCTGGGAGCCATGATGTCTCCAGCAGATGCTCAGTCAAAGCCCTCCTGGGCCGAGTGGACACCTATCCTCCGGCAGGGAAGGTGACAGGATGTCTGGTTCCCAAAAAGGGGGCTGCCTTAGAAGCTCTGTGGCTTCCACCTGTCCCAGAAGCTGTTAGCTTCTGTAGTCCACAAGCTCACCTGTTCAGAGTAGTCTTGGTGGAGTCCAGGATCCAAGATGTCTCCCGCAGATCTACTCTGTATCATTAATTCCGTGGTCAAATTCCAGTGATACAATCTCGAGTTTTCCACCAACACTGTAAATATTATCAAAGCTTGTCTTTTTAGCTGTATCACCTGCCTCATATTCTCTGGTTGAAATGTTCTTGTACATTGAGAAATAGTCCAGACTTGTTTTTATTTCCTATTGGTGTGCCTTTTGTGATGGTGTAATAAATTGATTATTTAATTTCCAAGAGAGTGAAAATTAGGAATAAAATTACAGATAAAGACCAGAGCTGTCAAAGACAGGCACACTGGATGAAATGACAATAGCTCTATAGTGTACTATGAAAATGTGCAAATCAGAAGAGCAATGCGAAGTAAAACTTTCACTAATCCAAACAACAAACAACAACAGCAGCAACAACAACAATAATCAGAACCATAGAGCAGTCATTCAGGATCATGAGTTCAAGGAAAAATTTTAATTTAGTGTTTTAGTTAGTTTCTGTAATTATTTCTCCATAACAACAGATGTTTATAAAATTACATGAAATGAGAGAAAAAGTATTAAAGTTAAATTAAGTAAGTATATGTTAATTGCTTTATGAAACTGAGTAATAAATTACATTAATGAATCAAGAGTTACCAGGATCTCTAACATTTTCCCACATTAAAATGTTTAATGAAATATAACTTGCAGAGGCAATAATGAACAAGCAATAAGGATAAAAACTGTTATTAGCACAAACTCTGTAAGTCTGATAAAACCTTACCAGGACCAACCACAGAGGCAAAAGGATGACACAGAATTTTTTTTTTTAAATGGTGATAAGAAGAGATAAAATTTAAAAGCAAAATTAAATTTTAAGCATCAGAATTGTACAAATGACTTTTTCTGATAGGCAATGACTTTTCGCAGTCAAGAGATATCCAGAGATACTTCTTCGCTTCCTATCTTCTTCTCCTTCCTCACCTTCTGCTTATAAATTGCCTTTTCATTCCATGTCTTACTACTTTTCTTTTATTTTTTATTAGATATTTTCTTTATTTACATTTCAAATATTATCTCCATTTCCTGGTGTCCCCTCCAAAAAACCCCTATCCCTTACCTCCTCCCCCTGCTCACCAACCCACCCACTCCCACTTCCTGGCCCTGGCACTCTCCTACACTGGGGCATAGAACCTTCACAGGGCCAAGGGCCTCTCCTCCCATTGATGGCCAACAAGGCCATCGAACCATTGAACTGAGCATAGGGTTCCCAATGGAGGAGCTAGAGAAAGGAGCCAAGATGCTGAAGGGGTTTGCAGCCCCATAGAAGGAACAACAATATGAACCAACCAGTAACTCCAGAGCTCCCAGGGACTATACCATCAAACCAAAGAGCACACATGGAGAGACCCCAGGGCTCCAGCAGCACATGTCTTACTATTATATCCAGGCTGATCTCCCCTCATGATCTTTCTGCTTCAGCATCAGGCATGTACCCAGCTCTTAGACTTTTAGGAGTCATATCTTTAAAATTTGCTTTAGGATGCCTGTAAATGATGTGCTGATATGGTGAAATTACAGATTGTCAACAAATAAATCATCAGTGGGCATCCTTAAGTATATTTCTTGTGGAAAATACAGTTTGGAAGAATATGTATTTTTTGAAAGGGATTCTACAATTTTAGAATTCTTTATTTAATTATTCTGAACTTCATTTTAAGTTAGGATACAAAGTGATGAATGCGATTATGGCACATTCATATATATATTATATAAGAATATGTACTACATACTATATAACAGTTATCATATTATATATTAATTATTCTTGTTTAACAAATTAATTAGTTTTGTGTTGTTTTTAAGACAAAGTTTCATGTTATTAATATATAATACATAATATATGATATATAATAAAACATAATATATGACATATAACATAATATATAATATAAAGCATATAACACACGACATATCACAGAACACATAACAGGTAACATATAACACATAATAGTTAACATATAACATATAATATATCCATAAGTATATATATATATATATATATATATATATATATACACACACACACACACACACACACACACACACACACACACATTTTTTCTGATTAGCCCTGTACTTCACGTCTATAGTTCATTGCTGAATGATCTCTTTTTGGGTTTTACATCCCCTTAAGTAGTCTTCCTTTGTTTTCATGTCACATGTAATTTCATTACTTTATTTTTGTCCTCTCATCCACCTCACCCTCCAATATTATGATACCCTTCTACATGCAACTACATGCACATGCATACACACATATTCATGTGCACACATACCACACACACACACACACACACACACAAATATAAAAACCACATGTGGAAGAAAACATAAATAATCCATTTTTTGTGAAACTGATTTCTTTCACCTAATATTATATCAATGACTTAATTTTTATTCATGCATACCATATTTCCCTTATGACCAGAACTAGTCTTTTCAGACTTTTTTCCCCTTAAAAGTAATGTAGCTTGTTTCTTGAAAACAACAGATAGATTTAGTTTTTAATCCTGTTATCCATTGTGCTTGGTACTTTATTGGTATTGAGAGCCATTTCATTTAAGGTGATTATTGAAAGAGGTTGTGTTGATTAATCTTCACAGTTTGGTTGACTGTTTTTCTGGTTGCTTTGGATATTGCTTGTTCTTGCTTTTTCATTTACTAGTATTTGGTCTTTGTTGATTTATTTTGGACATGACAGAATTCTTCCCAGCATTCACTTGTTCTTCTCCTCTCAGAACAGAATTTTTTCTTTCCTGGCCTTTTATGACTCAGACCATCTTTTTTCCTGACCTGGCTATAATACTCCTTAGCATATTTTCTAAAGTGATGGCTTAGTGATTATGAAATATCTCAGTTGTGCCTGTCTTGAAATGTCCTTATTTCATTTTCTATTTCAAATGATAGCTTTATTGGATAGACTCATCTTGGTTATTTGTCTTTAAGGCTTTAAAAATCCCCTACCCCACACCTCTTAGTATTACTGAAGAGAATATTTATGTTATCCTAATTGTTTTTAGTAAAAATCTATGGAAGAAGCTGGGCAGTGATGGCACTCACCTTTAATCCCAGCACTTGGGAGGCAGAGGCAAGTGGATTTCTGGGTTAGAGGCCAGCCTGGCCTATAAAGTGACTTCCAGGACAGCCTGGGCTACACAGAGAAACCCTGTCTCGAAAACAAACAAACAAACAAACAAACAAACAAACAAACAAACAAATCTATGGAAGAAAGATGAAAAAGAGAGCCAGGAGTTAACATGTGTCATGAAAAGTACTCCCTCCTGGCCTTGGACATTTGGACAGCCTTAGCTTTCCAGTCAGTCATGAAAAAAATGGAGTTAGGTGAAACTGGCCAGGATGTCGCACCTGAATAATGATGTGAAACTTCAGTTTGGTTCAGGCTGGGGTCATCTATGAGAGGTGATTTAACCTGTAAAGGAGGAAGCAGTTGTCTGATGAAACAAATGTGACCACTGGTTGCTTGTTACCAAGGCTGTCACTTTCCTACTAATGTGAGGCAGATGGAACTACGCAAGACTAAATTTGCTTGAAATCTTGTCTTCCCCAAAGAATACATTCTTTAGTGGATAGTATGTTAGTCCAGTTTCTGTGGTTTTAATAAGTACCCAAGATAACTTAGAAAATATTGTATTGGTTCTCAGTTGCCCCATTGCTCTAAATCTGTGACCAGGAAGCAGAGCATCATGGGAAGGTACAATGGAGAAGGCAGCTCACCTCAAGTGGCCAGGTAGCAGATGAGATAGAGAAGGTGCAAGATTGGCTACATCCTGTCTAGGGTACATCTTCCTTCCATTAAGCTCCACCTCCTAAAAATCCTGAGATCCTAAAGATCCTGAGAGAGCCAAAGGCTGGTGTCCAAGTCTTCAACATAAATGCTTTTGAGGAATACTCATGATAGGTAGATGTGCTTCTGAAGTGTTAATTGTCACATTTATTTGTTTAAGTCATCCAAATAATCATAGATACAGTGCTTTAAATATTATAATTCAAAATTTATATGGGCTAATGAACATGATAGAACACTGGTGTAGACATTGATCGAGTAAAGGTGACAACATACTGAATGTCAATCAAGTCTGGGCAGATGTAGTGCCTACATAAGGTAATGTCATTCTATAAGGTTTTTTGTTTTGTTTATAATTGAGAACATATAAACTTGGCATATAAGCCTTTTGAAAATAACTTAAAATATATTATTCTTTTTTCAGTGATTACCTGGGAAGGTATCACATACATATGATAAATTATGTGTTCATAAATTTTATTTGCACGTGGAACTTCATTCATAAATCTGAATATGAATTGTCATGGAATTTTAGCACATTTCTGTTGTACTGTATACAATTCAGTGAAATCACTAAACTGTTTTTGCTTTATTCAGTGCTTCTGAGCCCAAGATGTTTACCATCTAACATAAAGCATCCAAAGGTACTTGGACTCTTCCCCTTCCTAAGGTATCAATAACAAAAAAATGTATCAACTAAGACCATATCATTAGGAGAATGTCTTGGATTAGACCTGGAAATGATACTCATTACTTACTTTCTAACATTTCAAATGTTATCCCCTTTCCTAGTTTCCTCTCTGAAAATCCCCTATCTCCTCCCCCCCTCCCCATGCTCCCCAACACACCACTCCCCTTTATTGGCCCTGGCATTCCCCTATACTGGGGCATAGAACCTTCACAACATCAAGGGCCTCTCCTCCCATTGCAGACCTACTATGTCATCCTCTGCTACATATGCAGCTAGAGACACAAGTCCTAGTATGTGTTTTCTTTGATTGTTGGTTTAGTTCCATGGAGCTCTGCACTCACTGATAAGTGGATATTAGCCCAGAAACTCAGAATACCCAAGATACAATTTCCAAAATACATGAAACTCAAGAAGAAGGAAGACTAAAGTAGATACTTCGACCCTTCTTAGAAGGAGAAAGAAAACACCCATGGAAGGAGGTACAGAAATACTCATTACTTTCATTCACATTTCAGCCGGTGAAAGTCACACCATTTCCAGAAAACTAGGAAATCAGGTTGTATATAGAGAGACTTCTTGGTCTCAGTTCTCATATGTGAGAGAAGAATATTTTTGGTTGTGAGCCTAGCCTTTAACAGCTGAGCCATATTTCTCTTGAGTGAGAGATATTATAATTCTACTACAGAACCTGAACTCTGATTCATTGATTGGCCACTAGTGGCCAAAAACCCACTTTTTTTTCCTTCCAAATCTTGAATTAATGGCAAAAAAGCAAGAATGTTGAGGCGCTCTTCAGAATCTGCTTATTAGATATGTATCTTTTTTAAAATTAGGTATTTATTTCATTTTTATTTCCAATGCTATTCCAAAAGTCCCCCACACCCTCCCACACCCACTTTCCCACCCACCCAATTCCACCTCTTGGCCCCAGCATTCCCCTGTACTGAGGCATATAAGCTCTGCACAACCAATGGGCCTCTCTTTCCACTGATGGCCAACTAGGCCATCTTCTGATACATATGCAGCTAGAGATACGAGCTCTGGGGGTGGGTGGGTACTGGTTAGTTCATGTTGTTGTTCCACCTATAGGGTTGCAGATCCCCCCAGCTCCCTGGGTACTTCCTCCAACTCCTCCATTGGGGGCCCTGTGATCCATCCAATAGCTGACTGTGAGCATCCACATCTATATTTGCTAGGCCCCGGCATAGTCTCACAAGAGACAGCTATATCAGGGTCCTTTCAGCAAAATCTTGCTAGTGTATGCAATGGTGTCAGCGTTTGGAGGCTGATTATGAGATGGATCCCCAGGTATGCAAGTCTTTAGATGGTCCATCCTTTCGTCTCAGCTGCAAACTCTGTCTCTTTAGCTCCTTCTATGGGTGCTTTGCTCCCAATTCCATGAAGGGGCAAAGTATCCACACCTTGGTCTTTGTTCATCCTGAGCTTCATGTGTTTTGCAAATTGTATCTTATATCTTGGGTATTCTAAGTTTCTGGGCTAATATCCACTTATCAGTGAGTACATATCATGTGAGTTCTTTTGTGATTGAGTTACCTCACTCAGGATGATGCTTTTAAACATGCGATATAAAGGAATTAATTAAAATTATAGATGATCTCCCATTTATAATGGTACAATTTATAATTTTAAAATTTTATGGTAGTTGAAAATGATATTCATTTGGTAAAAATATACTTTGAATTTCATTTCTTTGATCTCTTCCTTCTCTCATGATATAGGATGATGATATTCTTGTCAAATTCTGGACAGCAGAAGTAAGTTGCTCTCTGATTTAGCAGTCACCAGAGAAACAGAGTAGTGTGTGGCTAAGCTATGTCTGGTATGTTAAGCACATAAAATTCAGTTTTAACTTTCAGTAGTTTCAAATAATGGTGGACTTATTAGGGCAAAATAGGATATAACTCCATGAATAATCAAGGAATATCTGTGCAATATTACTCTGCTTTTTGTATTGTATATGTTTACTTTTGAAGGAAAAGAAGTATTCATCTTTCCTGAAATGAGAGACAAAAAAAATATTTTGAAGTGACAGTAAAGTTGATAAAATCTTTTCTAAGAATCCCAGTGTTGGTCATTCATGAGGCCAGACATTTTGGTTATTCTCAATTATTGACTATATTAACCAAAGCTGAAAAGATTTCCAAACTAGATTGGTATTGGCATTACATCCTAGGGTGCTACACAGTCATCACTGATACATTCGTTTTCAAGACAAATAGGAGTCATCAAGTGAATCTCATTTGGAGAACTTTGAAAAATACATTGTGTGGTAAAGCTCTGGAGGCTCCTAGCAACACTAATATTAGCGATGAAGGGCTTTCCTTTGGGTGACTAGACATGCACACGCACACATGGATACACATGATTTTTTTTTCCGGAGAAACAATTATTCATTATATCTTCAGAATTTTAATATAAAAGGAAACAAAGAACAGACAAATCCATCCTTATTAGATCCATAAACAATATGAAAATTTACAGCTGAGGTATAAAGAAGGATTCTAGATATTGTGAATTACACAAAACTGTCTAGTGTGCAGCAGCTCCTCAGGCAGCAAAAGACAAAGTTCTTCAGTAGAACTGAGTAAGTTTACTGGAGGGTGTAATTGAGCAGTTGTGGCCTCTGAAACATGGGAGCTAAGTAACTCAGGTAGTGGATATTGATGAAGAGAAATGGTTGTTATGTAAAAGTTTAAACTTAACAATGTATCTGAGTATGCTATCTAACAGGTAAGGGAAAAACACGGAAAAGACCGTCAAGACTTAGGGCAAACCTGAGGAAAAAGGAAAACCTCCCCTTCCCCCAAGACACTTCCCACATTCTGCTCTGAAGCAGGTCTGGAAAAGATCCCCTTTGGTGCCATTTTTAAGGAAAGCTTAGAAAGCACTTAGTGGAGGGTGGGTAAGTGGAAGAGTTTCAGGAATGCTTGGATGATGGGCTGTCTGGAGCCAGCACTGGATCTCAGCCTTCCCTTGGAATGATGCACCTGGGCTTGGAATGTGGGGCTAAAGTTTGAGGGTTTATTGGCTTTTTCTACCATATTCTGTCACATCTGTGATTTTAGACACTTCATTGTTAAACTGTCTGTATTTGGGACTAAGTCAGTCCATCTGTTACTAGGAACAGTGGTAGACTCAGAACTAAAGTCAGGTTTTTGGTATGTTTACATGAAAAGGGTCACATTTGCTATAATTGTATTATATAGATCTGTTGTATAGTCAGGCATTGTATATACACAATTATAGCATTGGTTCAAAAATACTTTGAAGGTGAAATCTCAATTGCTTGAAGTATTATTCATTTTATTGCATTAATGTACTTTTGTTTGGTGTTTAATTTTTCTTGTAAGTATTACTTAAGACCAATCTTGATAATATATTTGACTTGGTTCATTCAGTTAAAATTTGCAATATTTTTGTGTGTCTACTGTACATCATTTATAATGAACTATGGGAATCCATAGGGAGTATAATCTTCCCTTCACATGGCCTTGGGGAATTGTGCTATAAATGATGTATTAAAGGCATGGGACCTGTACTGGCTATTTTTGTGTCAACTTGACACAGCTGGAGTTATCACAGAGAAAGGAGCTTCAGTTGAGGAAATGCCTCCATGAGATCCAACTGTAAGGCATTTTCTCAATTAGTGATCAAGGGGGAAAGGCCCCTTGTGGGTGGGACCATCCCTGGGCTGGTAGTCTTGGGTTCTATAAGAGAGTAGGCTGAGCAAGCCAGGGGAGGCAAGCCAGTAAAGAACATCCCTCCATGGCCTCTGCATCAGCTCCTGCTCCCTGACCTGTTTGAGTTCCAGTCCTGACTTCCTTTGGTGATGAACAGCAGCATGGAATTGTAAGCCGAATAAACCCTTTCCTCCCCAACTTGCTTCTTGGTCATGATGTTTGTGCAGGAATAGAAACCCTGACTAAGACAGGACCTTTAGGGAACTTTGAAAAGGGGGCCACTTAAAAGAAACAAGTGAACCTGAAATATTTTGTAAGAGAGAGAGAGAGAGAGAGAGAGAGAGAGAGAGAGAGAGAGAGAGAGAGAGAGAGAGAGATCTGAGGAGAGTATTGAAGGAGGAGCAGTAATAGGAAGGTAAACAGCAGTGAAGAGAAGGACATTACATAAATAACAACAACTTTTGAGAAGCAACATACCTATAATGTCTGGGAGAAACTTCAGACTGTTGGTGCAATTCACACAGAATGGACCGATGAGAACATTGGCCAGGAAAGGCCAAATAATAATTGAAGTGTTCCCAGAAGGAATGAGATGACAATATTCATGCTCCAGAGCAATTGCTGTGTGGGAAGATAAAGTGTAGAAGGGATGGAGTAAGAATGGAGGTGGGTGGAGGCTCAGTGATGCTTCTCTGATGGGAAGAGAGTGGGCCTTTGGGAGATACCAGAGTGAGTTGTAGATAGGGCTCCAGCATCTATATGAGAAGAATGATGAGGGAAAGGAAGGACAGTGAGATGTCTTCCAGGCTTCTGCTTTAGGCAATTTGGCTTTACTATGTATAAAAAGCAGCATAATCTGCTAAATGACATGTTTTCACCTGACAGATTCTCTTTCCTTATGAGTAGAGAAGATAACACATTCCCAGCTGAAAGTCACTCCACAGATTTGCTAATTTGGACATTAAGTCTGTAACGACGCATTAATGAACAAATTTTTTTCCATGTGGGAATCTTGTCAATTCCAGTGTACTCTGTGGCCTTCTGGAAGAAAGTGCTGTTCTATATTCTGTAAGAGGATGGAGAACTCTGTTTAGGTAAGGAAATTTCAGGCAATAATTTTGACTTTAAAACACATTATTTTAGCTCATTCATCTGGGAGTAAAATATAAATATTTTTCCTTCCCTCTTATATCACTCAGAGTTTTTCTTGACATATGTTCTCCATTCATAAAGATCAACAGGAGGTGATATAGGACATATTTAATTCTGTTAATGACACACATTTTCCAGATAACCGTCTCAGTTGATTCATGGTTAATTTACCCTTTTCTGCATTATAGTTGAGAGAGGTAAGTCACAGAAATTTGCTCTGTATTATATTATAAGCTGTCTGGAATACAGAAACAGCTTTAGCACACACCTTTAATCCCTAAGAATTAAGGTAAGGTTAGTTTTTAGAAGGAAGCAGCCATTTTTTAATATGACATCTAATTGAAAGCAGACAAAGTGATGGATTAAAGAAAGATTCGACAGAATGAATCAGAAATAGGATGTGCCCAACTCTCATAAGAACAGCACAGGAAGAGCGAACAAGTTAGAATCAGGTGTGTGTGTGTGTGTGTGTGTGTGTGTGTGTGTGAGTTTTACAGGGGAGGTTTTACAGAGACAGGTTGCAGAGAGAACAAGCTAGAAACAGATGAAGACAGAACAAGCTAGAGAATGAGAAAGAGCTAGAAGATTAGAACAGACTACCAAAGTTAGTACGAGGCCAAGCAGAGCAATTCAGCCAGAAGCTGGGAGAATCCAGATTGAATCAGTCAGCTTGGAAGATTACATTGTACAGAGGCTGGAAGCTTCCAGGCCTAGGCCTAGGGATAGTTAGAACAGAGAAAGAAATGCTCTGTGCTCACTCCAAACTATGTTTTTATACAACTCTACATTTATAATTATTAGAATAATTTCCTAACTTGTATCATAAAATTCTGTAATCCAAATAAAATGGGATCATGGAAAATAATGTCTTGCAAATCTGTCTCTAGCTATTTTTTTTGAAAAAAATCATACACTTACTAATATTAATGAAAAATTTCTAGTTACTACTTTACCATTATTTAAAATTACCAGTAGTCTCATATTGCATGTATATGCTTCATTTTTCAAACAGCGCACCAGCTAGATGAGGAAGTAAGCAAGAAATGATTAATATGTGGCCTTTCCTCAGCGATGCTTTATCCAATTTCCTTAGTGAAAGCCAATCAAAATTATTACAGCAACTTTTAAAGATCATATGTGATGCTATCCAGCCTTCAGGGCCTTCTTTTAATTATGTTTCTTTTCCAATAAATACAATGTTCCATGTTTTATGAAAAGAATTAAAAGTAAGGAATCTTGAAAGGAATAAAAATACAATATGGAGTAAAGAAAACCCTTAGTGAGCTTGGGTCCAAGCATGTCTGTAGGAGCCTGTGTCCAGTCAGACTCACAAGAATCTGTGATTATCTGTTATCAGGAGTTCCCTCTGTAGGGAGAAAGCAAAGAAAGATAAAAATTTGTGCAACTGGGTGGCTTTCCATATGCACCCGAGAAACAGGCCTGCCACACCCGAGAAACAGGCCTGCCATCTTTTGTGTGTGCATTGATTATGTTTGAAGGTGTGTGTGTGTGTGTGTGTGTGTGTGTGTGTGTGTGTGTGTAAGTGTCTACAGTAATCCACCATAGGATAAGTCACTTGTGCCACATTAAGGTTAAAGTTGTGATTAAGCCATCAGAATCAGGATGGTTGCCTGTGTCCAACACGCTGTCCTCTAGTTGTCTTTGGGATGGATGTCTGCGGAAGCTGGAACATTCCTCTAGTGTACTGCATGTGCACATTGTGAGAGAGAAATACAAAACCACAGGCCGCTTCTGTCCATTTCAAAGTTTCTCCTGGGGTGCCTTTTACTTTCTGTGCAATGTCAGTCATCCCACAATAAGCCCAACCTTATTCTCCCTGTAGCTTCAGAACCCTGTCAAGCCATTCATCTTTCTATTCACCCAGTGTCCTAAATTACTCTTCTTCCAAGAATACTGCTATAGTTTCCAGAAGTCTCAATCTCACCTATCCCAGAGAAACTCAGAAATTTTCCTCATTTGTCAGTGTGAAACATATAAAATAAGAATGTAGCAAACGCCACATGCATATTGCATATATTAAGGAAGAGAGCTGTTAACATTGCATGCACAGGATTACCTTTTGTTATCCAATATTTCCTCCTGTGGGTCTGAGTACCATTTCTGTCCTGGCTGAAATGGATTGTTTGGATGTGGGTTGTTTTAGACATGCTATGATTGCAGTCTGTGCCCTGAAGACTTGTCAGAAGATACACCAGGCCTCTCCCCATCCATCAATTTAATACCCCTACCAAGTTCTTTGAGTTGGACACAAATTAGACACAACTTCTATCATTTTAGGATCTAGTAGGGTATTAATAAAATAATGACATAAATATATATTTTAAAAAACCCTTAAGTCTGCCAAACAACATGAGGAATGGGTGCAGAGACTGAATTAAGGCTCCGTTCTGTAGAAATTAACATTCCGTACTAAAATAAGGATGTGAATCTGCAAAGGACTCGATTTGGTATTCTGAAAAGAGAAAAAAACAGCTGTGGTAAATCCTAGGTGAAGATGACTTTGCCTAAGGCCCAGATCTCTAGTGTACCATGCAATAACTTTGAAACTTTCCTTCAGATTTTGTAAAACATAATTTCTGCCAGAATGAGTCAAAAAGAGCATCTGTAAGCACATGCCATTCATACAGTTCTTTCTGTGCTCTCTTCCTAGGAACATTGGGGAAATCTTACATGTCAGCTGAAAAATATCATCAGCTTATAAAGGAAGGCATTCATTTATGTTCCAAACAAGGCCACTGGACATTCAGTCATAACCTTATGATCATGAGAAGTCCACAATGGGTTTGTACATAGTAAAAGCAGTCATTGAATATTTCACATTTGATAAATATGTGTTCCTTATTTCACACTTGTGGTGAGACAAACTAGCCAAACCATTCCCTCAAATTATACCCTGGGATTCCCTAAAGTGCAATGGTAGCTGTTTATGATTTTTTTCTGATTACTATTACTATTATAAAATAGTCTTTAGTTCAATGGAGTTATTTATAGATATGGTTTAGTCTTCAAGCAATGTACTAGTTCTGTGAAACAAAGTTGAATATTCAAGATAGCATGCTGGGGACTAATTCTTTTCATTACTCCTGTTACCAGCTGATATCTCTCAAGTATGCAAGTACAGGTTCTTATTAGTTGCACAATCACAAGTTTTAGGGACAAGCAAGAAAGCCATAAGGGACAATTGAAAGGTACAAAATACATAGTTATTTCAGAGTTAGGCAAAATCACATATTTTCCTTGGTACCTTTCTTCTGTGCTCAGTTTATGAGTACAAGCAGTGTTTCCAGGGGAAAGCTTTCATTTTATCTTCTATGTTTAGGGAAATACTCAGATTATGTGGTTGGTACCAACTCTTGTTTATTGTCACTCAGTTTAAACCTTGGTTTTCTATGACTTCCCTCTTGTACAAACGCATTCTCACTGAATTTGAAACACCTGGTCTAAAAATAAGAACATTCACATTTCCACTTAGTATTTCTAAGGAGTGTGAAGTGAAGAACAAGTAAAATGATGTCATATGAACACCTCTACAGGACATGAAACACTATGTGACAAATCTTTTCTTGAGTGGAAAAGATGACCTTGGATAGGAAATTCATGAGATGACGGTGTATCCTTGTAATCAGTGGCTCACAACTATAGGCTAAGCTTGAAGGAATGGGTGAGAGCCTGGCCTGGAAGACATGGAGCTGATGAACTCAGCATAAACAAATCTAGAATCAGTTTTTCTAGCAAGCTGCAAAGATGTGTAGGGTATTTCTGTAGTGAGTGGATGTTTCCTATTTTAGAATGTGTGGAAATTTGATTTCTAGCCACCACTATGCTCCTTGTTTTTTTTTTTTTTCTTTTGAATAACAACGTTATCATATTTCATCTTACTAGACTTGGCATTGCTCTATCATCTCAAAAGACTTCTTTGCATTTTATTTTAATTAGTTATTTAAAGCAAGTAGCTCCTCCTTTTTATATCACATTCGAGTTTGATAAAAATGTTATTCATATTATTATTGCCGATTTCACAAACTGTAGTCCTATACTAGTATATGCTATGCCTTATTCTATGTCTTAAGGAGACTTTAAAGGGTGAAAAAAATCATAGTGTCCAAGTCCCACTTAGTGTTAATATAATCTAACTGAAGAGAGAACAATATTGTATCAACTTAGGGAAAACAATGATTTTAGTGTGGGTCAGGATAAAGTTGCTCAATGGTCATGCAAATCAGGAAAGGCCAAGCTTTTAGAAAAGATATCCCAATGCAAATGGAATCAGGAAATTGCATGAAAAAATTGTGCAATTCTTTTCCCTTGGTTTACTTCTCCAAAACAGAGGTAAGAAAGATTATGTGTGAAGTACAGGAGATCTTTTTGGGTATTTCTTGGTGCTACCACTTCCTGTGATTAAAATCAATGGGAAACTGCAACAACCTAATCTAGGTTGGATGACAAAGGGCACAGACCATTCAGGAATGAAGGTATAGATCACGAAAAGAACCATTCTACTGAAGTAATTGGTGAGGAGAAAGAAAATAGAGTATGGGGAGTTAAGAAAGTGACTTCCAAGGTCATATGACCAGTTGCAGAAATGAGGATTATAGTTAGCATAAGTGTTTTCTGTCATCTTTTGTTAAGGATATCTTTTACAGATATTTTTGTTTCTTTCCTCAATTTCTTTATTATGAAATATCACATCTATTAAGAGAATATCAGTTGAGATGCCCCATGAATGTTCAAGTGGCATTGCTACCTATTCTTAAAATTTACAATGCATCTGCAGTTTTATGTGTAATAGCGATATCATGTTAGACACAATTATGATTTGGTTAAATATATAATGTGTTTGTGACTCTACATGGGACAGTTATATTAGAATAATTATGACCCAGTTATTACTTTTATTTGGAAATTAATCATGACATAAGGAGATACTATTGAATGTTAGGTTGACAAGGGGTTGACTTGTGATAACTCTTCTTGGTTGTCAACTTGACTAAATGTGGAATTAACTAAAACCCAAGAACCTAGGTATAGTTGTGAAGTATTTTTTCTTAATTAAATAATTTGCAGTGAGAAGACCTGCTTTTAATCTGGGGCTTTTGAGGTGGGAAGATACACCTTTAATCTGGGCCATATTCTGGTGGCAGCCTATACACAGGACATGGGGGAAGGGAGCTCTCTCATTTTTTGTCTGCTTGTTCTCACTCTCACTGGCAAATTCTTCCCTTCACTGGCCATTGAGAGTAGTTCTTTGGGATTCTAGAGTATGCTGAAGACCCTCTGAGACAACTAGCCTTAGAGACTGTATTCTTGGACCTTCCACTGTTAGACAGCAATTGTTGGACTAGCTGGACCACAGTCTGTAAACCAAATTAATAAAAAAACTAACTAACTAGCTAACACTCTCTCTCTCTCTCTCTCTCTCTCTCTCTCTCTCTCTGTGTGTGTGTGTGTGTGTGTGTGTATTTATAAATATTTATTCATAAATTTTGTTAGTTTAGCGAACCCCGGCTAATACAATTCAATTCTCATATAGTCCACCAGAAGAGAGAGAGAGAGATACTGTACTAATTTACAGAAAACAGTGATTTTTGTTATGGAACAAGGATAAAGTTACCTAATGGTCATGCCAATCTGCAAAGCCCATACTTTTAGAGAAATTATCTCAATGGAAACAAAATAAAATATACTAATTTTTGGCAATTATTTTTTTACTTCATCTTAATTGGTTTGCAATCTAATATTTATGGGGAAAACATTAAAAGTACAGTGTAAAATTATATTTGACATATCTAAAAGTGCCTAAGAAGTTTCAAGGAATCAGTTTTACTCTTGAAGAGCAAATTGTGAAATAAGAGAGGAAGCAAAGATTGGGGATTCCTATGTGAAAATAGAAAAGAAGAAACTTGTAGAGTGAAGAGATTTGATTCCCAATTTCCTCACATTCATTCTTTCGTTGTAATAGCTGTTGTGCTCAAGGTTCATGTATATTTTATTCTTCCTGAAAAATATGTGTGCTGGAAGAATCCTTACTGTCTTCATTAATGAATAAGAAATCCAAGGCACAGTGAACCTAAATATGCTGCCCCAAATCTCACAGGTGTACAGGGAGAAAAATGGATGCTAACTCTGAGTGTGAAGCCAAGAAACTAACATTCATCCTTGAGCCGTTTGTGTCTAACCTCTGTGCTGGTTCTGCAGAAGTTACCTTTTAATCAAGCTAGAAGATGAAGAGGGAGAGGTATTAGAAGGGCAGAGGAAGGAAGTGGATAGAGAAAGAAAGCAGAACTAATATATAAAAGGAATCCAGCCTTTGACAGATGAATCCATATCTGAAGAAAACCATCCCTGCTTTTCATTTGTTCTATGTTTTGTGGGTAGAATGACCTTAGAGCTTATATATAATGCATTGGAAGTACAACCAAAAGTTTTTTTAAAAAACAACTTTTAAAAGTTCTAGACCCAGCAGATGAGGAAATTCTATCATAGAATAAAACAAAACAAAACAAAATAAAACAAAACAAAATAAAACAAAACAAAACAGTGGCGTTCCATGTGAAGACTTCAGTGTTTTTATAAAGGTCCTCCTATGTTTCAAATATTAGAAGGTCCAGTTCATAGAATAGTATGTACGAATGATGCTTCCTAGATTTTGAGAATGTATCAGGGTATCCAGCCTTAGACTTCCTACAGATGACTTGCAAATTTCCCATATTGCTGAGACATCTAGGATGACTTCATCATGCAAGATGATTGTGTGTGTGTGTGTGTGTGTGTATTATGTATATAATATACACATACATAGCAATACCCACTCATATAGGTCATAACTAAATGTCTCTATCTACAACCATCTATATGTGTACTACATTGTAAATTAAAAATATAGAATGTTACCTTTAAAAGGTAAGGTAGAAGTGTAGAAATAAGTCTGAATTAAAAGATGTGAACCTTTGAACTCATCAGCAAACCCTGTGACATGAAAAAAAACCCTAATTATTCTGGTTGTAACTGTCATTTTGAAGCAACATAGAGTCATTTCATAAAAGGAAACCTCAATTGAGAAAATACCTCCATGATATTGGCTCATGGGTAAGCCTGAGTGGTGGGTGTATTCTTAATTAATGATTGATTTTTGTAGGCCTAACCCATTGTCAGTGATGTCTCCTTGGACAGTTGGTCTTGGGATGTATAAGAAAGCAGTCTGAGCAATACACGAGGAGCAAGCCAGTAAGCACTACACCTCCTCTTTAGTTTCTGCCTCTAAATTTTTGCTTTAAGTTTCCACACTGACTTTTCTCAATGGTAGAGTGTGACTTGAGGGTTGTAAGATGAAATAAATGAATCCTTTGCACCCCAAGATGCTTTGGTCATGATGTTTTACTATAGGAGTAGAAACTCTAACTAGGGTCAGCCTTAAGGTTCTGCTTTCAGATTCCACTTCAAAGATTTTGATCACTAAACAAACCCAGTTTATAAACAAACACAGCTAGGAAGTCAGCTGCCTCTTTGGCACCACACGTGTTCTACTCTGAGAAGAATTAAAATTCCAGCCCTGAGGATTAATTATAGAATGATCAAATAACTAAAACCCACAGTGCTACTAGCATCGTGGTGGGAAAAAAAATCTGCCCCGTGTTTAGATGTCTGAACTTTCCAAGGAACCGCTAGGCAATGCTATCCCATCAGGGCATTAAGAGTAGTTAAATAAATTGTTTAAACTTGTGAATTTTCATTTCAGTTCTGTAGAATTTTAAAATAATATTAGAACAAGTAAGAAATCCCAAAGCTCATCTCACATTCATATCTAAATCTTTATGAGAATTACTGAAGTATGTACATACTTCTTTAATCATTTGGGTATATTTAAAAAGCAAGTTAAATTTGAGAAACCATAGTTTAAAATATTTAAGGGAACAAAAGTATAACTACATGGAAAACCTTAGTTGCAAATGGCTTTTCTTGATAAATGGAGTACAAAGACTTATCAATTTAACTTCAAGCTCAATGAAGAAGTATCTCTCCATTGATACCCCCCCCACACACACAATTACATGTTAATGCACCAAAATTACCAATGGATAATTACTATGGCTTGCAAATTCACTCTCAAGGGCATGACAAAAATCTCAGAATGACACTGTAACTAATATCTGAATTCAGAATCATCTTTGGACTTTTCTGTTACTTAAACCAATATATTTCATCTTCTTTTTTCCCCCAAGTGCAATTATTTTGAGCTGGTTATCTAAGAGTTGGAACAGAGAATGTTTTGACTAATAAAGTCAAGTTTGAGTGTATTTCGAGTATGGCTTGAAAAGAAACACATTAGGAAATGTGTTGGATGGTCTTGAGTTTGAGCGTATTTTGAGTATAGTTTGAAAAAAAAACACATTAGGAAATGTGTTAGATGGTTTTGAGAGTTTAGGAAAAACACTATTTCAAGTGTTATATTATTTATTTGAATAAAGTTCTTTATTGATAGTAGAGACTACTAGGAATAGCCTTTTGGAGAGTTTTGGTGAAAAACTAGAAAATTCCAAATGTCTAAAAATATTCTACTATAATCTTATCACCCAGAAATATACAGAATTTCTCATGTTATTTTGATTAGGGCATTGTTATGTATCTGTGTATAGTTCTGCTTCTTTGTATAAACTTTTTACAACAATGCCCATTAATATATGCATTTTCATTACAAGGATGGTTCATGCACAATAAAGAAATGAAGTTTTTTGTCCAATGGAAATACATCTGTTTTCTTAAGTATTTCTTTGGTGCCAGCCTGTGCTGTCCTTGCAAATAAAGCCTATTTCTGTTTCATTCCACATAACCAGATGCGATGTCTGCATTCTTTCCAAATCCTTCCTAGAGCCTGGTTTCAATGTTTATCAGTAGTCCAGTGGAATACAACTGATAATACTTGAAAGCTTTAAGAGATCTTGAGACTTACACTCTAGTCTACTGTGAGAATTCTTTACCTGTGAAACCAGGCTCTGGGTCAGACAGGGTAGGAGAGACACAGATAAGACAGGTTGAATTCTTGATTCAGGCAACAGTGCCACCTGCTCAGTGTCTTCCCAAGCATACCAGACCAGCCAGATTGCTCAGTTTATATTGAATTCCAGACAAGTAGTGGATATATCTCTAATAAAGTAGTGTTCCATAGAGTATTTAATATATATCCCTCTGCTAAAAAAACATTTGTTGTGTAATTGATGTTACAATTTGACTGGTGTCTTGAATTTTCGTTGCTTAATCTACTAACTCAACATATAACCCCATGTATTACCTTAGGTTGAAGTGAGAAAAGCTACAGTCTCTGTTATTTAGTACACCATCATCTGGATAAAGTCCAATTACTTTGTCTTTTCTGGGGCCTTGTCTATAGTTTAAAAGCCCACAATCACACTGAACATGATAACATTCTAACATAAAGCCACTGAGACAGATCTAGACAGGAAGACATGTATAAAACATATTTTGGGTGTAGAACTGAGACAGTAGTAAGTAAAGGATGAATCTACCAGTTCACTTATTGCCATATAAGGAGATGGTTTTGCTTGCAGGAAAGAGAATTAGGATGCAGGGGAGTTTGATATGACAGAAGGACTTTGGGGCTAGGGCTATTAGACAGTCCCTCTCTAATACTTACTATTCCTACTTCCTCTAGCCTACAAGGATAGAATGGAAGTGTGACTTGGTAGAACTTTGTAATTAGAAGAGAAGCTATGGTCACTCACAGAGGAGAGCAGTCAGTCCTTACAACAATCCAGCCTGCAATACATTCCCATCAACAAAACCTCACAATGATGTCAGTATAATTTCAATGTTTGACATGGCTATAGACTACAGGAAAGAATAATTTCATATTTATGAAACCTTTTTGTAGGGTGTTTTGATAAATTAAGCAGACTAAATTTGTTTGTTAATCCAGATATACTGTTTTCTTTAAATTTTTAGTATTTTTTATTACGTATTTTCCTCAATTACATTTCCAATGCAATCCCAAAAGTCCCCCATACCCTTCCCCCCACTTCCCTACCCACCCATTCCCATTTTTTTGGCCCTGGCGTACCCCTGTATTGGGGCATATAAAGTTTGCGTGTTCAATGGGCCTCTCTTTCCAGTGATGGCCGTCTAGGCCATCTTTTGATACATATACAGCTAGAGTCAAGAGCTCCAGGGTACTGGTTAGTTCATAATTTTGTTCCACCTATAGGGCTGCAGATCCATTTAGCTCCTTGGGTACTTTCTCTAGCTCCTTCATTGGAAGCCCTGTGATCCATCCAATAGCTGACTGTGAGCATCCACTTCTGTGTTTGCTAGGCCCCGGCATAGTCTCACAAGAGACAGCTATATCTGGGTCCTTTCAGCAAAATCTTGCTAGTGTATGCAATGGTGTCAGCGTTTGGAAGCTGATTATGGGATGGATCCCTGGATATGGCAGTCTCTAGATGGTCCATCCTTTCGTCACAGCTCCAAACTTTGTCTCTGTAACTTCTTCCATGAGTGTTTTGTTCCCAATTCTAAGAAGGGGCATAGTGTCCACACTTTGGTCTTCATTCTTCTTGAGTTTCATGCGTTTAGCAAATTGTATCTTATATCTTGGGTATCCTAAGTTTTGGGCTAATATCCACTTATCAGTGAGTACATATTGTGTGAGTTCCTTTGTGATTGTGTTACCTCACTCAGGATGATGCCCTCCAGGTTTAAAACACAAAGAGATAGCATTATCAGATCAAATAGACAGATAATATGCAAAGGTGTTCTTGACAGTATCATTAAGGACACACATGTTCTCTTAATACTAATTTTCATCAAATAAGTTAGACATAGTATGTGTGTATATATATATATGGAATATTATGATGGAATATTATTTTGCATGTAATGCAATATTATTTTGACATGGTATTGTAGAACAGTTAATGACAGGAAAGCGTTAACAATGAATTATTCAACTAAAAATAATTATAAAATATTATGCCCAAGATATAATAGCTGAAATTTTTCCAAAAGAGTAGATGAATAAATATTCATCAAATAATCAGAAGGATATAAACTAAAATGTAAATACTGGTCATCTATGCAGCACTATGATATGTGATTATATTATCTCTGTATGTTTTAGTTTTCTTACTACAAATGTCATAATTTATATTTGAATTTCAAAAAATGCTATTGAATAAACAAGTATTTAACTGAAATTACAGAATAATAACATATTAAATCTCAATTTTGTTGATGGAAGAAAATCTTTATAAAATAATTCGCATATTCCCTAGAAAATCTGAAATAATTCAGTACCTTAAGTATTACATCTACCTAAAATTATTGGATTTAATGGGTTGCATTTGAGTTCATTTAATCTTGTATCAAGATTATGTCTAGTTTTTATGAATATATTTCAAAATCTTTAAGGTGCTGAACAGATTTTCAAGTAAACAAATTTCTCTTTAAGTTACATTAGATGATTGTTGTAAAAAAAAAAAATCCTCAAGAACATGTTTAAAACTTAGAGGCAAACTTGCCTTGTAAAATGCCTACAGTTATATCCTGACTACTTGACAATCTTAATTTGAAACTCAGATAAAAATCACTGTAACTCAAAGCTGGATGCAAAGTGTCTACAGCAAACTTGCAGTGTGTTTTAGGATTGACACACAGACCATGTAGACTTCCCAGAAGTCTACTCATTCCCAGATCAGATGAAAATTCTTTTCAGCCAAACTATAACAACTTTTAAAAATAGGAATATTCTTTAGCTTATTTGAAACCACAGTCTTACAACCACCCAAAAAAGCATTCTGTGAGGAGGATGAGGTGTCTATTTTGGGTGAAGAGTTTTGAGCCCAAGTTCTCAGTAACAATGCTGAAGTTGTTTCTTCAGGCATTTCTGGGGTGGCGTTACAATGATGGGACTTTGTGTGTGGCCTGAGTTCCCACAGTTGTGATAAGTGACTGAAAAGATGTGAGAAGGCCAGTGCATTAATGCACCCAGATCTCACTTGGATCAACGGTTCCCTGGACAGGGAAATCTTGACGTGATGAAACAAATGAAGCCATTTAAATTTATTTTGTGAGCGTTAGTGGGTATTGGTGTGACCTCCCCTCCCCCGCAGCCTGCTAGGGAATGTCTGTTACTCATTTTTCAAAACCTGTTTGCAGGAAGGTTATTCTTAACTTAGTGTGGTGCTCCCAACTCCTCTCATCTCTTGCTCTCTGTCGTGTTCCATGCAGCTGATCTGGGGTATGTGAAACAGTTTTTCTGATGCTCAGGCTTGTATTTCAGAAGCTTCTGGAGAAGACGACTTGACACATGGCTTCGATCTTCTTTCTTTGGCAACATGTGAAGCCAGCTAGTTGGCCGGTTCCAGGTCCATAACTGAAATATATTCTGCTATTCTTGAATTGAGCTTAGGTTCTGCTGTTGCAGCACAAACGAACTTCTCATATATGTGAAATGAAAGGCAGCCTGGTTTAGGGAGGAAAAGAAAGAAGCGAGGCAAAGGTGGCAGAGATGGTGCATTTAATGGTGAAATGTTGAAATGTGATAAACAAGAATGGCATGTCCAGAAACCAGGCAGTAAGTGCTATGTGGACAGCTTTTGCATGACAATAAATTCCTTCCCATTCCAGTTGTTCATGTAGCATCATTGCGAGAATAACCTTCCTGCAAACAGGTGTTGAAAAATGAGTAACAGACATCTCTCCAAAGAACCGTTCTTGTTACCATAGTCAGTCCTCTCAATCTTTTACAACCTGCTCCTAAGATAGCGATCATACAATGCACTGTTTCCTTATTTAGAAATCTGGATTCTTAAACCAATTTCATGGCCTCTCAACTATACTCTCATTGGACTTCTGTATCCTTATCTGTGAAGTGAAAGACCTGAAACAGATGGTCAGTGAGATCTGCACAAGTTCTCCAGTTTAGCTTTGTCTTTCATAGTGGGTAAAGTCTCTCTGGGAAGTGGGCTCTGTCCAACATATAAGTCAGTGGGAGTAGAATGGAAATGTCTGGATTTTAGGTCATGTTTCAGGCTTTAACTTAGTCTTCTCCTCATGGTTCTAGGCTTGAATCTTGTGGTATAAGGACTTATGACATATACAAGTGTGCATCAGTAAGGGAATATGATATGATTTCCATACCCATAGAAGCAGGAGAGAAGACATAATGACAAATATATCATTGCTTTTTTTTTTTTACTTAATAACTGAGTAATTTAGGGCAAGACATTTTATCTCCTTCGATATAAGTTTAAGTTATTAAAAATATTGTGCATTTCATACTGTATAAAATGTTCATACTGAAAGTGAATATTTGGATCATAGAAAATTTGAAAACATTAATTTCTGAATTTGTGCATAGTGACATGATATATTGTTCATTAAAATGAATACAAAGTGGAACATATTTTTGAAATCTGACTCAAAGTTTTTTTTTCTTAAATAAGGTAAATTTTTTAAAGAGGAAGAAAAGTAGTTGGTTTGGTATGTTTTGTTTCTTATTTAGTGAACAGAACACTTATTGTGTCCTGGGAAAATTTGCCTTGAATATATCATTGAAAACACAGGAAATGATCTCTAAGCTTTTGGTGCTGACATCCTATTAATTTGTTTGACTCTTACAGAACATGAATTATTTAAATGCTTTATAAGCTATTAAATAGCTAATAGTTGGTTGTGTCTGATCATGCAAGTGACAATGGAGCTAAGCTCCTTTCTTGTGTTAGTGAGTCATGATGTCATAGGAAGGTCACAGCTGGATTGGAGGAAGGGGTACAGATCCTTTCTTTAAAACAGAATGTTACTGGCAAGCAGAAATAAAAAAAGCCAATGAACACAATCGAGAAAAGTAACTTTAGTTGGGGGGAATTAAATACTCGATTAAAAACAATTTTAGCCAATATAAAGATAATGACTTATTTCACTGCATTTAGGGGTCAGTGTCTTTCCTCTTGAAATTCTAATGCACATTCTAAGTTACCAGTCTCTTTTCCAAGAGTCAACAATTGTACATATTTGAAAGTAAAATGTGGAGTAGCTTCTTTTGATAGAAGTCGGAGTTCCCTTAGCAAGCGCTATGTTTCCTATTGGAAATTAAATACTCTGTTCTTTGCTTTGTTGATGTTTTGACTAAGCTGTTTTTATGCATTACATCCCTGCCTTCTCTAGAGACTATATAAAAACTAGACTTCAATATTGTTCTTAGTACTAATTGCCCGAGACATTAATTTGATGGGGATTTGTTCATAGATTGACGCAGAGTTAGCTTTTGGCATAGTCAATCTAGTGTTGTTATGAACTATTGTAAAAATATTTGTAAAATCCCAGGAGTGTTTTTTGGTCTCAAGAAGATTTCATCATACAATAACAAAGAGGATGTCAAAACCAAGCTGTGGCTGGCTACCATTGGCCCTACCCTAAAGTAGATTAGAGGAGAATCTGGTTCTGTTTATCTTGCTCCCAAAGGTGCCTTGTTTGTTTTTCAGGATCAATTTTGCTGCCTAGGGTGGTATCACATATCTAGGTTCTAAGGATATTCCTGACTCAGTCTTCCAAGAAATTGGACTGTAGACATGTGCTACCGCCATCTCCTCTTGATCACCATTGTACTGTGAGCCAAGTTATATCACAAGTCTGTTATCCAACCTTAGGAAGTAGAAGCAGGGGCATGTGGAATCCATCCTGTTCTTGTATAGACAAGAAGGACAGAACGGCCATTGCATTCTCTCTTTTCCCCACCAAACTATAGAGTTGTTAATACAGATTCCTTAGTAGAGTTTTAAAATGACGAGTTTTCCTCTCAGAGCAGTTGTGGGAGGTGACTTAATAAAATGACAATTTTATTTAATCTTGATCATGATATTAGACCTCATAAAACAATCGCCCACTTCAAGAGTTCTGTTGTCTATTTTAATACACAGATCCAGTGATCTTAGGGAGGTTAAGAGGGACTTATTTTTAATTTAAAAAATTTTGGGGTTCCAGGACTCCACCGAAAGTAGTCTGCACAGGTGAGAGTGTGTACTGCAGAAGCTAACAGCTTCTGGGACAGCCAGAGCCACAGAGCTTCTGAAGCAACACAGCTTCTGGGAAAGGACCTGTTTTAGGCCTTCATCTTCGGCCAGGAGGGAGGTCCAAACACCAGATATCTGTGCACCTTCCCTCTAAGAGGAGAGCTTGCCTGCAGAGACAACTATAAAAACTAACTCCAGAGACTACCAGATGACAAAAGGTAAACATAAGAATCTTACTAACAGAAACCAAGACCACTTACCATCATCAGAACCCAGCACTCCCACTTCACCCAGTACAGGGCACCCCAACCCTTTTCGGGCTCCAAACATCCGGCCACCTTCCCAGCCAGAAGACAGGTGTCCGCCCTGCTCGGAAGGGCTTTGCCTCAGCATCCGCAGAAGACATCTTGGTTCCAAGACTCTGCCAAAATTAGTCTGCACAGGTGAGAGTGTAGCCTACAGAAGCTAACAGCTTCTGTGAGGCCAAAGCAACACAGCTTCTGGGAAAGGTCCTGTTTTAGGCCTTCATCTTCGGCCAGGAGGGAGGTCCAAACACCAGATATCTGTGCACCTCCCCTCTAAGAGGAGAGCTTGCCTGCAGAGAGTGCTCTGACCACTGAAACTCAGAGGAGAGAGCTAGTCTCCCAGGTCTACTGATAGAGGCTAACAGAATCACAAGAGGTAAAATCTCTAAACAGAGACAACTATAAAAACTAACTCCAGAGACTACCAGATGGCAAAAGGTAAACATAAGAATCTTACTAACAGAAACCAAGACAACTTACCATCATCAGAACCCAGCACTCCCACTTCACCCAGTGCAGGGCACCCCAACACACCCGAAAAGCTAGACCCAGATTTAAAAGCATATCTCATGATGATGGTAGAGGACATCAAGAAGGACTTAAATAACTCACTTAAAGAAATATAGGAGAACACTGCTAAACAGGTAGAAGACATTAAAGAGGAAGCACAAAAATCCCTTAAAGAATTACAGGAAGACACAAACAAACAGGTGATGGAATTGAATAAAACCATCCAAGACCTAAAAAGGGAAGTAGACACAATAAAGAGAACACAAAGTGAGGCAACGCTGGAGATAGAACCCTAGGAAAGAAATCTGGAACCATAGATGTGATCATCAGCAACAGAATACAAGAGATGGAAGAGAGAATCTCAGGTGCAGAAGATTCCATAGAGAACATCAGCACAACAATAAAAGAAAATGCAAAATGCAGAAAGATCCTAACTCAAAGCATCCAGGAAATCCAGGACACAATGAGAAGACCAAACCTATGGATAATAGGAGTAGATGAGAATGAAGATTTTCAACTCAAAGGACCGGCAAATATCTTCAACAAAATTATAGATGAAAACTTCCCAAACCTAAAGAATGACATGCCCATGAACATACAAGAAGCCTACAGAACTCCAAATAGACTGGACCAGAAAAGAAATTCCTCCCAACACATAATAGTCAGAACAACAAATGCACTAAATAAAGATAGGATATTAAAATCAGTAAGGGAAAAAGGTCAAGTAACATATAAAGGCAAGCCTATCAGAATTACACCAGACTTTTCACCAGAGACTATGAAAGCCAGAAGATCCTGGACAGATGTTATACAGACACTAAGAGAACACAAATGCCAGCCCAGGCTACTATACCCAGCCAAACTCTCAATTACCATAGATGGAGAAACCAAAGTATTCCACAACAAAACCAAATTCACAATTATCTTTCCACGAATCCAGCCCTTCAAAGTATAATAACAGAGAAAAACCAATACAAGGATGGAAACCAAGACCTAGAAAAATCAAGAAGGTAATCCCTCAACAAACCTAAAAGAAGACAGCCACAAGAACAGAATGCCAACTCTTACAACAAAAATAATAGGAAGCAACAATTACTTTTCCTTAATATCTCTTAATATCAATGGACTCAACTCCACAATAAAAAGACATAGACTAATAGACTGGCTACACAAACAGGACCCAACATTTTGCTGCTTACAGGAAACTCATCTCAGAGAAAAAGATAGAAAATACATCAGAATGAAAGGCTGGAAAACAATTTTCCAAGCAAATGGTTTGAAGAAACAAGCTGGAGTAGCCATTCTAATACCTAATAAAATCGACTTCCACCCAAAGTCATCAAAAAAGACAAGGAGGGGCACTTCATACTCATCAAAGGTAAAATCCTCCAAGAGGAACTATCGATTCTGAATATCTATGCTCCAAATACAAGGGCAGCCACATTCATTAAAGAAACTTTAGTAAAGCTGGAATCACACATTGCACCTCACACAATAATAGTGGGAGACTTCAACATACCACTTTTACCAATGGACAGATCATGGAAACAGAAACTAAACAGGGACACAGTGAAACTTACAGAAGTTAAGAGACAAATGGATCTAACAGATATCTACAGAACATTTTTTCCTAAAAGTAAAGGATATACCTTCTTCTCAGCACCTCATGGTATCTTCTCCAAAACTAACCACATAATTAGTCACAAAACAAGCCTCAACATATACAAAAATATTGAAATTGTCCCATGCATCCTGTCTGATCACCATGGACTAAGATTGATCTTCAACAACAAAATAAATAATAGAAAGCCAACATTCATGTGGAAACAGAACAACACTCTTCTCAATGATACCTTGGTCAAGGAAGGAATAAAGAAAGAAATTAAGGACTTTTTGGAGTTTAATGAAAATGAATCCACAACATACCCAAAGTAATGGGACACAATGAAAGCATTTCTAAGAGGAAAACTTCCAAAAAAAAAAACTAGAGAGAGCACACATTAGCAGCTTGAAAACACACCTAAAAGGCCTAGAACAAAAGGAAGCAAATTCACCCAACAGGAGTAGATGGCAGGAAATAATCAAACTCAGGAGTGAAATCAACCAAGTGGAAATAAGAACTATTCAAAGAAAACCAATCGAGGAGCTGGTTCTTTGAGAAAATCAACAAGATAGATAAACCCTTAGCCAAACTCACTAGAGGGCACAGGGAAAGCATCATAATTAACAAAATCAGAAATGAAAGGGAGACATAACAATAGATCCTGATGAAATCCAAAACACCATCAGATCCTTCTACAAAAGGCTATACTGAACAAAACTGAAGAACCTGGATGAAATGGACAAGTTTCTAGACAGATACCAGGTACCAAAGTTAAATCAAGATCAGATTAATGATCTAAACAGTCCTATATCCCCTAAAGAAATAGAAGCAGTCATTAATATTCTCCCAATCAAAAAAACCCAGGACCAGATGGAATTAGTGCAGAGTTCTATCAGACCTTCAAAAAAGATCTAATCCCAGTTCTTCACAAACTATTCCACAAAATAGAAACAGAAGGTACTCTACCCAACTCATTCTATGAAGCCACAATTACTCTGATACCTAAACCACAAAAAGACCCAACAAAGATAGAGAACTTCAGACCAATTTCCCTTATGAATATCGACGAAAAAATCCTCAATAAAGTTCTCGCTAACCAAATTCAAGAACACATCAAAACAATCATCCATCCTCACCAAGTAGGTTTCATCCCAGGCATGCAGGGATGGTTCAATATACGGAAATCCATCAACGTAATCCAGTATATAAACAAACTCAAAGACAAAAACCACATGATCATCTTGTTAGATGCGGAGAAAGCATTTGACAAAATCCAACACCCATTCATGATAAAAGTCTTGGGAAGATCAGGAATTCAAAGCCCATACCTAAACATGATAAAACCAATCTACAGCAAACCAGTAGCCAACATCAAAGTAAATGGTAAGAAGCTGTAAGCAATTCCACTAAAATCAGGGACTAGACAAGGCTGTCTACTCTCTCCCTACCTATTCAACATTGTACTTGAAGTCCTAGCCAGAGCAATTCGACAACAAAAAGAGATCAAGGGGATACAAATTGGAAAGGAAGAAGTCAAAATATCACTTTTTGCAGATGATATGATAGTATATATAAGTGACCCTAAAAATTCCACCAGAGAACTCCTAAACCTGATTAACAGCTTCAGTGAAGCAGCTGAATATAAAATTAAGTCAAACAAGTCAATGGCCTTTCTCTACACAAACTATAAACAGGCTGAGAAGAAATTAAGGGAACAACACCCTTCTCAATAGTCACAAATAATATAAAATACCTTGGCCTGACTCTAACTAAGGAAGTGAAAGATCTGTATGATAAGAACTTCAAGTCTCTGAAGAAAGAATTTAAAGATCTCAGAAGATGGAAAGATCTCTCATGCTCATGGATTGGCAGGATCAATATAGTAAAAATGGCTATCTTGCCAAAGCAATCTATAGATTTAATTCCATCCCCATCAAAATTTGAACTCAATTCTTCAATGAATTAGAAAGGGCAATCAGCAGATTCATCTGGAATAATAAAAACCTAGGATAGTAAGAACTCTTCTCAAGGATAAAAGAACCTCTGGTGGAATCACCATGCCTGACCTAAAGCTGTACTACAGAGCAATTGTGAAAAAAAAACTGCATGGTACTGGTATAGTGACAGACAAGTAGACCAATGGAATAGAATTGAAGACCCAGAGATGAACCCACACACCTATGGTCACTTGGTCTTTGACAAAGGAGCTAAAACCATCCAGTGGAAAAAAGACAGCATTTTCAACAAATGGTGCTGGCACAACTGTCGGTTAACATGTAGAAGAATGGGAATTGATACATCCCTATATCCTTGTACTAAGGTCAAATTTAAGTGGATTAAGGAATTCCACATAAAAGAGGAGACACTGAAACTTATAGAGGAGAAAGTAGGGAAAAGCCTCGAAGATATGGGTACAGGGGGAAAATTCCTGAATAGAAGATCAATGGCTTGTTCTGTAAGATCGAGAATCAATTAATTGGACTTCATAACGTTGCAAAGCTTCTGCAAGGGGAAAGACACCATCAATAAGACAAAAAGACCACCAACAGATTGGGAAAGGATCTTTATCTATCCAAAATCAGATAGGGGACTAATATCCAATATATATAAAGAAGTCAAGAAGGTGGACTCCAGAAAATCAAATAACCCCATTAAAAATGGGGCTCAGAGCTAAACAAAGAATTCTCACCTGAGGAATACCGAATGGCAGAGAAGCACCTGAAAAAATGTTCAACATCCTTAATCATCAGGGAAATGCAAATCAAAACAACCTTGAGATTCCACCTCACACCATCAAAATGGCTAAGATCAAGAATTGAGGTGACAGCAGATGCTGGCGAGGATGTGGAGAAAGAGGAACACTCCTACATTTTTGGTGGGATTGCTAGCTTGTACAACCACTTTGGAAATCAGTCTGGTGGTTCCTCAGAAAATTGGACATAGTACTACTGGAGGATCCAACAATACCTCTCCAGGGCATATATCCAGATGATGTTCCAACCTGTAAGAAGGACACATGCTCCACTATGTTCATAGCAGCCTTATTTATAATAGAAGCTGGAAAGAACCCAGATGCCCTTCAACAGAGGAATGGATACAGAAAATGTGATACATTTACACAATGGAGTACTACTCAGCTATTAAAAAGAATGAATTTATGAAATTCCTAGGCACATGGATGGACCTGGAGGGCATCATCCTGAGTGAGGTAACACAATCACAAAGGAACTCACACAATACGTACTCACTTATAAGTGGATATTCGCCCAGAAACTTAGGATAACCAAGATATAAGATACAATTTGCTCAACGCATGAAACTGAAGAAGAACGAAGACCAAAGTGTGGACACTTTGCCCCGTCTTAGAATTGGGATCAAAACACTCATTGAAGGAGTTACAGAGACAAAGTTTGGAGCTGTGACGAAAGGATGGACCATCTAGAGACTGCCATATCCAGGGATCCATGCCATAATCAACTTCCAAACGCTGACACCATTGCATACACTAGCAAGATTTTGCTGAAAGGACCCAGATATAGCTGTCTCTTGTGAGATTATGCCAGGGACTAGCAAACACAGAAGTGGATGCTCACAGTCAGCTATTGGATGGATCACAGGGCTCCCAATGGAGGAGCTAGAGAAAATACCCAAGGAGCTAAATGGATCTGCAACCCTATAGGTGGAACAACATTATGAACTAACAAGTACCTCAGAGTTCTTGTCTCTAGCTGCATATGTATCAAAAGATGGCCTAGTCGGCCATCAGTGGAAAGAGATGCCCATTTGACTTGCAAACTTTATAGGGGAATGCCAGGGCCAAAACTTGGGAGTGGGTGGGTAGGGGAGTAGGGGGGAGGTTATAGGGGACTTTTGGTATAGCATTGGAAATGTAAATGAGGGAAATACCTAATAAAAAATTTTGTGATTCTGTTGTTTATTTTTGAAATGTTTTTTACAGAAATGCCTGTTTTTGTATAATTCCAGGTGTTTAGAGAATTTTATAGATATGTTTAATACTAATGGCCAATTATGCAGTTTAATTATCTTGTGTATGGGAGGTATCTATATGTGCATATGTACCATCCTGAACATGTGGAGGTCAGAGGACAATTTTCAGGGCTTAATTCTCCCCTTGATTTTGTGGGCTCACTTGCTTGGTTCGAGTTACACTAAGATATTTTATATTGTTTGTGGTTGAGATCCATGACATGCGAGGGGACGCAATGCCTGGCATTGCCTGAAGAGTGAGGATCCAGAGACTGGATAGCCCAGAGAAATAGGATAGAATGCAACTAGGTCTCTAGGATAGAGATCTAGAGCACAACTGGCCAAAAGTCAATGAAATGATTCCTAGTGATATTCTTCTGTACTCATAGATTGGTGCTTAGTTCAGTTGTCATCAGCGAGGCTTTATCCAGCCACTGAAGGAAACAGATGCTGAGACTAACAGCCAAACATTAGATGGAGCTCAGTGAATCATGTGGAAAAGGGAAAGGAAGGATTGTAGGAGCCAGAGTGGTCAAGGATACAACAAGAGCACCCACAGAATCAACTAACTGGGCTAATAGTGACTCACCTGCATGGTCTGACCTAGGCTCTCTGTATATAGTTATAGTTTTAGATCTTGGACTTCTTGTAGGACTCCCAACATTAGGAGCCAGGGACATCTCTAACTCTTTCATCAGCTTTTGTGACTTTGTTCCTTCTACTGTATTGCCTAGTCCAGTTTTAATATGAGTGAGGTGCCTAGTCTTATAACTTGACATGCAATGTTTGGTTGAGATCCATGGGATGCTTGTGTTTTTCTGAAGAAAAACAGAGGAGGAGTGGATGGGGGGCCAGATTGAAGATGAGGATTAGGGGAAAATGTTGTTAGGGTGTAATATATGGGAGAAGAATAAATAGAATTATATATATACAATTATTTTATCCATAATTAAGTGAAGGCAATCTGTACTACATACTGTAGTATAAGTATAAATAAGGAATTCTTTCTAAATTGAAGGAGTTTATATTATAACTGGAAATTAAGTCTCTTTAGTAATTGGTGAAGTAAAAAATATTTAGTTGTACGTACCAATGGGCAGTGAGCTCTAAATGGAGGTGAAAGCAACATTCAGTCCTACAGGAGAGTTGTACTAATGCACCTTCAGGTTCTAGAGAAGACAGAGCAATCAAGTGAGCAAATCCACCAATGTTTTGTGTACATTGAAAAACAGGATAACATGAGCAATCAGGGAGAGCCGCTGAGAAGGAGCTACTATAGTGTGAAGAGGGATGCTTCTAGAGGTGACCTCAGCAATGGGAGCCTGTTAAATGATTTAAAACAAAGTACTGATATATATATTCCACCTTCAAAAATTCTTTAGAGACTGCAAGGAATTGTGGGTTGGAAAGTAGACAAAGTAGAAGAAGAAAAGTATGGCAAGATGGAGCCAGTGAAACCAGAATGATGTTGCCTGGCTTGAAAAGAATGCTGGTAAGGGAAGCCACTGAACTTGAGACACAGTTTATGAATGAGACCAATGGAATCTGATGATGGACAGAACACTAACTAATACATTTAATAAAGCATTGTATGTGCTAGTATATTTATGAGCAAAGTAAGAGTGCACAGTGCTAGAAAAGCCTTGGTAGAAGACAATAGTTTTGAACTGACTTTGTGTTACCAGGCAGCTACAGGCTGTACATTTGGGTAGTGCATTAACAAGGGAGAAGATGACAAAGGGGAGGGTGCAAGAGAGTGGGCAGGAAGAAATGCAGTGATAGGTGATTTTCTTGGAGCTTTAGTCAGGGTTCTCTACAGGAGTAGACCTGGTAGGATGAATATCCTTAAAGAGAATATTCATTAGATTGGCTTACAAAACATTATCCAAGTAGCCCAACAATGGCTGCCTCATGCCATAGAGGCTGAGAACCCTGCAGCCACTGAGTTCATGGTGCTGAATGTCTAGGTAGTTCAAGTTCAGTGTTGAAGGCTTTGGGGATTCTTGGAGGGCTGCTGGTCTTCAGTTCACCTTGGACAGGTTAATAAACTGTATTCAGATGTTCATGAAGAATGACAGCACTTAATGACAACAGCAGCAACAGGGTAAATGAACTCTAACATTAGACAGGAAGGGAAACACAGAGGGAAGCAAGCAAGAAGTAAAGCATTTTCCCCTTGGACTTCCTTTTATATGGAAGTTAATAGAAGGCCTTGCTCACACTTTGGATATGTCTTCCCACTTCAGACAACCAGAAAAAGAGAATTCTTTATCAAATCACAGATTCTTTTAGTTGATTTCAGATCTAGCATGTTGACAACCAAGATTAGCCATTAGGGCATGGAACTAAGAAGTTGAGGTGTTATCCTATAGCAGGAAGTATACTATTTGGAAGAAGACAACATCATTATAAAGTGGAGAAAGTTCAGTATATTTTCTTAGTTGTAAAGATATTTGCCAAATTCATCACCTAGTTGTAATGCAATCAGTTTTGAATAATATAAACTTGAACATGTTATTTTAAAATTACTATGACTGTACATTTTAAGTTTTCAAAATAATTAATGATCTCTAAACTTTGTGTCCTACAGATAACATTGGCTTTAACAAGAACATTAATTTTACTATTTGTGGTAACAAATGAAGTCTAAAAACACAAATCACTTATATATATGAAAAATATCTTTCTTTAATGTTACTCTTAAATGTTCATCTACCAAACCAAATGCGAATGAAAATTTAAGAACCCTTGACACATTATTTATTTTATTTCATCTTATGACTTGTAGGTATGAATATAATAGATATGATCCCCATTTTCTGAATTCTTCATGTAATGAATCTCTGACTTTTCTATGAATTATTTTTTATTCAAAATTTTTAGATTTAAGAGGTATATTTAAGTCTGTTTCTATGAGGTAAAGGTCCTTCAGTGGAGAATTTTGAAAGCAATTGGAAGTGAAAATGGGATTGTAAAGTAAGTTGTCTTGAGATGATAATGCGGTAAAAGTGTTTTGTACGACATAAGCCACAATCACACTCATTGCAGCATGAGCAGAGTGTCAAGAACTTTCAAGGTAATGAATGCATGATGGAAGACTGTAATTTTTCTCCATACACCAAATAGCAGGAAGATGCTTGAAATAATTTACCGTGGCATCAAAGACATCATGTTGGGTGTTACCCTCACAATCGAAAGGCAGAATTTAGCTTTGGCAAAGAGTGGCATTTTTCAATGAGTAATACCTTACATTTTTCTTGGCGTTAGGTTTGTATAGGGTCATATTTCCTCTTCTTTGGAAAAAGATACAAAAATGCAAAGAATGACTATCATAGTTAATCAAAATGAATGTCCAGGCTTGTAGGTATTTTAGCAAACTCCAGGGAGCACTCTGAGAGTTTTACTCATTTATTGCTTCACTGTGAATGTTGATTGAAAAAACAGTTTTTAAAGTGTAAAACTACTGTTTTCCTTAAGACTTTTCCATATACAATAAAGTAAGGTTCAGGAAGACCTGACAAAAGTTAGTGGAAGCTGTCTGGCTCGTCTCATTACTGTTATGTTGCACAACATTTGAGAATAAGAATAGTTAGTATTGTGTCAAGTAATTTACTTCCCTAGATGTTGTCAGGGCAACCATTATGCTTATTCATGGAATTACATTTAATCATATGTAGGAATAGTAAGGATACAAGCCCCATTATTCTACTCAGTAGAGATCTGATGTATTTTAAAAGTGCAGAATGACTTTGTTCTCTTTGATTTTACTGTCATGAGAAGTGCTTATTATTGCGTTTTAAAAAACAAATGTCTGTCATGCCATATGGGGATGAGGGAACAAAAATCCCTCCTAGTTCATTGATTTAATTGTAGAAAAATCTCCTGACATCTTCAGGAATTTTTATTGCCTTTTGTGAAGTACTTCCTATGTCAGTCCTACGGTATGCTGACATTTGGTATCAGTTTTAAAATTAGTTTAAGCTGTAATTTAAAAACATGGTTCTAATCATTTTAAATAAAAATTTGAGAGATTTTTGCAGACACAAATAATACAAAACAAATTTTAAGACAGAGCTAAATTTATGATTGTTGTACGTTTTGTCTTCAAATTTTGTATTACAGCTTAAGAGTGTAAAATACATTAGATATATGGAGGAGAAGAAAGCTATCAGCACTAAAATTTGGGATCTGAGCACATATAATTTAAAGGGAGTTTGAAATCTAAAAGCCTCACATTAAATAATGGGTGCAAGATGTAACTTGATTATATTAGACTACAGTAATACTTGTTATAGACCCTTGCTCACATAAGATGAACAAAGAAATGTGTAAGCATTTTACTGAGCATTCTTCACTACTGTCTTTCAGAGAAGTTTTAGGGTATATGATCAGGTAGTGTGGGCTGACTGTATTAGTGGGTACCAGGGAAGGAAACTGCCATGAAACTTTAAGGGCAGAATGGATGACACCTAATTGAGGGAAGTGTTTTTAATGGGTTTGAAAGGTTGACAGCATTTGCATATCTAAAAGAAAAAATTCCAGTTGGAAGAACAAAGATAGAAATCACTTTAGCTTGCAATCATTTCCATATAGGATGCCTGGCAAGACTGGAGAAACATGATGGGTTTTTCTGGGGATAATATTGGTTTGGAGTTAGGTAGTTCTTGATTCTTTACTCAACTGGACCGCTAACAATTGCTTAAAAATATTTATTTTTTATTTTTTAAAATGTGTGCATATGTCACTCTGTGTGTGTGTGGTGTGTCTGCAGGCATGTGCAGTGCGTAGAAGACAGGAGATGGTGTCACATCACAGAAGATGGAGTTGCAGGCAGTTGTGAGCTGCCAGATGGATGCTGGGAATGGAACTCCAGTTCTTTAGAAGAGCAGAAAGCACTCTTAAGCAATAAGCCATCTCTCCAGACCCCATTAGCAATTTGTTGCTGCTGTTTGTGTGGGCACATACCTGTGTATGTGTACATAGCGTTCATGTGTATTTAGTTAGTTGTTATGTGTGCTCACAAACATCCATGTATGTGTGTGTTGTAGACATGAGAATAATCAGGTGTTATCCTTAGGAGCATCATCTACCTCATTTGAGAAAGGGCCTCTTATTGTCCTGGAGTTCACCAATGAGATTAGAACAGCTGGTTAGTGAGTACCAAGGATGCTCCTTTGTTTACCTCCTCAGCTCTGTGATTACACAAGCACAGCAACACACCTGCCTGTTTTTACTTGGATTCTGGGGATAGTACTCAGGTCTACATGCTTGTATGGCATGTACTTAACTGACTGAGTTATCTTCACCCACTATCAACAGTGTTTTAGAGTTGACAGGTGGAAAGTCCTAGAAAAATACAGTTTTCAGATATGCTCAGGCAAATATTGACTAAGGGGAACACTGATTCTGTTAATGCTGACAGGAGTGTTCTGTTATGGTCGTGATGAATTGTGGTGGCTGGAGGAAGGAAAGAAAGCTGTTCATGCAAGTCATGCTTGGAGATTTAAGGTTGGGGAGTTACAACCCTATAATGCTTGTTCCTGGTTTGTTAAGAATTTGGTTTTTATTTTAATAAAACTGCTTTCATAAAATTTCACATCCCATGACAGAAGAATGGATACAGAAAATGTGGTTCACATTGAGTAGTATTACACAATGGAATACTACTCAGCTATTAAGAAAAAGGACATCCTGAATTTTGTAAATTGATGGAACTAGAAAATATCATGCTGAGTGAGGTAACTCAGACCCAAAAGGACATGCATGGTATGTACTCACTAATAAGTGGATATTAGCCAAAAAAGAAAAAAAAAGTGCAGAATACCACAGAACTCAAAAAGGTCAACAGGCTGAAATGCCCAAATGAGGACACCTTATTCCCACTTGGGAGGGAAAAGAAAGCAACCACAAGGAGGGAGAGAAGAAGGGATGGATGGATGGATGGATGGATGGATGGATGGATGGATGGATGGACGGACTTGGAAGGGAAAGTGGGAAAGTGGAAGTGAAGAGGGGAGAGAGGAACCTGATCTGGTATTGGGTGAAGGAAAAGGACTGAAGCCCTGAGGACTAGGAGAAAAAATGGAAACGGGCAACCTGGGGAGATAGGAGGTTGGGAGGTGACTGAGAAGAAGCTGAGAAGGGCAACCCCGTAGGAGAATCAGCAACCTCAATTATTTTCAATCCTTGAGATCTCTCAAACACTGGACCAGCAAACACGCAGCATACACCAGCTGATATGAGGTCCCCAACATACATACAGTAGAGGACTGCTGGATCTTGTTCATCCAGACATAATGGACCTAACCATCAAGAGAATGGAGGCCCCAGGGAGTTTAGAGGTAAGGTATCATAGGGGGTGGGGACATCCACATAGAGAGAGTGACTGGGGAGGAGGTATGGGATGTGGAAGAGTCGGAGTGTGGCCGGCAGGGGGAGGGGAGAAAATATGGAGTGTAAAAAAATACATTAATAAAAATTTTACACACACACATATAATTTCATCATCAAGTAGAAATTAACTCCTTGCAAAATAAACTGGATCCTCCTGTTTGTGAATAAAACTTGAATAAAAAAGAAAAGCAGGCAAAAAATGCCATTACACTAATTACTCTATTTCTCAGTGAATACTCAAGGAGAGTCACATTAATACAATAAGTAACCAACTGGATACACTTTGTGCTATTTGATTTAATAGTTTAAATATAAGTTGTTGCCATAATTTTGAGTTTGTTTCCTTAATAATTTCTCTATGGTCACAATTATTTTCTCAAACAAACCAACAAGAACAACCCAAGTGATATTAATACAGATCTGCCATGAAGATGGAGGCCATTGGGATTCTGCTGGACTAAACATGTGGAGAATTCCCAAGAGCAGATAAAACAGGTCCTGCCATCTTCCTCCTCATATTACAAAGCTTTGCCAACAACGAAAGATCAATTCTGGACAAGGAAGTTCTGTTTCTTTAACCTTTGAAATCAGTACACTCCAAATGCCACCTGCAGTACCCACAAGGCACACACTGTTTCCTTTAATGTCGTCTTTGAACTTTGTTTATGTCTTTTGGCTCATACTCCATTTGGTGTCTGAAGCAGCAAACTTTGATTATTAGCAAATAATGTAATTTTCAAAAGCCACACCTTGACATTTATTCCGAAGCACTTACCCTGGGTCAATATATTTTATGATACAACCTAGACAAAGTTTACCCAAACCACTCCTGAACCTTTTCAAAGGTGCATTACAGTAAAAAGAGAACCATTTTTTCTAATGATTTCTCAGGTCTCACCTAGAAAGTAAACTGAATGTAAATTGTAACCATCTCTATTGGATTTACTGAAAGTTAGCACAGTTTAGGCTTAAGTGAAGCTGTGTAAAGTGGCTCTCTAGGGCATGTCTTTTGAATGATGCTGGCTGTCTGGCCCATTTTCAAATGCGTCTGTTTGTTCCCATTGGTTTTGAAAGTCTGTTTAGAGTGAATTTATGTTAGAAAGATATCTTCCATGTGGCCTGTCATGTAACCCTCTCTATTTTAGCCCCATGTACATGACTAAGTGAGGAGCAGAATTTACCATGAGAACTTTGACAACTTTCATGGTGTATATAAAACCAAGTCTTTCTTCTCCTGCATGTACAGCATCTAGTTGCCATAGCCCTTCTCCCAACTAGTTTCCCTGGGCTTGGTAGCTTAAGGTACAGTGAAGGCTGGAAAAATGTTCTTTTTATGTGGACACTCTTTCTTCCTCATAGGACAAGTTCAGTCTATTTGCTTGTATGTTCAGGATATGACTGAAGAACTCTATGCACCAAACATACCATTTCCAAATTTTCTGTCTTTATAAAAATCAGTAAGAGCCTTTAATCCCAGCATTTGGGAGGCAGAGGCAGGTGGATTTCTGAGTTCAAGGCCAGCCCTGGTCTACAAAGTGAGTTCCAGGACAGCCAGGGCTATACAGAGAAACCCTGTCTCAAAAAAAAAAAAAAAATCAGTAAGAATGGCACTGAATTTACTAGACCTCAAAATGTTTACTTTATGGCTTAGGATATTTCCCGTACATTTTTTCAGTATCTTGCACAGTATATTTATACTAAATATATGTAACAATTTTATATATGCTTGTTATAAAATATATAGCAAATAAATAAAGAATATTGTATATATAAATATATTTAACAGTACAAATCTGGTTAATTTGTATTCAACTTTAAATATATCTCATTGCTAGGGCCATAATCCATGTTCAATCTATCTTCTTTTATAATCCATGCCAATCGAGCTCATTATTGCTGAGATTAACAAATGATTTTGACTATTGGTAACATATCTTTCCAACTTAGTATAGGAGGCATTGGTTTGCACAGACTAATATTTTGAGTTGTCATATGATATGTAAGCTTCCTCAAGAACCTTATCACAATACAGAGTGGATTTGAAGGGTCTATTGGTTAAGAGAGTTACTGGAACTTAAATTAGTCTTGTTGTGGACTTCTGGTTTTTAAGATGCTATTATATACATGACAGGTAGATTTAATTTCAAAGCACCATTCAAGTTGATAGGTTGATCTGATACTCTGTCCAGTTTTCTCTGCCCATCTACATTGCTTGTATTTCAGGGTTTCCTAGGGAAATGACTTAGAATTTCTATAATTGGCAAAGTGCAAATGATTAGAAGTAGAGAAAGTTTTTGGTCTAGCTTGCCTTTCTCTATTCCTCTAGCTTGGAACTGACCTCAATGAAAATGGAAATTAAATATATTTGGTGGGTTTTGATAACATTTCTACTTTCCATTTCATTTTACAACTATATACTATTTAAAACCATATAGTATTTACTGACTTACACTTCTATCTATTTGAATTTTTCAGCTATTAACTCTATACATTGGCCAAAGAAAAAATATTCTAACAGTTCATCAAAAATTTTCAAAATCTGGTTCTAGAGGCACAACTTTTCTCCTCTTCCTTTGTTTTCTTCTACACTGTTTTCAGTTTGGATATTACAAATTGTGCGCTACCTCAAAGCACTCCGTCAAAGGCTACAGGATGAGAGAGCTGTTGAATAGATGGAGAAAGAAGAAGTCGGAATATATTTTTTACTCCAAATGTATTCTCCAAATTCTTTTCTTTTGTTGTATTTAAACTACTACACTAAGAGGGTGAGGATAAATCAGGACTGTGCTGTGTTTTCCAAATAACTTGATATAGTAAGAGTCAAGAACATATCATTGGTAACAGAGGCCAATTTTTGATCCAAATCATCTGTGATGTGGCTGTCAGTGTACAAATGGTTCATACATCTTTTCCTTTTAAAATATTTACCTCTGACCTCCAGGGATTTGATGGGCTAAGAAATAGAATTACAGATGTCTTAAATGAACGTTGATTTGGAAAGATATTCTGCTTAGCTTTTTCAAATCCAAGACGTTAGACTTTATACAAACCAAAGAGAAGTATTTTATGAAATGAGCTTAAGCCTAAATACCATGCAATGCACCTCATTTATCTAAAAAAATCATATTTTTATAAGTAAAATATGCAGAATGCAGAAAGCATCAGTGCATAACTTGATTTTATTGTCATAAAATAAGCAATTGTGAATTATCAGCATAATGATCAAAACTAGCATAATCTGTATGGGGACCCTCTCCAGTCGCCAGCACCACCTAAGCTTCTAATGTTAGTCGTCCATATTTTTGATTGCTTTTATTAACAGAATCAAAGAAAAATTCATTGCTTTGTGCTTGGATTTTGAAAATCATCAAAAACATTTTCAATATTACTTTTTCTTTCATTTTTATCTTTGTTGATAAAAAGCATTACTGTGTAGTCTAAGCTGGCCTTGAGTTCACAGTCTCTGCCTCAAGAGAACCAGGATTACTGATGGGCGCTCCTGTGCCTGTCTCATATGGTTTCTTTATGTGTGTTGCATAAGCTAGTGGAGAAAACGTATGCACTGAAGTTGAACTATTTGGAACATAGATCTTGAAGCTGTTGTTTGTTCATGTCATTAGATTTTTATAAACTATTTACAACTCAAAGCTTCACTTTTTCTCCTGTTAATGAAAACATTAAAATGCTTGACTACTGGGCAGACTGAGAAGTGCATAAATAAAATATCTAGATGACAGTTGAAATTCAGTAATTGTTAAATAAAATATCTAGATGACAGTTGAAATTCAGTAATTGTTAGTCTCCTGTCTCGATATTTTCCAAATTTTGTCAGTGGAGATCCATGTATTTTCAAAGGAACAAAATAAACTTTGTTAGAATATTTATTGAAACACAATTCTACTTTTTCTTTACAGCCTGGAAATCTCAACTGCATTGTAAGTCTACTAATATGTTAGGAATGCTAGGTTTTATCAAATACTAGAGGAAATGTCAAGGGACATACGATATACAGTACTGCCAAGGGCTTACTCAACAGGATGGATAAGAAGTCTTGTCTCTCCCCAGTGGCTTCTTCTACCCTTTTGCAATTGACTAAGGAAGAATTCTTAGACACTATTTTAGACAGGTTTAATTGAACAGTGATTTACATTTGGTACATTAATGATTAAAAATAAGAATACTATTATACTCAATGTAGATGTATTTACTATTACACACCTATGGTAATTATTACTATGAAAAAAATAATGCCTGAAAACTACAAAATGAAAGACAAATTCAGCTAATTCATAATTGCAATGATCTTTTTTTATTTGCTGTAGTTACCTGGAAGAAATATGTCCTACAGAAGACACTGAATTCAATTACAAAATACAAATGAAAGAGATTAAATTTAGTAGAATCCAAAAGTTACATTTTTCTAGAAATGAAAATTACAAATGGGAGATAGGAAGAACCACCGATGGAGTAGCATAATTGTCAATAGTCACTGGATGGACATTATACTTATTTTAGTTTATTATAATGTTAAAATTACAATTTAAAGTAAGATTCTGACCTTGGAGATAAGAGGTATCAATGGTAGTCATTGTAGATATTCTGAACCTCAACAGACAATAGGGAAGTTTTCAAAAGAGGATGTGCTAGCATCCAAGAGGCATATAAAATCACATTCAACACACTCAGTTATCAGGGCAACAGAGGCAGAAATGACAGTATCCAGTGACATCTATCACATGACTATTGTAAAGCAAGTCAACTATTACTAACGATTGGGAGCAGAGGAAGCCCGATTTGAGGGATGTCCTGAATGAATGGATACTGCTGATATGGACATGTCAAGGATGCCATAGCCTTGACCAATGGAAAAATGACAAAGCCCTGCAGAGGGATAGCAAAGCCTCCCTCAGGGAACAAAGCATGAATAGTGTGTACAGAAAATATATACATAGCTCCTCCAATGTCAGGCATTTATACCCTAAGACTTCTCCATATTGAGATTGTTCCTACCAAGTAAAATTATCCCTTGGGCCCAGCTGTTACCACAACCCCTGCCTCCTTTTGATATGTATGCATTCAACTTACTTCCATGGTCAACTCTATAAACACAGTGATCTTGGGCAGTAGGATGTGGTTTCTCCAGTGATGAGCAGTCCACCTCATCTAAGCTTTTCTGTTGTCTATTTGTAATTTCTTCATTCCTTTGTTGTTCCCAGTCAGGACCAAGTACATGGGGCTGTCCAAAGAGGTGTCAGTTATGGACATGGACAAACTGGAACCAGAAAACTGACAGTGAGAATGAACAGTAGACACGATGGCTAACAGTATGGAGAACCATCAAAAAACCTAAATGATGTGATACGGTCATCTCATTCATGAGTATTTCCCCAAAGAATTGAAATCAGGACCTCAAAGAGGGAAGGGAGAGAATTGGTATGTTGCTGTGCCTTCTCTCAGACTCAGAGTGGCCAATGTGTGGAAAGGACCTAACTGTTCGTGCAGAGCAGAGGAAGTGCATCACATAGACAGGCACACACAGGCAAGAAGGAATTCTGTAATGCATATCAATTTGGATAGGGTTTAAGGACAATGTGCTGACTGAAACTAGTAGAACAAAACAAATGCTGTGTGGTTCCACTGCTGTGCAGCACCTTACATACCTAATACTGGGGGCTGAGTGGTGGGGCATAAAGTTTCAGTAAAAGCAGGGGTTAAGCTCCTTATGCCATTCTATATACCTGAACTACAATGTGCTCCTCACTAACGTGTCTTTTAAGGGGTAGTAGGTTTCTTCAATAGTTTCTCCCATTTGTTAAGTTTCAGTATCCCTATCTCTAAATCAAAACCGCTGGCTTAAAAAAAAAAAAATTGAAGTTGCAAGCTGGCCAGTGTCCCTGCCTGTGCACAGTGTTCCTACTGTGGCTCTTTTGTCTGCCATACCTGGAGATATTACCAAGATACGCATATACTTCTCTCACACATAGATGGCGCTACTGACCCATCATCCCTGACAGTTGTGCGATTTTACTGGCTGTGGATAAACACTGGTCTGTCCTTGTCTGGTCCCCAGATAGTTTCTATTTTTAGATCACTAACTGGGGTTTTGGGTGGGGTGAAGTCTTTAACAAGGATCTGTTATTGTATGTACCCAACCCTGCTAATATTTAGAAGCAGGATCTACTCGTTGAATAGATCTTTCTATTTCAGCTGATTAATTGGCTGTTATTGTGAGTGAGGGCAAAGGACTCTGATTTGTACCCTTTTGCTTCATGGGATGGTTTGTGAGATGCTGTGTGCTTCTCTGAATCATCTTGGCCTCTGTCTTTTTAATTTGGATGGAAGAGGAAAGGAACCAATACTTACTGATAATCTAGTATATGCTAGTAACTGACTACCCCAAATGGCACCCCTCCCCCCAATCTCTTCATTCTCTATGAGAGAATGGCTGATTTTCTTTTATTTATATATAATAAAAGTGAAGGTTCAATATTTTACAATTAAACTACTAAAGATTGTTAATTTGATTTCAGATCAAGGCTGTATGATTTATGATTTGAACAAAGTGTGCATATATGTCCTGCAAATGTGATACTAAGTTTAAAATAGGTTCTGTACTAGCCATGTATTAACATTGCTGCTATAAGATAGAGGAACCATAGATCATTGGAAGGATGAATGACAAACAGAATCTCATTTAAATCCCATTTATTGACTTGAGCATCATCAGATTAACCAATGCTCTCTTAGCTTCTGTACAGAACATACTGTCTTGTGTACAGGCAAGCTTTAAAAATATACCCTCCCTGTTGCTTCATATTGTTCAGTTTGAAACATGAGATATTTAAATTTTATGAATTGATGTGTATGAGTTTTAGTGAGGACTCTGTAGAGTTGAGGAAGTTCTAAGAAAAATCATGCATACACACACACACACACACACACACACACGTATGGACAGTTTATTAAAGTTGTGTATTTTGTGTATTTTGCGATTTTATTAGATTTTATTAGATTGATGTGACAAGCATGTATTTTTCATTATATCATATACTCATATATGGTAATTTCTTCTGAAGATTGTCCGAACCACTTTCTGTAGGGCCAGAAGTCAGGAAATTTGCTGGTAGTCATTTTGAAATTTAAAAACACCTGTAAATGTTGGGTTATTTCTCATATGCCCAGTCTAGCACTCATGCACAGGATAGACTTATTTTTGTATTGCAAGACCATGTGATAAGATTTTTATGACAACCCTTAATTATTTTCTCTATAATTAGGCAACAAATTACTTTTATTGCATTCTTTCAATTTGATTATACTTCTTAATCTACATAGTTTAATGACTTTGCAAAGTTTTTCCCACATTTTTGTTTTTAAACCATTTGGTTAAGAGACCCTGTAGTGTAATTCATGATGGTCCTTAGGGAAGGGTGTTCCACAAAGGGTATCCACACAGTAGAAGGGCAATATTTTCAGTAGAGACACAGAGACCAAGGGCTAGGGCTGATTCCCATGGCAAATGACCTTCAAGTGGTAAGTAAACAAAAGACAAATATTCAAAGTAAATTAAAGAGTTTTGGTCTGCATTATAGCAGAAAAGGGGCTTACAGTTTATAAATGGTACAAGTCCAAGCATTTGGAACTCACCCGGACAGTGAGGAATAGTTAGGTAGATTCAACATTGGAAAGGCTACATCCACAGAGAGAGGCGAAGGGATGGTGTTCACCACTAACGGGAGAACTGTTTCTGGAGAAAAGTAAAAAGGGGGTAGAACGAGAAAGAGAGTCAGTGAGCAGCAGGGAGATTCATTCACCTAGGAATGAAGAGTTCTGCTTCCTATCCATTTCTGCTCCTTTTTGCTTTATTCCTATCATATATGGTCTTCACATGAAAACCAGATCCCACAAATTAACCTTTACAAGTTTATACTAACTCTCTTCTCTTCTCTGTATGACTCTTGTTTCAGTGACTCAAACAAAAACTCACTATATTCCAGTAAAAACCAAGAGTCTCCTCTGTCAAGTCTGCTACCTTATTATTTCAACCTTGTCCTTAGTAAAGCAAAATGCAGAGGAAAGATTCTGTATCCCCAAGACTTCCTTTCTTCCCCAATCTCCACTTTCCAGCTTCCCATTTTCTTGGCAGAGGTTTGCTGGGTATCTCCATCCACCTCTAAAAGAGTTTTTTACAAATACTGCCGAGTTCCATGTTGTCAAATTCAAAGCCACTCCTCTGCCACCATTTCCCTGCATTTCCTGGCAAGATTCAGCAGAAACTGTTCACCCGGGGCAGTGGGCATTTCCCCGCTGATCGCTACACCAGTTTTCATTTAGTCATTCATAACAGACATAATGTGGGTTATGAATCAGCAACAATAATTCTGGGCCCTGAGAATTTTTAGGTTTCTATGGGGCCTCTGAGTTTTGCCTTTGGTGTGTCTTATAAACTTTAACTGGAGAGAAGATCTGGGGGAGAAAGGAGGTAGAGGGAGCTAGAAGAAGTGGAGGAGGGTAAACTGTGGTTACGATGTACTGGACAAGAGAAGAATCTATTTTTTAAAACGAGAAAATGTTTTAAAATATGTATAAAACAAATATTAATAGGAAATGCAGTTTATTTTTATTTATTTACTTATTTGTGAGAGTGGGCCTTGGTATATAGCTCAGACTTCCCTTGATCTCAGGATCTTCCCTCTTGTTCCTTAACACTGGCCTGGATGATTCACTACATTCACTTAAAATGATCTCTGTTCATAGATTGATTTGGATATTTTCAGGGTTTCTTAACCACACCTAGTTAACATATTTATAGGTGTTCCTTGATCAACTACTTTCTGGACATTGAGCTATATCACCTCAGAACAGCTCTTTTAATATCTTCATAGTAGGTGCATCTGTCAGGCATCCCCATTGTGTTGATTAGGCCAGCTGGTTCATTGTATAGTGGGGAATCTCAAACAGAAGGAGTCAATGGATTTATAGAATAAAGGGAGTTGAATTGCAAGTATAAAACAAAAAACTATTATTTCCACGAAACAGTTCCATTATTGTTAAGGTGTGACTTTATTGCAATAGAAAAATTAAAAGACAATGTGTTTCCATTTATTTCCTTTGATACAGTGTAAGTGTTCTGCTAAATTGAATTTTTGTTTTTAAAATTACTCTCTTAAAACTGAGTTATAACTACCTTCATTTACTTTCAGATTAAAATGTTCTGGTGATTAATTTTATCTTGACATATCCAGAAGTATACTTTAGGTGTTAAAAATGTGTTTTATTTCTGTGCATGCATACATATTTCAGATTTGGTTGACATTTCATATAAAGTGATTCTATAGTTTGAGACATAAGTGAACTTCAAGTTTAGCCTTGTAATGCTTATATGTGTTTATGAAAAAATGAAATGAAATGTAAAACTGCAACCATCATCTGCGTTTTATAGTCTTTGCCAGGCCTCAATGCCATTTTACTTAGAGAAATTTCCATGCCTTTGGTTTATTGAGGTTGAACATGGTATAAACAGGCACATTGTTATTCGATTGCCTAGTGGCAACATCATCTTTATATGGGTTTTGCCTGTGGCTTCTTGAACAACAACAGTGAAATACCAGGAACATGAGAACAAGTCACTCTAAGTGATGGAGCTAGCACAGGAAGAAGAAGGTGATAAGCATAATTGTAGCATTTATCATCATAGAGTAGCCCCAGATTGATTTAGGATGATATCTGGAGATGAAAGATTCAATATTTCTTAATGGCTACTTAGATGCATGTGAAATACTTGTGAAAGCCTTGTGGCACATTCTTGGATCCAAGTAGCTTAAAACTAAACCTCAGTCTTTAGCCAAAAAGATTGGGCAACACCCCTCTCAAAAGAAGAATATTATGGTCCAATGAAGGCAAACAAACTCTTGGTTTTAGAGATGGAATTTATCTAGTGCTGGAGTATATTTTTATCTAGGAGACAGTTTCTTGTTCCTTAGGTGACAGATCTTAAGCCTGTGCTTGAAAGGCTAAAGTTTTTTTTCTATTTTTATTTTTTTAGATGTATTTATTTATTTTATGTATGTGAGTACACTGTTGCTGTCTTCAGACACACCAGAAGAGGGCATTGAATCCCATTACAGATGGTTGTGAGCCACCATGTGGTTGCTGGGAATTGAACTCAGGACATCTGGAAGAGCAGCCAGTGTTCTTAACCGCTAAGCCATCTCTCCAGCCCAAGGCTAAAGTTTTAATGATGAACAAGCAGAAATAGAATCACACTGGAACTGTAGAATAACTATTGAAAACTCAGTCAAGTGGTTATGCAATTTTTACTTGTCTGTGAATGCATGAATTTGTTGCTTGCTTCTTGCATTCCTTTTAAATGGTTTTGATTTCTTTTTGACAATTTCATGCACTAGTACAAGGTACTATAATCTGATTTACTTCCTGTAGCCCTTTTACCCCCATACTTCTGACTCCTCCCACTTCTGGGTGTTTCCAGGTAGCTCTGATCTTACTTTCTTGCCTCTTTTTGTTTAGTCTTGTGCAGATCATGTCATGATTGCAATGTCTATGTCATATCCTGAAGATAACATTCCATAGCACTCTTACACATTCTCCAGCTACTGCAGTGTCCTATCTCTTCTATCTGGTTGTTTCTTTCGCATCGGAGGAGGTGATTTAGATGTTTCATGAAGAGCTGAACATTCACGTGACATTTATTTTCAGTACTTTTAGCACTTGTTGAAATCTCTGCATTGATGGCCACCCATGAAAGAAAGCTTCTGTGATGAAGGTTGAGAGCCACACCATTAATTTGTGCTATAAATGTAAGTATTTAGAAAGCAGCCTGCTTACATGTCCACTTGAACTTCTTACTCCTGTCTAACTGCAACTTAGGCCATTGATTAAATTTTCCACCAATACCTCTCCACAGATTCTGGAAACCACTACTGTGCTGCCATGGGATATGACTTGTTAGATTCTATATATTAGTGACGTAATGTGGCATATATTTTTCTATTTCTGACTAATCTGGACCTGATGTATGAACTTGTAATATGCCTTCATTGGCATAGTATCAACAGATAAAGAAACCATGAGGTCAAACACTACCATAACAGACTAAAAAGTACAAATAACCCATGATAATTAACTGATGAATACATAAAGAAATTTGGTATGTATGTACAATGGAATACTCCTCCTTAACATACAAAATGAGTTGATGATATTTACAGTGCTATGGAGATTACTGTAGTAAGCAAACAAGTCAGAATTTTCTTTCAATTACTGTGCTACCTAGTGAACTTAAATTTTTAAATTTTTATGTAACAGATAGCATATGGCATTTATTGAAAACTAAATGTGTTTTCCACCATGCACAGTGTTTTTTTTCACATAAGTGCTTTTATTTAATGGTCATGAAATAGAGTGAGGCTCTACCTCCCCTTTTCCATCTCACATGTGGGAATCATCCCTGTATGAAGAAACCTGCAGATTCTTACACAGTTGTGTGAGGTAAATAAAACATCATCTTGCTTTATCAGGGGTGTAAATCAAGCTTCATTCAACTTACTTTCAACTTATATATGAGACACACAATTGTACATAATAGTGGATTATAGTAGAATATATGACACAAGTGCACAATCTGTATAACGTTTAACCCAGGCTACTCTCTTTGTACTCACTTTCAGCCAGCTTCCCAAAGCATCTTCTTACGCTTATTACACTACACAGTGGAATGACTGTTCACCTACAGAAAATACTTTATAAGTGTCATTACAGCTGAACATAAACAGATTTATTAAAAACCTTTGAGGAAATATACAAGCAAAATTTGGTGACTTAATGATCAGATCATGTCCATGTGTTATTATCTCACTGGATCATGTAGAGATTCCATTTTCAAGATTCTGCATTTTGGAGCTGAATACCCTTTGCCTTAGGGTCTGCTGCACTTTGGACCATTTCACATTCCGTTCCTGTGACTGACTGACTGATGTGCATGACTATGACAAACACTTGGCAGCCTTGCTGGGCGAGGCCTGAGTGTGAGGACTCAGACTATCATTAAACTGGGGCCTGAAGCCAAGAACTGAGTGCATGCTCCAAGCTCCGCCATCCTACTGGCCAAAGCACAAGTGCAAATTGTACTTGTGAATTTATCATAAATTATTATTTTTTATAGAGCATTTTAAACTAGACAAAAAATGCTCTCCCCATGGAATGGATTTGTAATATGAGTTTTACTTGATAAATAATGGGGCAAGCTACTGAGAGAGATTACAAATTGTATCTCTCAGGGGCTTTTAGGAGAAGAGCCATCTATACAGGATGGCGTTGAGGTAGGGCTGAGTGTGAATCTGAAAGGCAAGTGATATTGTGAAAGGAACATTTCATAACAGAAAGAAGAACAAATTTTAGCTTTCATCTTTCCAGTAACTCTTTTTGTGTGTGTGATTTATGCAACTTGGTTAATGCTCATGGTCTCTTTTTGTCCTACTGTGAGTCCACCAGAAAGTGAAGACTTGGAACACATACATATCAAGAAAGCAAGCCTACAGGAGGCTGAGGCAGTTGCACTCAAATTTGTTAAATGAAAACTAGCTTCACAGGAGGCTAACAACTTGTTATTAAATTGGGGAAGTGAATTGCATGAGTAAAGTGTGTTTTTAAATTTCAAGGAGATATAAATAGGTTTAACATATCAATTTTGAATTCTTTGAGGAGTTATCAGACACTCACAATTTATCAAGTAGAGAAGCATGAAACCCATTCTATACAATGGATGATAGATTGGGAATTGTAGAAAACATACTCTGCTCACTAAATTTTGAGTATGATTTTCACATTTGAACATTTGGCATTTCTGTATTTTATGACAATTCTGATTTTATCATACATATTATAGGATATATGAAAACATAAAATTCATTAATCCTTTCAGAAAAGATTTATTTGTATCAATATGTGTTAGGGTAGTGCTTAGTACTGAACATGTTATCAAATGTACAACAGTAATAAAATTCCTGCCCACACAAAAGCTTACATTTTTAGGGCAGGAAGCCATATAATAAACAATTACATAATAGGAAAATATGTACTATGGAGAAAATAATAGAAAAAAAGAAATTCTGGTTTTGCTTGAGTGACTCATTTACAGCAAGAGGAGGCCAGAAGGGGACTGCATAACTTCTGCAGCTGGACTGTCAACGTAGATTAAATAACATACAAAACTATCATTTGAGATATTTTGAGGACATGTGTATCTCAAAAATTATAAATTAATAAAAACAGAAAAATATAGTGACTGTGCGTCATCTTTTGCAGGACAGTCTCTGTTCTAGCCATAGCTCTCTCTGATTCCAGGCAAAGGCCACACTGGAGATGAGAAACCCTGAACCAGCCAAATTAGGCCAGATGTTCTGCGTGGAATCTCTGCCCCAACATCTCTTTTCATTGGTTGAAGATTCAGTGGCCCAGTAGAGTGCCTGCCTAGCATCCATAAGGTACAATTTTAATTCCTACCACTACAAATATAAACATAAGAAAGAGATAATCTTCATGCGGGAAGTCAGATTAGTTAGCATGAATGAAATTCAGGAGTTGGCCAACTAATTTAAATGAGTAATTAATCTATGATAAATTGTCCATTCTAATAAGAGGGACTTATTCTCACAGTACAGGGAGTTGAGTATAATTGCTTAGTATACGAAATTAAGTGAGAGATTAAAATGTACATATGTGTGTGTGTTTCTTGATTTCCCAATTTGGAGATACACACTTCCTCAAAACATCTAAATAGAGTATTGATATGTATATGTGTGTATATAGATATGAATATATGTGTATGTACACACACACACACACACACACACATCTATATATACAAAAATGCCACGCGTGTGTTTAGACTGATTTTGATCAAATTTATCCTATACAATTGATTCAATATTCAGATCCCCAAATTGGAGAATCAAATTAATTCTCCCTCATTACTGTAAAGGGTAGACTATCTGAACTTAGGATCATAAGAAACTGCAATCGTGAAGTCAATGAGCAGAACATAAATTCTAAAGAAATCTATGAAAGAAGCCATTGGTATTAGCAGGCATGATGAAGCACAGCACAGGTAATGAAAAGAACATGAATTCTGTGTGTGATATTTTTGTATAACTTCACTATATTTCTATTTTCACAAACCTATTTTAAATTATTCTGAATGGCTTTGATGACCACTTATAAAATCCATATTGTCATCCTATAACTTGTCCAACTAATTGTAAGCCACACATTTGAAAACTTAAATTCTCTTTTAATGGTGCTGACAGGTAAATTGCTACCATTATACAATTAATTTATGTGCAAAGAGAATTCTGTAGCCAGTGTATTCCAAATCTCTTAATTAATTATCAATAATAAGAAAGAATATGTCCTACACAAGATTGCAAAATCAACCAAGCTCCAACATATCTATTTCCCTTGGATTGTTTGTGTTGATCATTGTAAGTGAACTGTGATCTGTTTTGGATGACATCCTACAGAAAAAACTGTGAGGAGCAGGAGAGAAGTTAGTATGCATGTGGTTCATGCATTTCCCACATATCCGGAACCTACTGTGAAATGGGATTATCCTTACCATCATCCTAATCATATAGGATTATTCTCTATTCAATATTCTTGATTTTGTTCTGCTTTTCCCATTCCAGTGGGGGCTTATTTCATAGAATAAGAAACATTTTATTAGAAATAAACACTCACAGTTGTGTGTGTGTGTGTGTGTGTGTGAGAGAGAGAGAGAGAGAGAGAGAGAGAGAGAGAGAGAGAGAGAGAGAGAGAATTTTATTGTTGTTATTGTGAGGGATTTTAAACACAATGGTATTGATAGAACTGAATACAAGCCAGGTGGCTCTCAGGAAATAGGTAAAAATACATTTTGTGTATTCCATACTTATCAAACTTGCTTTGTTGCTTTGGAGTCTTCTGAAGTTGAAGTGATTATGCCAACTTTTCTGTTATCTATGCTCCTTTCAGAACCATTTTACTCTGAATTTTCATTCTAAAGATAGAGGAAATGTCTCTTTCTCTTCTGTATTAGCTTTTCTTCTGTTTCCAAGAATAACCAGAAGAGCAGATTTTAAGGACTGGTTAGTACCTTGGATAGTTCCCGAGCCCATCTCCCTGGCTTAAATTTATGGCTTCACTGGGTCTTTATTCCAGAGCATTCCAGTAATCTGAGAATTGCCTTTCCCCTCCACTCCTTTCAGGGGATCAATGAACTGAAAGAGACTCAGTTAACTTTATTTAATAGTTAATTTTCAATTCTTACTTGATATTGTCTGGAAATGACTGCAGTGGAGTGATGCATGGAATATGGCTTGCTTATCAAGGTGACAGATTGCTCTTCTTCATTCTCCTCACTAACTATCTGCCCTCTTCACATATGTGGTGTTTTGTCTACTAAGGTATGCCACAGTGATTAAATGACCCCAGGAGCTCTCTTGGTTTTGTAATAACATATTTTGAGGAGCTAATCAGGAATTTAACCAACAGGGATTAAGAGTAGAGATTTAAAGCAATTTCACAGCATGGGGTATAATTGGTTTCTTTTGTACTTTGCTCTGCTGCTCAGCCAAGAATATTGTATAATCATACATTTGCTCCAAAATGTATTACCCTTTAATTTACATAATCTAGCTAGATGCAAACATCAGGTAATAAGTAGACCATATTCTGATCTTCAGATTGTTTTGTTTTGTTTTTTTTTTAATAAAATTAACCTCCTCACAATGTTCACCCATATTCTAGAACAATGAGAAAAATATGTTACTCTGCCTTGTTTGTCATTCAGGGAAATCCATCTCCTTTAGTTCATATGTACAAAATAATTGTCCCATCTTATTCACTTTTTGTTTCTATTGCTTTGTTCTTTCTAGACAGGGAAACAAGAAAGAAGTTACAGTGATGTCTAGACAGCGGGTCTTCTTTTCATGAAGGTCACTACTGAGCCAGATGTGTGTTATCTAGCAGAGGCTTCTTCTCTTTCTATAATCCTGCTGACAATTGCTTTGCATCACTGTTTATCTTATTTTGGATGAAATTCTATGAAACATCTCTGAAATACTGAGAAAAAAACCATCAAAAATCTCATGAGACAGCATGTTAGAAGAAACAGAGATAGAAAAAAAATCACACATATTTTAAGAAGTCTAATATATCTTTTTAGTTTGGGAGTAACTACAATTGAGCAACAATACTAATAAAACAAATCTGCGTTGCTTCACTTAATTCTTGAAATAGAACAAAAATGCTGACCTAATTGACTGACGTGCTAACAGATACACAGAGAATTCAAACCCTTTCACTCAAAGCATGTGACCTTACATTGTTACATAGATCTAAGCTATATCTCCTTTACAATCTGCTTCATACATGATAGATTTAAACTGTTAAGACATGAAGGAGCATATAATCATTTTAATTATGAAGCAAAACCATTAACCAACCAAAACTCAACATGAACTATTCAAATGTCTGAAGTTAATTATAGTCTGACTCTAAAAATAGTTTAGTGCATTGTATATAGTAGAAGACCTTTGTGATTCTAATGATGAGTGACAATTCTAGTGAAATATAGAAAAAGTTATATATTGACATGAGAAAAGTTAAAACATATTGTGGATTAGGAAATGCATATCTATGTAAGTGTAATAAATAATTGTACTGCCTGGTTTTGTGTCAACTTGATACAGCTGGAGTTATCACAGAGAAAGGAGCCTCCCTTGAGGAAAGGCCTCCATGGGATCCAGCTGTAAGGCATTTTCTCAATTAGTGATCAAGGGAGGAAGGCCCCTTGGGGGGTGGCATCTCTGGGCTGGTAGTCTTGGGTTCTATAAGAGAGCAGGCTGAGCAAGCCAGGGGGAAGCAAGCCAGTAAGGAGCATCCCTCCATGGCCTCTGCATCAGCTCCTGCTTGCTGACCTGCTTTAGTTCCAGTCCTGACTTCCATTGGTGATCAACAGCAATGTGGAAGTGTAAGCTGAATAAACCCTTTCTTCCCCAACTTGCTTCTTGGTCATGATGTTTGTGCAGGAATAGAAACCCTGACTAAGACAGTAATGTTATTCAAATAAATGTTAATTTCTTACACTACCAAAGAACTTTTGAATAGGGGAAACATTTTCTGGGTTATTATACCATGGACATATTTTATTATAGGGATCCTTGTAAAAATCTATAAAGGTGTTCATATCTATGACTACATTATTAGCTATGTAACTTAAGGTACAAAATGAACGAAGCACTATGATTTGTTATGAAAGTTTGAAATTATGATTAAAAATGATAGGTACTACTAGCCAATAATGTCTATGTGAAAGAAACAGAAATGGACATTTAAAAAATTAATACAGCATTTATTTCAATCAGTAAATTAGATTCAGGATAAGCAAATCTTTGCAGACCAAAATTTTACTGTAATTTTCTCATAACAAAATAACATTTGCAAGAATGCCTTCAAAGTCATCTTCCAGCAAACATTTAGAAATAAATCTTCATGCTTTGAATCAATGACTATCTCAAATATCAAAATGACTTAAATTTTTAGAAGAATCATCTATCATCTTTTTTCTTTACAAATGTGATGTGTTCTATTTATGAAAAATTCAAGCAATATCCCAAAGTACAAATGACACTGTCAATAGGACAAAATGACAACCAACAGATTGGGAAAATATCTTTACCACTTCTACATCCAATATATACAAAGAACTCAAGAGGTTAGACTCCAGAGAACCAATAGCCATATTAAAAATGGGGTACAGAGCTAAACAAAGAATTCTCAACTGAGGAATATTGAATGGCTGAGAAGCACCTAAAGAAATGTTCAACATTCTTACTCATCAGAGAAATGCAAATCAAAACAACCCTGAGATTCCACTTCACACCAGTCAGAATGGCTAAGATCAAAAATTCAGGTGACAGCAGATGTGGAGAAAGAAGAACAAACACTCCTTCATTGCTGGTGGAATTGCAAGCTGGTATAACCACTCTGGAAATCAGTTTGTTGGTTCATCAGAAAATCAGACATAGTACTACCTGAGGAACCAGCAATACAATTCCTGGGCATATACACAGAAGATGATCCAATTTGAAACAATCATTGAAATTCAAACAGTATTTGTTTTGTTTTGTTTTGTTTTGATTTTCAAACTGTTAAACTGTAACACTCAGTTAATACTTCCTCTCTTAGCTGTAGTTAAAGAAGAAACACAGATCAGTTACCTACAAGGTCAAGAACTTGTGTGAGGGCCCAGCTTGGTGCCACAAGCCTATATTCTCAGCTACTGAAACAGGAGGATTACAACTCCAAGGCCTTCCTAGGCAGTTTAGTGAGGCCATGTCTCAAGGTAAATGATGGCTTGGCTTATTATTCAGTGTTAAAGTACTTGCTGAGCATGTGTGAGATCACAGGCTCCGTCTCCAGTCTTGCAAAAGAACAATAACAAAAATATCTTAGTCTTCTAATTTTGGTTTAGGTTCCAGTTGGGAATTAAACAGCTAGGGAAGATGAAAAAATACAGGTTCTCCTTTGGGTTCAGGTCTCCATGAGTAGCTGGAGGTACCCCAGACACTGGCCAATGTGAATCTCTGCAGAAAGAATGTCAGATAGTAAGACTGGCAGTGATCAAACAGAAGCAAGGTATGAGTCTGAGGGTCTCCTTCTGTCATCCTCACTTCTGCTATTAGCCTGGGTCAAGTGAATACTGGAACTCTTTGTCTAGTTTTGCATCATAATTGATTTTGTTCAGGGTGCAGGTAGATCTTATTCTTTTAAAGTCAGAACAAAATTTGACTTGGAAGTGTCATTTAATACAAAGCCATTGTAATAGTGAATGTCCACAACTTCCATGTGCGTCTTTAATGGATGTACTCTGGAAAGGATGGAAGACTGGCATAGTCTTACAAGGAGATAATCAGATAGTATAATTCATTATATTACTACCTTTCAACATAAGGAATATTCATATTAGAATATTAGACAATTCATATAGAATTTTAATATAGATTATTCATATCAGTAAATTATAATAGAAATAATCTATTTCTAGATAAAAATTTAAAAAATCATATTTCTGGTTATTTAGCCTAAATTAATAGTGATTGATTGTCATCATAATATTGTTGGTATAGCAAGTCTCAGAAAATATCACTAATAAATATTATAGATTATTATGTACCCTTTGAATGATCATTTAAAACATAATTTAAGAGAACATATTATGAAACTATAATGTAAGTTTTAGGCTCTAAAATTATACTTAAGGTATGTATACACCCAGTGTGCTTAAATGGATATTAAAAGGAGAATGTGTCATATTGTCACAGTTTTCTGGGTAGAGCTTCCTAGTTCTTCTTTAAAGATACTTCAAACTAGGTATCAACAAAGAAGGAAAATACAATTTGTGAACACGGTATAAAACTGATATTGGAGAGCATGTGGTTATTAAAGCCCACTGTAATTTCATTCATGGATTAAATCATCATGCCTCAGTAAACACAGAGAGATGACTCTAAGTCTTTTTAGAATCGTAGTTCATTTTACTGCTAACAGTTTTGTTATTCTTTCAGCAAGCAATGCTCACTTTTAGTCCTTGCCTGGGCTAGATAATTAGTATGACACCCACCCATACTCTGTAAAACAGGTCACAGTCTCCCATGGAGTATTTGTGTTGATTTTTCTGATTTATTGGACCCAATACATTTAGAGCATTGAGTAAGGAATTGATTATTTTGGCAGTACTCTAATGGCCCCTACTTTCCAGTTACTTACCGTATTACAGCCATAGAATCCAAAACTGGAGAGTCACATCTGCCTCTTAACCTAGCTACGTCAGTTCCTGTGCCAAGTCCAGTCCCACACATGGACAAGAAGAAATCCCTTGCGAATTCTCCACTGGTGGCAAATGCTTTTGGTGGAAGCCAGAGCAGATGAGGATAGCAACTATGTAATGAGTAAAGTTTCTTAATGTCCTACAGGTCTGGCAGGAGTTTACCTCTAGGCACCCCTGGAGAGTGCTTGGGAGATCTTATGCAATGGACTAAGTTGTATTAGTCATATTTACTTACCTTATAAAACCAAAATTATATCTCTCAATTGTTTTAAAGACAGCTGCAGCTTGTGTCTCTATCCCTCTGGGTACTCTCAGACTTGGTTTATATTTTCTCAACTGGTTGGAACCGTTCAGACCCTGGCTACCACATTGCTATACTGCAGCAAACAAATTATTCACAGCTTATTATTACTATGATTCACCACAGAAGGGAACTTCAGGTTTAGGAAATTCTCAGTGTTGTAGGGAATGGAAAACTCTGAAACTGTGTCATAACAAGTTTTTCTAAGAAGCCAAGAATGTAGGGTAGAGAGTTGGCTTTGAGCCACTGATGAGAAAGTTGATTCTTTGAATAGTAGGTACTGGATAACATGGAAGAACAGAGAAAAGTGAACAAATTAGAATTTAGATCAAAGGACACAAAAATGACCTATATGCTATGGATGCATTATGTTTATAAAGATTTATGTAGATTATGTCATAGAATGTAACCCTTCACACTTTCATTTTTTGCCATTATTTGCATTGATTAATTTCTTATGTTGGTATTATTAATTATGCAATGGTTATAAGCTTTTTGTCCGTAGAAAGACAAGCAATAAATATTTTGAGTTTTTTGGACCATAAGGTCTCTGTTGCAACTACTCAGTGGCTGTTGTAGCCCAAAGCAACCAGAGACAATAAGGACGAACGGATCTAGCTTGCTTTTTGAATTTTCATTTCTACAAACTGTAGGTCAGGTCATGTAAAAGCATCAGGGATTGATACTTTACATTCTTAATCTCTACTATGTTTTAATACCACTCTAAACACTTATAATTAAATTGTGAAATTATGTTGAATCATAGAGTTTAAACTTCAACATACTAAAAATCCTGAGATGGTTTTTGGGTAACTTAAAATTCAACTCTATTCTTGCTTAGTCCATAAGTAATTTGTGAAACAGTCAATGTATTACATGCGCCTCTATTCGAGGACGAGTCCACGACCTCCTTTGTTTAGGGAGTACTTGTGCATCTTCATGGGACTGTGTCAAATCTGGATTTCATCATGAAAGAAGCTTCTCTTCAAGTATCAGCTTAACATAATCACAGCACGTTGGTAAACTGCTTTTACCAATTGTTTTTAAAATCTAAAGTCCTGATAAAAAAGTATTGGACAATATGAAATTAGGGATCTTAATAGGCTAGAAGAGACTCTAAGGGACCGACCCCGACGACTTGTGCTACCCACCAAAAGTCCATTCCTAAACATTTTGTGGTCAGAATGTATTTTACAGAATAAATCAGTACATTTGCTTTTAAGATCACTGGTCTTCACTGGCCCACTCTGACATTGATATTTATTATGTACTTTGTATCTCTATTTGACAGAAAGTCTTTGTAGCTAAACACTATATTGATAACTGACTCTATATCGTGCCAATTAATATTAACATATGGAAATGTCATGGCATCTCTGAGCTAACAAGGACTTAGAAATTATGTATATTTTTTCACTTCATACCATGTAGCAGATATTGTCCAAATTTATAATATTTTCCTCTGGAGGATATTTTACAGTAAGTAAATAATTGGAAAAGAATTAAGAAAGTTATCAATTACTGAATTTTATAATGGAATATTTAAAATAAAGTTTATTGAAAAGACAGAAGGAAAGTCGTTTTTCTTCTAAACTTTTAGAATTTTTGCTGAGTGGAAAATAAAATTACAGACACAGATGTAAATTTGACTTTTATAAATTACTTTGAATTTTGCGGCTTATAGTTCATTGTATATGTTTATATTGAAGACCAAGAAAACTATTGGCCTGCTAATAGACAGACGTGTTGAGGATGTCTCTGTGTGGTATTCGTTGCTTATTTATTTATTTACTTACTTGTTTATTCACTTTACATCCCAATATCAGCCCTACTCTCCTCCTAGCCTCTCCCTCTCCCAGCTCCTCCCTTCATTCCCCCTGGCCTTCTCCTCTAAGAATGGGAGTCCTCTGGCACATAAAGTCACTGCTGGGCTAGGTGAATCATCTCTCACTGAGGCCAGACAATGCATCCATCCCAGTTAGGGCAATTGAATCCACAGGAAGGCAAAAGACTCAGGGACACCCCCCTCTCCCCCTCCAGTTTTGGGGACCAAGCTGTTCATCTGCTACATATGTGCAGAGGGCCTAGGTCTGGCCCCTGCTCACTCTTTGGTTATGTTTCAGTCTCTGGGAGTCCCCAAGTGTCCAGGTTAGTTGACTCTTGGTCTTTTTGTGGAGTCTCCATCCTCTTCTGGTCCCTCAATCCTTCTCCCCAAATCTTTCACAAGACTCCCGAGCTCCATCTTGTGTTTAGCTATGGGTCTCTGCTTTTGCTTTTGTCAGCTGTTGGGTGGAACCACTCAGATGACAGCTATGCTCAGATCTTGTCTGGAAGCATTAACAGTGTCAGGGACTGCCTCTTGACCGTGGGATGGGACTCAATTTGGACCAATCATTGGTTAGCCATTCCCTCCATCTCTGCTCTATCTTTGTTCCTGCACATCTTGTAGGCAGGGCACATTTGGGTTGTAGGTTTTGTGAGTGGGTTGTTGTCCTTATTCCTCCACTGGGAGTCATACCCGGCTACAGGAAGTGGCCACATCAGGATCCATATCTGCCACTGTTTGGAGTTTCAGCTAGGGTCACTGCCATAGACACCCTCCATAGACAGCCACTTCCTCCATCCCAGGTCTTTGGCAAAACCTAGAGATCTATCTCCCACAGCTGATTTCTGTTCTGTCTCTCCTGCTATGCCAGTGATTAAAATAATTAACCCTCCCAAGTCCCTCCTTTTTGTCTAAACTCCAAATTAGGAAATCTTGCAAACAGTGGTGTGTGAGTTAAATCCAAAATAAAATATAAGGAGAATACATTTTAGCATTTTTAAAGTGGCATTTTCTTATATAGAAATAACCACTACATGTTCAATTTTCTGCTAGTGTCACAAAAGTCTAAAACATTTAATCTGTAAGTGCTTAAAGAAATAGTTTATTAACCCTGACTTTAAACAATTTCTGTAATTAATGTTTCCTTTAATTCATTATATGTATTATATATACACAAGATATACATCCCTTTTGGTGTATGTGTATCTATATCTATATCTATATCTATATCCATATCCATATCCATATCTATACCCATACCCATATCTATCTATCTATCTATCTATCTATCTATCTATCTATCTATCTATCTATCTCTGTGTATGTGTGTATATATATATATGTGTGTATATGTAAAATTCATATACATAAATATATGAAAGACAAATGATATTTAAATATGAAATAAAGACATCATTATCATTAATGTTTGACAGTATTAAGACTTACATAAAATGACACAACAGGGCTCCAGTGTAAAAGGAATTCACTGCTTGTGGTCGTTTCTGACTGAGCTCTGATGATTCAATAGCTGATACCTTCAGTCACTGGTCCTGTGTCCAATCTGACTGTGCTGCACCCTCTCCTGTGTAAATGTTTGTTAAAATAATGACATGTTGATTATAAACACAAAGAAGGGAAGTTTAATAACTTCAGTGTGACAGCCTATGTGTGCTCAAAACAACAGAATTAACACTGAGGAATGAAAAACAAACTCTAAAATTCCTTCTTGATGACTAGTGGCACAGGCAGAACTATGAAAGATATTATTCATGCAACAGTAAATGGAAAAAAGTGGGTACTTATGCAGAATACAGTACTCACTTTGAAAAGTGCAGAGAAAAATGACAAAGGATGTCCTTATGTTGCCAGAAAAACAAAGTTGAGTACATTTTTGTTTCAGTAAAAACTGAATGCATATTTAATAAAGTGGTTGCATGAAGCCAGCGTGTGCCATCACCTAGGGTTCTGTTCTGTTTTTCACAGAAGGAGGAAGACTTTGAAAGACTACAATAAAGAATTAAGCACTGGCTGACAAAGATGTTGTGAGAAATGTTTTACAAGTATGCAGACATTTGGAAGCTTTTAAAATTATCTCAATTGAAAAAGAAGGTCTCCAATAATAATGCACATTCTAAAATGTGGTGCAAAATGGCATTTTTGATGAATTTACACACAAATCTTCTTTTTTTTTTCTGAGATATTTATACACCTGTTGTTTCACTGAAACATTATGGGTTATCAACAATAGGAAAGTTTTTTTTTCCCCTTAATTGGCTAGGAATAGAAGTAAAGGTAGACGAACAGAAATCAGAGTATATAGTCTAGAGAAGACAAATGTGTGTTGAAGATGAATATTCATAACATAATTTTCATAGTAGACATAACAAGTTACTCTTCACTGCTATGCCAGTCAGTAACTGTTTGGCTGTGTCCCCTCAAAGTGCTGAGGCTTAATGGTCACTGTGAGCATGAGCACACACGGCCTTTAGGAGGGGCTGAGTCATTCATCCTGGTTAGTGGACTGAAACTCTTTTCACAGATGCCTCATGGAGGTTTGAGTTTCTTTTTGGTACTTCTGTCTTTTACTTCCTCTCCTTTCCCTTTCCATCTTCCCTTTTTCTTTCCCTTCCATATATATCCCTGGTTCCCCTAGAGGGCTTTGGATCCCCTGGAACTGGAGTTAGAGATGGTTACAGCCACTATGTGGGTACTGAGGAAGGAATCCTTGTCCTCGGCAAGAGAAGCAATTGCTCGGGAACACTGAGCTGTCTCTTCTGCCCCTGACCTCACGTAGTCCACTGTAGCCAAATACAAGACATGGGTCATGTATAGGTAGATCTCCCTTATTTTGAAAAAACAAAATGAACTCAATAAAATAATCAGTATGTTTTACTCTATTTTTTTTTTACTTTTTATGAGGAATGATCAATGCAATCTCAGTCAGTCATTTTCCAGTTTACATTGCCGCTTCTTGATCATACCACAGTCAATAGCATGCTGCTATTTCTTATTGTCTTTTCCTTTCAGAGTATCCTTTAAAAAAAGCTCTTCTTTTCTGTATTTTGATGCAGTAAAACTATAAACTCTGAGAAAACTATCATCTGGTTTGATTGTTTAATTCATATGACTTAGAATTCCAAAGGTAGATTGTGAAGCAGGGAACTGGAGGACCTATGGTCTTGCAATGGACTAGAGAGTACTGTTCTGCTCTTTACATCTTCATGAACCTAGAGACAGAAGTCAAGGCATGTGATGATGGTTGAGTCTGGAACTATAACCGTTTCTCTGAACTTCACCCCAGCAGGCATCTTGAATCCTTCAGGACCATATCTCTGCCTGTTTCTGACTAGTAGTTCCAGGAATGCCAGGAGGAATGGACTTGATTTTGATGTTCAGTATTAGGAGCTACATTCATCCTTGGGAATACCAGCCGCTTGCTAAGACACACTTTGTGATGGTGATGCATTGACTCCAATGTGATTTTCTATATTGTTCTACTTCCTAATCACTCAGAGTTTCAATAGGAGTGCAATATATTTGGTCTCCTTGGAGCTGTACCAAATAATTCTAGTAATGTTCATTTTGTGGGATGTATCTCAGATGCTATGGCTTCAGCCTTTAATTGTATACCAAAAGGAATAGGGGCAAAGCTAATAATGCCAGGAAGGTTGACATATGATTAGGAAGTATGGGCTGTTAATATAAATACAAATGGAATAGAATTTTATGAATTTTAAAAGTGAGTTCGTAAGCGAAATTAATGATAAATATTTTAAACAAACTATCCACAAAACATGAAACATATTTAATTGATGTGCAAATATGAATTTTGCTATTGCAATGATGGCTTTAATGTGAAAGCAATGAACTTAGAGATAAAAATGTATTATTAAGTTTTGTTTTCTAAATGCTGACATGTTTGTCTTATATTAGAAACACAGCTGAGAAATAAATACCAGAAAATTATGTTCTACTTACATATTTATAATATGTTATTTTTCTTTATTTTTATTCACCTTTTTAATTTATGTAATTTATATAATTTAAACCTTTAAACATGACATTATTCAAGTGAAAGTATAGAGTACACATATGAATTATGCCTGCAAACAATACCCATGAAGGACATGGCACATGTAGTTCTTAAAGATAATTATAACTCTTCCAAAATAACAACAAAGTATTATCAAATATATTCCCATAGTCCCAAGCATTCTGTACTATATATTCAACATAGCAATATAAGAATGGTGTTTATAACTCACATAGCCTTTAAATATACTTGAAAGCCTTTTTTTCCTGCTAATCATAATTTAGAATAATATTGCACTGTACTCCTTGCCTTGATGATGGTAAAGATTTCTAAGCAGCAGTTAACTCAGGCTACAAATCTTGTCAAAATGGAATGAAACCCCCAAATTGGAACTGTAAAAGATGGATACATTATAGTCAAAAGATATTTATTAAATATTTCCCTTTTGGTGGTATCATGGTTTTAAAGACATTTTTTTTAGTAGAAATGGAGGGGTTTAGATAAAGTAGAATATACCTAAAGTGGAATGCACTATAGAATAGATTCATCGTAAATCAGCAGTTTACATAGTACAAACTCTGCATTAATGTGAAAGAGAAATTTTCATCAACTTTATTGATGCTTAGAAAAGATAACTCAAAAGGAAAACCATCATTGCTTTATGAGTTAATCACAGAACTTATCATTCATGTTGCATTAAAACATGGTGAAGATCTGTATATGTCATATATGGTGGTTAGACCAGAGATGAGGCTCTTCCAGGCACAATGCTCTAATGAGAAAAGCCCATGCCGTGTCCTGTAATAGGAAACCTTCCTGCTGCTGTCAGTGTTAGAGATGAGTGGAGAATGCAGTGTGCCCATGTGGCCTTTCTTAGGGATTAGTAGGCAGGTGAAGAACAGTTTGATGCTTGTTTTGGGTTCCTTTTCAAGCTCTTCCCACATGGTTTTCCCTAAAAGGAGAGACACTCACATATTCACTGCATGATCTTAACAAACCTTTCCATTTCAGCACTCTCACATCCCCCTTCCCTCCCAGAATCTTATACTAACCTAGAACTGTAATTATCTTTGACGTTGTGTCTCCCATTTTCAAAGATTACGGAAGAGAGCAATTATACCATAGTCATTTTTATACATTTCATATATTTTAGCAGTTGTAATCAGACCCCAAATTATTGAGTTAATTTTGCCATTAACACCTGGCCACAGGAATTAAATTTCTTAAACTTGCTATTTCTCAGAGCTCTTTGATTTCCCAGTGTTGGCTCTATTGTTGAAAGTGTTACATGAAAGATATAAATGTATAAAAATATAAAAAGAAAAATTTTGAACATTTCTAATAAGTATGAGTTATGTTTAGTTGACAAGAAAGCCTCTCCTTCCTTTTTATGTAATATTCTAATGAGTGGTGAATTAATATTGTATATGATAGTTTATTACATTACAAGTTTAAATTATAATTTGAATCAAATACAAGCAAGTTACTTCATGAAGTTAAGTTGATACTAAATTTGTAGAAGTAAAACATAATGTGATAGCCAGAGAAGCAAAATCATTGAAAATCAGCATGGGGAGTCTATGCTTGTAGACTGTAAGCCAATTGCAAAGTCTTCAAAATTAAATAACATGGTTCTGTTATATTAATGATCAAACAGGTCAGAAATTAGAATGAAAATCCTTTTAAACATAGATATGGAAAATGTAAATCTTTCATTAATGATGATGTAGACATGGAAATAAAAAGTCTTTCACTAATAATTATGAATATTCATTCATAAGAAGATAAATTAAAGCCTCTTCTCATATCTACTCAAAAACATAAATCATGTACAAGAATAAGTCATAGGAATATGAGAAGAAAACACAGAAGAATTTCTCTATACACTACACAAAGACTTTCTACATATGTCCCCAAATCTAAAATATATTATTAAAAGACTGACAAATTTGATTGAATAAAAATACTGATAAAAGAATTAAAAGATATGGCAAGCCAGGAGAAAATCTCATTGTAAAAACCCAAACAAAAGAAAACAAACAAACAAGCAAGCAAGCCCTGGATAAGGGCTAGCAAGATAGCTCAGTGAGTAAATGTACTTGGAGCCAAATTCATTCCCTGGAAGCCATGTGGTGGAAAGACATAACTCTGACAGGTTGTCCTCTGATCTGCATACATGCACTAGTGCATACAAATGTTTACATACCTGCCTCTGAATAAATACATGTTTATAAAGTGATTGGATGTATCAAAATTGAAAGGCATTCTTCAAAATAACTGTCTACCATTCATTCAAGGTATTAAGTTCACAAACATTGAAAAATCAAAAGGAAGAAGAATTCAGAAACAGAGACTGGAGAGATAGTTAAATGAAGATGTATGTTTTAGCATTTATTATTTTATCAGTGTTTGATATTCTGGTTTGAAATGAATAGTATTGAGAGATATGGATGATGTGCATTTGAAATTTCTTTAGTACCTTTTTTTTTTTTTTTAGCTTTCTATGAATCAAGAAGTTCTTAACATAAGAGTTTGTTAATGAGATTACAAAGTTTTGTATAGACAAAATGACATGAATATGGGAGTTGAGGGGAGGCCTGCAAATGTACATGCTCATATTTCACTGTATACATGTATGAAAATTTCAAGGATAAAATAAAATGTCTAGAATTATAGAAAGGATGCAAAGGTTATATGTGTCATTGTGGTTGTATGTGGTTGTATGATAAAACAAACTACTGTGTGACCAAAGCAGCTTGCAGGGTGAACCCAGAAATTTTTAAATTGATAAATTGTAGTGCCTTACGTGTACATATTCATCTCTGTCCTAAAAGGGTGAATGACACCATTAGATAGTCATTCCTTCAGAGGTATGGAATGAAAGTAGGAGCTAAGGGGTATTCAGACAATTCTCCCTTGGTGCCATGTTTAATTGCCTGAGACACATTAAGGTGGATATGCCAATAATTGGGATTTTTATGAATTGAACATTGGGTACAAGTGCTAGGTTCTGTATCCTTGTATTTAATAAAATAGTAAGATAACAATGTCGTGAATTGAATATGCTCCTTTCAATGAGAAATAAAACCCTGCCTAGGTTGTATATGCATTGAGAAAGCACTTGAAATGACTAACCCTTTTTCTATAAGTTTTATAGTGGAATGTTTAGACTAGTAGTATAGATATAATTTTATATTTTTACCTTGAATTTATACTGAACAATTAATCTTATTTCAAACATTTCTATATAAATACAGACATAAAATGTGCCGCAGACCCTCTGGGTCCCTGTGTCTGTGTAGAACGGGGTCTCTCGATGCGGGTGGGCAAAGTGTGGATGAGCGACAAACAGACACACACAGGAGAGTTCGTGTGGAATTGAGTGTAATATTTGAATCGAGCCTCAGACTTTTTATGCAGAGGACAATAAGGAAGTTGGGTGACATATTCGCAAGGTACAATTGAGGTAACCGGAATCTTACATAAAACAGGAATGCAAACACAAAAGGTCTAACAGGAACCACCTGGGATAGAATTCATTGATAACAGCTGGGATCAACAAGGGCTCTACCTAAGATTCACTAATCTTAGAAGCCAGGGTCAAGGGCTTTGCATCCTTGCCATAGTTCCTATTTTAGTCTCTTGTATAGTCCACCTTTCCCTTAGGCCATTGTAAATGCGTGTGTATGGGTGTAACTCTGCTATAGTATCTATTCTGGTTTCTCCTTTGGTCTGAAACTTCCTTCTTCCTTAGTGATGGTAAATTCCTGTGAAGGGCAGTGACCTAACTTTTACTCAAAGAGATAGTGTAATACCAGGGGCAGTACTGAATTCCAAGCCTAAGGACGAACTAGGATTGTTGGAACACTGGCGGACAGCTTTAGCTATGTCAGAATTCAATCTTAAAAGGCACTTATGATAGGAAAATATTGAAAGAGAGCACGTGGATCCATACACTAGACTAACGCGGGAATGAAAAATTAATTTTATGGGTTAAGGGAAATGCCAAACTCCAGGAGGGAATTTCCGTGGAACTCTTTTCCTCGTGGGCAGATTCCAGGCTTTCGCCTGTCAAACTGACCCAACTGGAGAGCTGGCTTTCATCAGACTCCAGGAGGAGAGCTTCCTTGAAACTCTTTTCCTCGTGAACAGCTTTTAGGTATCTCTGCCTGACAGGCTGACTCCACTGGAGTGCCGTGGCAAAAATGCTTCACTCTTTAGTCAGTTATTTAAAGACGTCACATACTATATGTGTCTTGGTAAAGCCCACTTGGTATGCTTTATAAAGTGGAACTAACATGTAAAGTTGGATGTATTTGCAAATTCAGATTTTTGCTTCTTGTGAATAGAAAACTAAGTCTAACAATCCTGGTTCTATACTGTGAACAAGAGCTGAGCAGGTAGGATGCTTAGTTTCTGTGTCCCTGCCATTAATTCCAAGTACATTTTGTACCTGCCTTCTTCATTTAATGTCTTGATGTTACCTACTTGACCTTGCATATTAGGAGTTTAATATGTCTGTACTTCTCTTCCTTTGGAAAAATCCGACTGTGTTTGTGCTTGTGTGTGTGTTCTGTGGGTTCATATTTGAGCAGTCTGCTAGAATAATATAATTTGAAGTTTCTTTATATTAAAAATTTTAAGTATTCTTTTTTTTTTTTTTTTTTTTTTTTTTTGGTTTTTCGAGACAGGGTTTCTCTGTGTAGCCCTGGCTGTCCTGGAACTCACTTTGTAGACCAGGCTGGCTTCGAACTCAGAAATCCGCCTGCCTCTGCCTCCCGAGTGCTGGGATTAAAGGCGTGCGCCACCACGCCCGGCTAAAAATTTTAAGTATTCTAAGTACATATATTGCCATGAATAAGCTGTCATTTTAGAAAATGATAATTTATTTATGACACTTACTCATTTATTAAATGAATAAATGACATTAATTTATACTTATTCTAAAATGAGTCAAGTTAGAAAAACAGTGTTGTAAGACCAATTTATTTTTATTTTCATTATATGTATGTATGGGTGTCTTTCTGTGTGTATGTCACTGTATGTGAATGTACACTAAAGTCCAGAAGAGGGCATTCAAACTGGAGTTACAGGTACCTAATGTGGGTGCTCATAACTAAATTCAGGCCTTCTGAAAGAGCAACTGGTACTTGTAGCTACTAAGCCGTCTCTCCAGTCCCTGAAAGACTAAGCAAGCAACAGTTTTCAAAACCATTTAAAATGATCTACAGATCACAAGGGAATGCTGAGATTGGGAGAAATAGCCTTCCCCAACGAAGAACACACCACATAGTAATCACAAACCTGAAAACATAAACACAAGTAAAATATACAGACAGAGCAGTTTGTATTTAAGAATATATGCATATGTGCACATGTATATATCACTATATATGTACACACACAGAGAGGCTCGCACACACAGAAGTATGTAAGAACAATTAAGGGAATAAAAAGTCATGGATTTCTAAGAGAGACGGGGCCATATGGGAAGTCTTGGAGCAAGATGAATGAAGAAGAAAGAAATAATGTATATTATAATCTCAAAAGATAAAAATGAAATAATTTAAAAAACAGCTGAAATTCTCAATGAATAAATTAAAAATTATAAGTAAACAGTCAGCTGAATGCCCCCTGTCATGTGCTGGTGTAGGATTATCTCATAAGTCAAACTATAAACCAAACTTTCTCCATTCATTGTCTATCTTCCTCTTTTCTTTTTCCTTCTATTAGCTATTTGACACAGTCTTACATACATGTAACTGAACTCTAGTGCACACTGGTCTGTACCTTATTAATTCAATATTGTACCATTCTATTAGTTAAATTTTAGCAAAGGAAGATTTGAGGTCAGTTAGGTTAAGGTCTGATGTCACTAATGATCAACAGCATAAGGAAATACTACATTCTTGACACACTGTTATTATTTGGAGGGATAATAAATTTAAAATCAGCTTCAGATTTTGATTTATTTGTTTCTTTTTTAGTTTTGTAATTTTCTCTTTGTTATTTCCCTTTTATTCCCATTTATTTTATCACCCTTGTAAGCAGTAACTCTGGTCACATGGAGTGGCAGTTACAAGAACTGAAGTCCTAATGTGCCAATAACATCCTGTGAACTGCTGAGGCCAGAGCTCTTTAAAGTGTTGAGGTCATCTTTATGAATGTATCCTGAGACCAGCATCCGCATATGAGAAGACACCACTGAGAACAGACAGGTCTTGGTATACATCCACTGTTTCTGATCTTTGCACGCCTGATAATCTCAGAGTCTTTTTTCCATTACTCTAGATCCCATGTGTTGGATATCCATCATTTGGTGTAAAGAACAACTATTTCATCTTTTCTGGTCTTGTTCCTAAGGAACTGTCTGTGCAAATACAATGTTTGACACTTACAGGAACCAAGGTCTTGACATAACAAAAGCCCCTGGGCTCCTGCAAGGCTGCTCCTAACCTGACCTGAACTGCAGACCTTAGCTAAATAATTCTTTCTTCCTTATTTGTACTCTGTGATGGTATTATTTTGTTTTATTGTTTTGTTTTGATTGGCAGAAAGCAAACATATTTTCTGGTTTGGTGTCTGCTTTGGTGTTCATAATGCTCCCTTGTGTGAAGTGGAGCAAGCAGAGCTTAAATGCAGCGCAGCTGGGTTGGAGCCTGCCAGCCAAATGAGTTACTCAAGTACTGGAGTTTCGTGAATATCTATTCAGGCAAAATATAGAGTATTTGCTATTTTAACTCGAGTATTATGACCAGATTATGAACTTGGAAATATCCTAATAGAGTCCTGACTTTACCTTCATGAGAAGTAGAATGAGGGAACGTGTGTTAGGGTGAAGCAGACTTACGAGTAGTAATAGCAATGTATAAATGTTTGAAGAAAAAGCTAAAAATAGGTGAGTAACTTATTCTCACACCTATCTCAATGTCATTCAGAAGAGATCAAGTTTGCTCCAAATAGTTAAAGGTGAGCAGGTTTTAGGTCAGAGGTGTCTGACCTGTTGACGTTGTGATATGAAGTTGTTAGGTTGCATTCATATCTATCCTGGTACAAAGTCCCCAAGTTGCACAGGTCTATGTGTAATCAGCTAAGGAAGAAGGTCACTTTCCTGCCATTCATAAGTTGAAGCCCTGATAAAACTTTAGCTTGAAAATCAGTAAAGCATTTTGGACAATTAAACTGAATTATTTAGGTTTTTGTTCAGAGTGATGTTATATTTATATATACATACAATGATATTCCTGTATGCTTACTCTATCTACCATCTATATATGTATGTATGTATGTTCTATCTATCTATCTATCTATCTATCTATCTATCTATCTATCATCTGTCTATGTATCTACTTATCATTTATCACAGTTTATTATGCATCCATCCATCTATTTGTTTATCCATTTATCTATTTATGTATGCATCTATCTAAAAGGATTTAGTATTGGAATAGGCACACATCATTACAGAATGTGAGAAATGCAAGATACACTTTTTTAAAGATAGAAATTAAAATGTTGATAATAGGATTCAGTGTCTAATTTGGATCTATATTGTAATGATCTAATGGTGTAGTCCGCATTGGGACCATGACCTCAGAAGAGATAATGTAGTTCTCATGTAATTCCTTGATTCCTGTGCCTTTGAGTCCTACCTGTTGGTAAGACAGTGTTACATAGGCTATATGTTGAAATCATAATATATACAACAGTTGAGCGATCTTTGGAAAGCTTTACTATAGGCGTTTAAGTACTTCAACCCAGGTAGCACTCTGCAGCTAATATTTAAGAAGTCATTCAATTGTTCTATCAATCTATCTGGTTTGGCATTTAGGGAACATAAATGGGACAAATGAATCCTTTAAGTGTGAGACTATTGTCACGCACCTTGAGTTCCCTGGCCAGAGACAAAGCTATATTAAGTTTATGGCTGAAAGTTCACAGATAGCACTGCATGCAGGGAAGAAGGGAAGTCCAAATCTATATGTCTACTCAGTCAGAATTCTTCCTGTCTGTAACCACAGTTGTCTGATGTAATCAACCTATCACCAAACAGTAGGGCCATCACCCTAGGATAATGCTGTATTACAGCTTCAGTGTTGGTTATTGTTACGGGAAGATTGGGCAGTTAGTTGTGGCTATTGCCAGGTCAGGCTTGTTGAACAGGAGTCTGTTCTGATGAACCAGGCATGGTCTCTACCCTGTTGCCATGGCTATGTTGTTAAAGGCTGATTGGTATCCACAGAACAAGTGACTCATCTTGATTATTCACATCCTCCTCTGTTGTGTAGATCTTTGGGTAAAGTTTTATAAAATGCACCTATTCACATTTCTATTTTTTGCTATAGAGGACTTTGTTCACTACCTCTCTCGCTAATATATTTGTTATTAATTTTGCAATCAAATTTCTTTCAAATTAAATGTACAGCTAGGCACACTGACCACAGTTATGGCAGCTTTGAAGATTTTTACTTACCATTGTCCTTCCGGAGTGAACCAGAGGAAGGTTGGAGAACTCCAGCTGTCTCTTTTAACCAGACACTGCTTCATAAATGTCAGCTGAAGTGAATGTTGTCAAACAGCAAAGTCAGTGGCTGGATTGGGCATAGCTATGCCAATGTCAGGAAGACTAAGATAAGATGGTTTCAAATTAATGTTTTGACTTGAATATAAAAAGGAGAGTTTGTTGGATTTTTCTGTTCCTATTGGTTTCATATTCTGCGTGCCTATGGATCTTGATAGGTGTCTTTTTTTTTTTTTTTTTAGTTTAAGGATACTTTATTTTATGATTTTGTTGACCATAGTTTATGTGCCTTTGACCTTGATCTTCCCTTCCCTTCTACTTCTTCTTCCTCTTCTTCCTCTTCCTCTTCTTTACTATTCCTACTCCTTGTCCTCCTCCCCCCTCCTCCTTTTCCTCCTCCTTCTTCTATATCTATATTTCATAGGTTTAGTCTTTTTTAGTGCACAGAGTTCCTACATACTTCATCCTTGTGTTCTTTTACATTGGACATTTTCTTTGAGTGATTATAGTTCTATACCTTGTCTTTGAGACCTAATATTCTCTCTTTACATGATTCAATCTGTTCATGAGTCTTTCCTCTGGGTTTTAAAAAATTAAATGGCTGAATTTTTCTTTTTGAGTTTCAATTTATTTTGACTTTTCTTCCAAGAATTTTTTTCTATACTAAATTCTATGTAAGACCTTGTTTTTTTTTTTTTTTTTACTATTTCAGTCATTTAACTGTTTGTGTTCTTGTGATCTTCCATCTGGCATTTTGTCTTATCCTTTTCGGGCTTCTCAACAATGTTTATTATGGCTATCTTGAAATTATTACCTTCTACATTTAACTCTATTTTTCTCAAGGAACATTATCATGGGCATACTAATTTTTTTTTGCATAGATTTATTGTCTTGGTTATTCCTAGTAGCATCTTTCTAATGCTGCCTAGGCATCTCAGGTTAAGTTATTGATAGTGTTTCTGGGTAAAGAGGCTCTCATTTACATTTAGTAGATTATTTTATTACAGTCCAATTTTAAAATTTGTTTGAATATTTTGTATATAAATCATCTTATCATTTATTATTACTTTGCATTTGTACACACAGTAATCGGTTTCTTTATAACAATTTTAAACCAGTCTTTGTATTTGTTAATGCTTCACTCTTGTGCATCCTTGCACGCTTGTGTGCCCTTTTACTCCCAGTTACTTCTTATCTTCTTCCATCAGGCACTGCATCTCCTTCCTCCACACTTCCTATCCATCATCATTGTGTCCTTGTTACATCCTAAATTAAATTCACTTTCACGATCCCTTAGCCATACATAGAGACATTAAAAGATAAGACATGCATATGAGAGAGAACATGTGATTTTCCCCCCCTTAGGATTCTGTATCATCACGTCATACAAATCCCTTACCACATAAGTGTGGAGTATTTCCATCCACTTGCTCTCCAGCAGAAGAATTTAAATTTTAATATAGCTGAAGAACCACTTTTCCATGTATGATAATTTTGGCATTCATTGACTTTTTGGGTGGTCATTATTTTGATGACTTATTCTAAAGTGGTCTTTAAGAGGCATTCCAAATAATTCTGCTCCATCCCTTTTGTCTTTTCTGATATTCTGTACACCCCTCCCAAAAGTCACTGCTTCTTAGTTCTACAGAAAGAAGGGAGAAAGTTCTACTGTGCCTTTAATGATCTGTTAATAATTTTGTTGCTGTTGGAGGGAGACTTCCTGATAGTTTTGATAACAGAGAAAGTATTTCAATTGATCCTATAATATGAATTTCCTACCGTCTGACAGAGGGCAAGTCTGGTCCTTGTTTCCAAGCATTTTTCTCTTTTATTCACAAGGTTTCTTATTGAGTGTCCTTACAGTCTAATCCACTTCTGTGAAGTACATGTCATTGTGGTACCAGTCACACAGTGGTGATTCCAGGAGACCGCTTTGGCACAGTTTCTGGACATACTGTTAGCCTCCAGTTTCCTTACTTCTCTCTCACCGCCTTATGATCCTTTCCTGTGGGAACCACCACTGTGTTCATGAGTCACGTGGTACAGTGTTATAAAGTTGGGAAGGAATACCTAAAAGAATGAATTGAGAATATAGTCTTCATATTTGTGAATAAAGGAGCTCTGGTGTGGAACAGAGCACTTACCACTCTCACTGCAGAAAAGTGATTCCAGCATGGAAGATAAAGCTTATTGATGAAGAATCTTCCTGGACCATCCCATGATAACTCAATAGACCTGAGATCATCCTACTCATCGTTTAGGGAATTACTTCATTGTTATTTGAGATAAGGGGTTGGCTAAATGTAGGAATTCCTTAAACTCTTTTGTGAAAAACTATTGCAATAAAGAAATTATACAATTATTCTAATAGTATGAAACTAATGAAAAAAATATTCATTCTAGCTACTGAATCAATCCTTAGAGACCCCACAACAATTGCCGTGACTTGGAAGTTTGTCTAGATAATTTTATTTCTGGGCTAAATTACAAAGATTTATATTATCCATGACAAGCAAAAATCTGTTTTTAATAAGCTACATTTAAATATGCAGTTTAATAAAATGAAATAAATAACTATATGACAGCAGTGCACATTGTTTCTATTGTATTTACTAGATTTTCATAAACATATGAATAGAAGCAACCTCACAAAGTATTGTTAAATACTATGACAATGTCTTAGCAATTTGAGGGCTTAGTTACAAATTATTTACTTTATTATGGAAGTTTTAATTATAACAAAATTATAGTAGTATTAGCAGACATTGTTTAACTGATTAAGTTAAAACAGAAAGGATTATGAAGAAATATAATGTATCAGCTCTCTTTGACATTATATTCACAAAATTACATATTTTCATATCTTGCAAAACCAATTTTGTATCTTTACACAAGGCATCTTTAAAGTCATATTTTATATTAAATATGAAATATGTACATTGAGTTGTGGACTTGTATGTAGCTGTGAAGAAATTACTAATTATATTTGCCAAGGGGACTTAAGAAAATAATTTTAATATAAACCTGATTGTTTTGTATCCATATGTATAGAATTTTTAGATGATGTACAAGTATAGATAGCATTTTAGAGCTAACATCTCAGTGCAACTTCCTCTTAAAGATTCAGAAAAGGAGGTTTCTGTAAGCCCAGGACTTGGCCAAGGTCTCATCAATGACCCTGCAGGGACATCAGTCTGGTTTCCATCTTATTTATGTGGCAGTATGTTGTGGGTAGCCCTGGGCTAATTATATTTGATGTTAATTCCATTCTCCTGTAAGTGGTTGCAAAGAAGGAATGAGTCAGCACTCGGGTGATTTCCTGTAAACTTGCTTCCACCTTAATTTGTAAAATAAAGGAGATCTGATGATTGGGCAGATAAAAGGGAAGGTGGAGCAGAAGGTGAGGGGGGAGGGGAGAAGGAGAAAATGGAAGAGGGAGAGGACACAGAGGAGGAGGAGAAAGAAGGAGAAAAGTGGAGCAGAAGCACATGGCCTGGAGAAACAGCAAGTTCTAAGGGGTCTCATAAGCTGTGAAAGATGGTAGAGTAGCAGTAGATCTGCCCAATCTAGGTGCACAGCATGTAATCATATGAACTGTGTTGTGTTTTCATTGCCGGGGCATATTTGGGAGGAGATTTACCTAAACGGCAGTATGCTTTCAACAAGGCCACTTGTATCACACATGACACCAAGATTGGGTGGTTTGCAGTAAGAGCACGGGTGTTTCCTCTTCTCAGCTTGTATACATAAGCATTGAGTACTGCCAAGAGGGAACACACGTAACTGAACACCCCATAAGTTCTTATAATAATTAATTATGGTGTTTTGGATATGTAGTACAGAAAATACTAAAAACATATGAAGGGTGTGTTTCTAATATTGGTCTTGTTGTCTCATAGATCCTCTAAGTTTTGATTCTTTCTTAGAGAGAAGAGGCTCCATTATACAAGCACATGTTCACACTTTGACTTTTCTACTATACTGGGGTTTTTTATATTTTTTATTCGGTATTTTCTTCATTTACATTTCAAATGCTTTCCCAAAGTCCTCCCTACCCAACCCGCCACCTCCCCCACTCGCCTACTTGCCCACTTCTTGGCCCTGGCTTTCTCCTGTACTGAGGAATATAAAGTTTGCAATACCAAGGGGCCTCTCTTCCCAATGATGGCCAATTAGGCCGTCTTCTGCTACATATGCAGCTAGAGACACGAGCTCCGGGGGTACTGGTTAGTTCATGTTCTTGTTCCACGTATAGGGTTGCAGACCCCTTTAGCTCCTTGGGTACTTTCTCTAGCTCCTCCATTGGGGGCCCTGTGTTCCATCCAATAGTTGACTGTGAGCATCCACTTCTGTGTTTGCGAGGCACTGGCATCACCTCACAAGAGACAGCTATATCAGGGTCCTTTCAGCAAAATCTTGCCGGCATATGCGATGATATCTTCCTTTGGAGGCTGATTATGGGATAGATCCCTGGGTGCGGCAGTCTCTAGATGGTCCATCCTTTCTTCTCAGCTCCAAACTTTGTCTCTGAAACTCCTTCCATGGGTGTTTTGTTCCCAATTCTAAGAAGGAGCAAAGTGACCACACTTTGGTCTTCATTCTTGAGTTTCATGTGCTTTGCAACTTGTAACTTGGGTATTATAAGTTTCTGAGTTAATTCCACTTATCAGGGAGTACATATCATGTGAGTTCTTTTGTGATTGGGTTACCTCACTCAGGATGATACCCTCCAGGTCCATCCATTTGCCTAGGAATTTCATAAATTCATTCTTTTTAATAGCAGAGTAGTACTCCATTGTATAAATGTACCACATTTTCTGCATCCATTCCTCTGTTGAGGGACATCTGGGTTCTTTCCAGCTTCTAGCTATTATAAATAAGGCTGCGATGAACATAGTGGAGCATGTGTCCTTCTTACCAGTTGGAACATCTTCTGGATATATGCCCAGGAGAGGTATTGGGAGTTCCTCGGGTAGTACTACGTCCAATTTTCTGAGGAACCTCCAGATTGATTTCCAGAGTGGTTGTACAAGCTTGCAATCCCACCAACAATGGAGGAGTGTTCCTCTTTCTCCACATCCTCACCAGCATCTGCTGTCACCTGAATTTTTGATCATAGCCATTCTGACTGGTGTGAGATGGAATCTCAGGTTTGTTTTCATTTGCATTTCCCAGATGATTATGGATGCTGAACATATTTTCAAGTACTTCTTAGCCATTTGGTATTCCTCAGTTGAGAATTCTTTGTTTAGCTCTGAGCCCCATTATTAAATGGGGTTATTTAATTTTCTGGAGTCCACCTTCTTGAGTTCTTTATATGTAATGGATATTAGTCCCCTATCTGGGTTAGGATTGGTAAAGACCCTTTCCCAATCTGTTGGTGGCCATTTTGTTTTATTGACAGTGTCTTTTGCCTTACAGAAGCTTTGCAGTTTCATGAGGTCCCATTTGTCCATTCTCAGTATTACAGCACAAGCCATTGCTGTTCTATTCAGGAATTTTTCCCCTGTGCCCACAACTTCAAGGCTTTTCCCCACTTTCTCCTCTATAAGTTTCAGTGTCTCTGGTTTTATATGAAGTTCCTTGATCCACTTAGATTTGACCTTAGTACAAGGAGATAAGAATGGATCAATTCTCATTCTTCTACATGATAACGGCCACTTGTGCCAGCACCATTTGTTGAAAATGATGTCCTTTTATCCACTGTATGATTTTAGCTCCCTTGTCAAAGATCAAGTGACCATAGGTGTCTGGGTTCATTTCCGGGTCTTCAATTCTATTCCATTGGTCTACTTGTCTGTTGCTATAACAGTACTATGCAGTTTTTATCACAATAGCTCTGTAGTACAGCTTAAGGTCAGGCATGGTGGGTGATTCTACCAGCAGTTCTTTTATCAGTGAGAAGAGTTTTTGCTATCCTAGGTTTTTTTTGTTATTCCAGATGAATTTGCATATTGCCCTGTCTAATTCGTTGAAGAATTGAGTTAGAATTTTGATGGGGATTGCATTGAATCTGTAGATTGCTTTTGGCAAGATAGCCATTTTTACTATGTTGATCCTGCCAATCCATGAGCATGGGAAATCTTTCCATCTTCTGAGATCTTCTTTGAGTTCTTTCTTCAGAGACTTGAAGTTCTTATCATACAGATCTTTCACTTCCTGACTTAGAGTCACACCAAGGTATTTTATATTATTTGTGACTATTGTGAAGGGTGTTGTTTCCCTAATTTCTTTCTCAGCCTGCTTATCCTTTGTGTAGAGAAAGGCCATTGACTTGTTTGAGTTAATTTTATATCCAGCTACTTCACTGAAGCTGTTTATCAGGTTTAGGAGTTCTCCGGTGGAAATTTTAGGGTCACTTATATATACTATCATATCATCTGCAAATAGTGATATTTTGACTTCTTTCTTTCCAATTTGCATCCCCTTGATCTCCCTTTGTCGAATTGCTCTGGCTAGGATTTCAAGTATTATATTGAATGGGTAGGGAGAAAGTGGGCAGTCTTGTCTAGCCCCTGATTTTAGTGGGATTGCTTCCAGCTTCTCAGCCTTTACTTTGATATTGGCTACTGGTTTGCTGTAGATTGCTTTTATCATGTTTAGGTATGGGCCTTGAATTCCTGATCTTTCCAAGACTTTTATCATGAATGGGTGTTGGATTTTTTCAAATGTTTCTCTGAATCTAACAAGATGATCATATGGTTTTTTTCTTTGAGTTTGTTTATATAGTGGATTACATTGATGGATTTCTGAATATTAAACCTACTCTGAATCCCTGGAATGAAACCTACTTGGTCAGGATGGATGATTGTTTTGATGTGTTCTTGGATTCTGTTAGAAAGAATTTTATTGAGTATTTTTGCATCGATATTCATAGGGGAAATTGGTCTGAAGTTCTCTATCTTTGTTGGGTCTTTCTATGGTTTAGGTTTCAGAGAAATAGTGGCTTCATAGAATGAATTTGGTAGAGTATGCTCTGTTTCTATTTTGTGGAATAGTTTGAGAAGAACTGGATTTAGATCTTCTTTGAAAGTCTGATAGAACTCTGCAGTAAACCCATCTGGTCCTGGGCTTTTTTTGGATGGGAGACAATTAATGACTGCTTCTATTTCTTTAGGGGATATAGGACTTTTTAGGTCATTGATCTGATCCTGATTTAATTTTTGTATCTGGTATCTGTCTAGAAATTTGTCCATTTTATCCAGGTTTTCCTGTTTTGTTGAGTATAGCCTTTTGTAGAAGGATCTGATGGTGTTTTGGGTTTCTTCAGGATCTGCTGTTATGTCTCCCTTTTCATTTCTGATTTTGTTAATTAGGATGCTGTTCCTGTGCCCTCTAGTGAGTCTGGCTAAGGGTTTATCTATGTTGTTGATTTTCTCAAAGAACCAGCTCCTCCTTTGGTTGATTTTTTGAATAGTTCTTCTTGTTTCCACTTGGTTGATTTTGCCCCTGAGTTTGATTATTTCCTGCCATCTACTCCTCTTGGGTGAATTTGCTTCCTTTTGTTCTAGAGCTTTTAGGTGTGTTGTCAAGCTGCGTGTGCTCTCTCTAGTTTCTTTTTGGAGGCACTCAGAGCTATGAGTTTTCCTTTAGAAATGCTTTCATTGTGTCCCATAAGTTTGGGTATGTTGTGGCTTCATTTTCATTAAACTCTAAAAAGTCCTTAGTTTCTTTATTCCTTCCTTGACCAAGGTATCATTGAGAAGAGTGTTGTTCAGTTTCCACGTGAATGTTGGCTTTCTATTATTTATGTTGTTATTGAAGATCAGCCTTAGTCCATGGTGATCTGATAGGATGCATGGGACAATTTCAATACTTTTGTATCTGTTGAGGCCTGTTTTGTGACTAATTATATGGTCAATTTTGGAGAAGGTTCCATGAGGTGCTGAGAAGAAGGTATACCCTTTTGTTTTAGGATAAAATGTTCCGTAGATATCTGTTAAGTCCATTTCTTTCATAACTTCTGTTAGTTTCACTTTTTCCCTGTTTAGTTTCTGTTTCCATGATCTCTCCATTGATGAAAGTGGGGTGTTGAAGTCTCCTACTATTATTGTGTGAGGTGCAACATGTGCTTAGAACTTTAATGAATGTGGCTGCCCTAGCATTTGGAGCATAGATATTCAGAATTGAGAGTTCCTCTTGGAAGATTTTACCTTTGATGAGTAGGAAGTGTTTCTCCTTGTCTTTTTTGATAACTTTGGGTTGGACGTCGATTTTATTTGATATTAGAATGGGTACTCCAGCTTGTTTTTTCAGACTGTTTGCTTAGAAAATAGTTTTCCAGCCTTTCACTCTGAGGTAGTGTCTGTCTTTTTCCCTGAGATGGGTTTCCTGTAAGCAGCAAAATGTTGGGTCTTGTTTGTGTAGCCAGTCTGTTAGTGTATATCGTTTTATTGGGAATTGAGTCCATTTATATTAAGAGATATTAAGGAAAAGTAATTGTTGCTTCCTATTATTTTTGTTGTTACAGTTGGCATTCTGTTCTTGTGGCTGTCTTCTTTTAGGCTTGTTGAAGGATTACTATCTTGCTTTTACTAGGGCGAACTTTCCATCCTTGTATTGTCTTTTTTCTGTTATTATCCTTTGAAGGTCTGGATTCATGGAAAGATAATGTGTGAATTTGGTTTTGTCATGGAATACTTTGGGTTCTCCATCTATGGTAATTGAGTGTTTGGCTGGGTATAGGAGCTTGGGCTGGCATTTGTGTTCTCTTAGTGTCTGTATAACATCTGTCCATGATCTTCTGGCTTTCATAGTCTCTGTTGAGAAGTCTGGTGTAATTCTAATAGACCTGCCTTTATATGTTACTTGACCTTTTTCCCTTGCTGCTTTTAATATTTTGTCTTTATTTAGTGCATTTTTTGTTCTGATTATTATGTGTTGGGAGGAATTTCTTTTCTGGTCTAGTCTATTTGGAGTTGTGTAGGCTTTTTGTATGTTCATGGGCATCTCTTTCTTTAGGTTTGGAAAGTTTTCTTCTATAATTTTGTTGAAGATATTTTCTGGCCCTTTAAGTTGAAAATCTTCATTCTCATCTACTCCTATTATCTGTAGGTTTGATCTTCTCATTGTGTCCTGGATTTCCTGGATGTTTTGAGTTAGGATCTTTTTACATTTTGAAATTTCTTTGATTGTTGTGTCCATGTTCCCTATGGAATCTTCTGTACCTGAGATTCTCTTCCATCTCTTGTATTCTGTTGCTGATGCTCCTATGGAATCTTCTGTACCTGAGATTCTCTTCCATCTCTTGTATTCTGTTGCTGATGCTCCCATCTATGTTTCCTGATTTCTTTCCAAGGGTTTCTATCTCCAGAATTGTCTCCCTTTTGGTTTCTTTTTTATTGTTTGTATTTCCCTTTTTAGATTCTGCATGGTCTTGTTCACTTTCATCTCCTGTTTGGTACTGTTTTCCTGTAAAACTCTAAGGCATTTTTGTTTCCTCTTTAAAGGCTTCTAGGGATTTACCTGTGTTTTCCTGTATTTCCTTCTTAAGGTTCTCTATCATCATCATTAGAAGTGACTTTAGATCCATGTCTTGCTTTTCTGGTGTTATGGTGTATCCAGGACTTGTTATGGTGTGAGAGTTTGGTTCTGATGATGCCAAGTAACCTTTTTTTTGTTGCTTCTGTTCTTATGCTTGCCTCCTGCCATCTTATTATCTCAAGTATTTATTGACCTCAGTGTATCTGATTGGAGCCTGTCCTTCCTATAATCCCAGTTGATTCAGGGCTCCTCAGTGTCCAGCTTTCTCTATGATCCTTTGTTTGTGGGCTCCTGTGAACCTGAGATTCTGGGTGTGTCAGAGTTCTTGACAGTCAAGTTCCTCTGAGACCCTGAAATACTGGTGTTACCAAGCTCCTTTTATCCTGGGATCCCATTGTCAAAGTGCCTGGAAGCTCCTTTGAGGTACGTGGAGCTGTCTGGTCAGTGGTCCTAAGATTGCGTGGAGAGTCCTCTAGGGACCTTGGGGTTGTCCACCATCTCTACTTCCAAGGTGACATGGTGCTGGCACTGACCAGAAGGGTTTTCTGCTTCCCTAATGCTATCTCAGGTGCACAATTGAAATGGAACAGAAGTTATGTTCCACTCACTGGTGGTCCTAAGATAGCATGGAGAGTCCTCTAGGGACCTTGGGGGTGTCCGCTGACTCAGAGCCCAAGGTGACCTGGTGCTGGTGCCGACTGGAAGGGACCTCTATTATACTATTATGTAGATGATAATAATTCTTCCTGATGTTTCTTATCATTTGTTTAAAGTTGAACATTACGATATTGATGACAATGATAAAGACACACTTCACTTTGTCGTTTTCAACCATCCTATAGGTCTGTTGTCCTTCTACTCATATTTTATCACCTTCACTTCTTCCCATGACTAGTCACCAGGGCTTACTGTTACAACTTTATTTCCTTTCCTGGTAAACTCATTTAATCCAAAGGGTTGTTGGTTGTTACTGTTGTTTATTTGTTTGTTTGTTTTTGTTTCTTTTTGTTTCCTGCATGAATTTCAATAAATTTCAAAATAAAGTCTAAGATTTCTATAGCTGTCCCTACACATCTATTGGGCTAGTCAGTTGTGAACTGAAATGTTAAAGGATGATTATGAAGTCTTATACAGAACACATACCTTTCACTGTCATTTCTTTCTTAAATTTTAATTATTTTATTTGTTTACATTTCAGTTGTTGTCCCCCTGGCCCTCCTCCCACAGTCCCTCATCACATTCCTTGTTTGTTTGGCTAATAAGTAAGTATGTACTTATTTGTGAGTACATACTATGCATATCCTTTTGGCTCTGAGTTACCTCACTCAGGATGATATTTTCTAGTTCTATCAATTTACCTGCAAAATTCATGATGGCCTCATTTTTAATAGCTGAGTAGTATTCCATTGTGTAAATGAACCACATTTTCTGTTTCCATTATTTGGTTGAGGGATATCTGGGTTGTTTCCAGCTTCCGACTATTACAAATACAGCTGCTATAAACATAATAGAGCATGTGTTCTTGTGATATGTTAGGGCATCTTTTGAGTAAATGTCACAGAGTGGTATAGCTGGGTCTTCAGGTAGATCTATTTCCAATTTTCTGAGGAACCATCAGATTAATTTCCAGTGTGCAATCCCACCAGTAGCGGAGAAGTGTTCCTCTTTCTTCACATCCTCACCATCATGTGCTGTCACTTGAGTTTTTTATCTTAGCCATTCTGATTGGTATGAGATGGAATCTCAGGTTTGTTTTGATTTGCATTTCCCTGATGACTAAGGATGTTGACCATTTCTTTAAGTACTTCCTGGACGTTTGATATTCTTCTGTTGTGAATTCTCTGCTTAGCTCTGTACCCCATTTTTTGATTGGATTGTTTGGTTTTTTGGTGGTTAGCTTCTTGAGCTATTTATATATTTTGGATATTAGCCCTCTATTGGGTGTGGGGTTAGTGAAGATTTTTTTTTAATCTGTAGGTTGCTGATTTGTCTTATTGGCTATGTCTTTTGTTTTACAGAAGCTTTCCAGTTTCATGAGGTCGAATTGTCAATTGTTGATCTTAGAGCCTGAGCCATTGGTGTTCTGTCCAGGAGATTTTCCATTGTGCTAATGAGTTTAAGGCTTTCCCCCACTTTCTCTTCTATTAGGTTCAGTGTATCTGGCTTTGCTGTTATTTCTTAAATAATGTAGTCTAATGAATATGTGCATAGTATTTACATCGTGTTAGGTACTATGTGAGTAATATAGAGATAACAAAGTATATAGGAGGATGTACAAATGTCAAGCTATGGAGGTTGAACATCTTCATATCTTTTTAGCCCCAAATCTTTGTGGATCTTTTTACCCCAGAAAAGATAATTTGCTAATCTTGATCAATGACTACATTTTCTATTACTTGTGCACACAATCTTGGAATTGTTTTTCTTCTCTGCCACATGGAAGCATTTCCTGAGAATTGGATGAGGAATGTAAAGGAGGACTCTATGAGCAGTACTGAGAGAGGAGTGCAGACATGTCTTAGGACCTGTAGTCTGACTGACTCTCAGTGTGTCACAGGAACATGATGGTGCTGTCATGGTGCCACATGTCAGGTCTTTCAGATTTGTTTATGCAACATTAAGAGTCCTTTCCAAATTGATCCTAGAAAATGGGAATTGTCAAGGGCTAGGACAGGAATCTGGTATAGATGAGGAGACTTATAGAATCTGGGCTCTATCTGCCTCAGTCTGGAGTTACTTAAAAAATATTGAAAGGTATAAAATTTTAGATTGGTCATCATCCATTTGTCTGTTGCAAGAACAGAATCTATATCTGAGCAGCGAAAGCTTTGTTTTAATTTTCAGCAATCTTTATTATATTGAGAAGTAGATTTCCCTATTAAATCATAAAAATTATGGGAAGAAAATAGATACCGTCATCATTAATCATTTACATGTCTGTAGGTGTCATACTAGATGATCTCCACACATGTACCTGTATTCACAAACTTTGAGTTTTAGAAACCAGATCAAAGGCCTAGGGATTTTATCTTTTTAGGTAGTAGAATGCTGGTAGCCGTCTGTGAGTCTCTTTTGCTTTCTTATGCTCTTTACTGCACAACTTCCTAGTTTTCACTGAAAATGTATTTAGTTTGTCAGTTTGTCAGTTCCTACCACCTTCATCTGTGCTGTCATTTTAACAGTCTTCCTCTTATCTTATTTAATGATTACAATTCTATAACTGACTTGTAGTTTTGTATAGACTTCTATTCCAGGGTTTACTTAGGGTATTCATATTCTCTGTATCTCTCTGTTTCATAATCTTCTACTGTCTTTTGAATTCATCTGACCTATAACCAATCTGTGTCTGGGTTTAAGATTCCTGAGTGTAAGAAATCTTTTCAGATACTTCTATGAGCAAAGTGCTTTCTGTGCTATCATGCATGCCTTAGTCCAGATGTCCATTGCTGTAATGTGGTACTGGGAAATAGAGACAGCAGACTTCTGAAGAATCATTGGCCCATCTGTATATCTAAATCAAGAAACTCCAGGTTTACTGAGAGACTCTTTCTCAAAAAATGAAAAGGGTAGATGGCAACAGATGAAGATACCAAATGCCTATGTATTCACACTCCTCCTGCAAATACACACACACACAAACACACACACGCTGCTGAGGATAAACATTCATCTCTTATATAATGACTCTAGAGTTCATGTAATTGGTGCTGTGTTGTGAAGATAGAGTGAGTAGCAGGAGAGGTCACAGGAAACAGGGAAAGACACATGGGTCTTGTAAATGACAATGAGATTAAAATGTTAATAGTGAGCAGGAAGAAGTGCAGTAAAGAGTGTCGATGCTTTTGGGGGGGGGTGCCATTAGGCAAGTCATTTCCTAGGCGGTATTAGTCTCCAAGTTTTTAGACTAGTAATGGTTGGTGGATGAGGGATATCATTTTTTTTCTATCCTTGCAGCTATTGGGCAACTAAATGGGAGAGAATTGGGGATTCAAAGAGAAAAAAACAAAATATTTCATAGAATAATGGGTATGAACATAATCACAATGAATTGTATATTTCTAAAAGCAATAAAAATAAATAAAAAAGAATATTGATTCTTGAGGAACATAAGATCTCAGAAGATGCGATGTCTCATCCTATGAGATCACATTATCAAGAACTACTGAAGAAAGAAACCAAATTTTATTGTGTGAACTTCTGCCTCCTAGATAAGGCAATTGGCTAGCTAAATATATTCATCTCATCAAACCTCCAGCAATCCTAAAATAGATTCAATTGAGAAGATGAAGGTCAGAGTTGTAAAAATAATTTGCCCGATGTGTAGACTATAAAGTATATCCCTTAAAATCAAAGAGCTCTTGATTTGAATGTTAAACACAAGTGGTTTCCACTAGGCTCTTGTGAGGTATATGAAGCAGGTGATGAAATGTTAAATCAAGTGGAAGATCAAGTTAGACTGAAATGAATATGAAAAGGGGTGCCACTTAATAACAACAAAAGTCCAGAAACAGAAACAATTCAAAGTGCCGAAAAGTAAATTTGTCTTCCCTAATTTAATAACCCAAAGAGCAAACCCAAGCAAGGCCTTCCTCCCTGTTTTTAGGTAGTATGAGCAAGGCAGAAACTCTCTCATCAACCCCTCACTGTGTTTTTGTCTTGTAGCCTTCTCTTTCAACAAGACAGCCTCCAATGGGCTTGGAAGTTATACTCCATGCGAGTCTGAACAGAGACTGCCTCTCTTTTAAAGACTGTGCAGGAGACCCATTCTTTTTGAGCTGTCTTTCTTACAGTAGCTATGATTTGGCTGTATATTCCTGAAGCAGCTGCTTAGCCTAAGGGCATGTCAGTAGGATGGACTATAACAGGGGTTCTCACACTGTGGGTCATGCCCTTTTGGATGTGGTCACATATCAGATATCTTGCATATTAGATATTTACATTAAAATTAATAACAGCAGCAAAATTGCACTTATAAAGTGCAAATGAAATAATGTTATGGCTGGGGGACACCACAACTATTAAAGGGGAACAGCATTAAGAAGGTTATAATTTTCCTGAGGGGACAGTAATTACACATTCCCCCAAAACTACAGAAAGAAGGGGATTATCTTCCTCTGCAATTCCTGTGGAAAGGACATTCTAATGGACCCAAACTTCATTGAGGGATATAGTGTTTGGGACTTGGCTGATGCTTGAGCCACTTCCTTAAAGCAGTTGTGTCATGTTTATATTTGTGAGTTAATTCAAATAAAGTGATTTTACTTAAATAATTAATAAAACACTCATACCACAATTAGCAAATGAGAGACTTTATTGAGCAGCTATTAGAGTGGCACAGAAATAACAATTCAAGTTGATGGTCCAAATAACATGCTCCAAGGTGGTAATAGTTTGAAAACATTTGTATACTTACAGAGCAAAAGATACCCACCTCATTTTTTAAATACATGAGTGGAGGCATGAGGAAGATCGAGGTTATAGCAAAGTGGAGAAGTCTCTACTTTAGTTTTCACATGTCCTTTGCTGACATTATTAGACTTGGAGGTTGGTAAAAGTTATTGGCCAGATAAGATATTACATCCCAAAAGTTTCCACATGATAGTGATAAGGATGTTGATCAAGCACAGAGGTGTGCAGTGAGTGGCTCTTAATGGGCTACAGATGGCGGGAGAAAATTTGCCTCTGATTTTGAGACATTCCAAGTATTAACAGACATGAAGGCAAAGGAAATCAATGAACTTTATAGAATCTTTAATATAGAGGCATCCTTTGTTTCACTAGGAATGAGGGCCATGAGACCATGTTGCAATACGGATCATGCCAGATGTAACAACTTCATTCATTAATGGACTCACAAATTTATTTGTGACTGTGTTAATGTACTCACACAGCAAAGATTTATCAAGTCTACAGTGTATTAGGTACTAGTTAGTGCTTCAATAAGTTTATGCTTTTATAATAGGAGCTAGCAATTAAAATGTTATATGTTAGGTACTCTAACAGGTGTTACTAGAGGAGCCATTTGGAAGAAATTCAGAGTTAGGAAGGTCTGTGAAGAGTCACCAAGGGATATTTTCTTTAAAACCAAAAAACTAAAAAACTCACCAGAACTGAATTTAAGGTCCCACAAGAATTAGCCAAGTAAATAAGGATATTTCAAATTGAGCCATCTGCCTAAAGGCACATAGATAATACATGATGCTACTCACCTGACACCCGAAAGCAGTATTTTATAAAAATATGTATTCAAGGAAATTCAGAAATTTGGAAACTATTATTATAATTATAAGCATAAAATTGGATGACTCTATAGTTGGCCCAGATAAACTGTGAATTACATTGCGAACATCAATTATTTTTACCTCTTATGGTCTGTGAACTTTGAGCCCAGACACTCAGCAAAGAAAGTTGATGGCGTATGTATGGGGTGTGAGTGATGGACTGGAATGTGCTCATGTAGACTGGAGAATCAGGTCCTAATATGTAACTTTAAAAGCAACTTACTGTGCATTTCCTTCTGGTGTGCCCTGATGTGGTCATTTACCATTATATCTCAACATTAAAAAAAAAAAAAAAAAGGAAAGAAAGAAGAAGAAGAAAGGAAAACAAAACAAAACAAAACAAAAAACACTTGGCTGGAGACCACAGAGGAACATTGTAGAGAAGCAAAGTGGCTATTCTATCCCAAATACTACTTTGCTTTTGACCAAATATTAACTTGAACATAAATTAGACTTAAAGGGAAGAAATAAAACAGAAGTTTTCAACCAAAAGTCACTCCTTAATTTGCAGTGGGAGACACCCTTAGACAAGGCTAACCATAAATTGTTTTTCTTCCTCTGGTTGTCAGTGGGACTGTTAGTGAGCAAGTCTGTGATAGCAGACCTTGCCTTAATATAGTGTGGAAAAGGACTTTTATGAAGGCAAAAAATATGGTATTATTGGGGAAAATTTCATCTCTACAGATACTTTGTGTCACAGACCATGCTGACTGCAAGAGTGCTTCCTCCATGTCAAATGGCATTGTGTCTGGACATTCTTTGGACTGGCTCTGAAAAGCATAGCTGGAGATATGGAAAGAATATCTGGAACACTTTTGGTGTAAACAAACAAACAAACAAACAAACAAGAAAGCAAAACATTTTAAAACTTGCATTGCTAAGGAGACCAAAACCTACACCCAAGCTCTCAGTGTGTTTTACTTCTTTCTAGAATATCTTTTAGTCTCTTAAGCTTCATGTGTAATTCTACTTTAAAATTTATTTGGCGGCAGAGGAGATTTTTCAGTGTTTAGGAGTGTTTGCTATTCTATCAGAGGACCTGAGTTCAGTACTTAGTACCCATGTTGGCCATCGCACACACGTGGATCTCTAGCTCCAGTGACTCTGAGGCTGTCTCCTTGCTTTCACAGGTACTCACAAACACATACACACACACACACACACACACTAATAAAAAAATCTTTGAAAATTTTTTTAGAAAAAAACAAACCATTTCATAAAAAAGGCAATCAAAATTTTGATAGCCATTTCAATTATATGCTTTTTTATTAAAATCAGAATATTTGTCATAAAACAAGATAAAAATTATTATGAGCAAATCTATAATGATGCACTCTACTAAAATTAGGACTCACTTCTTTTTATAAATTATGTTTTTCTTTTGTTGACTGAGTGAAGAGAGTAAGTAAGTATTTCAAATTCAAAGGGAAAAAATGTTAGAAGTCATTAAAATATTTGACAGAGAGCAGCAAGAATTGTCATAAACTTATTTCAATGATGTTTTAACTGATATCATAGCGAGCTTCTCATGTAGCCAAGGATGACTTTGAACTTCGAATCCTTTTGCCTCTATCTTTGTAATTCTAGGAAGACATCACACCTAATGTATATAGGGCTGAGGCCTGAAGTCAGGGCTTCCTGCTTATATAATCCTATGCCAAGAGACAGTAGAGACTTAGCAGATTGAAATCACTCTAATAATGTGAGGAAGGCTGAGACTAACAGTGAAACTATTTCTGTGTTGACATACATGCTAAATACAAAATGATTTACCAAGGTAAAATTTGGTTTTGTAGCCCTGCTTGGCCTAGCCTCAATATGTAGACAAGGCTTGCTTCAAACTCACAAAGACCCACCTACCTATGTCTCTGAAGGATTGGGATTAAAGGCTTGAGCAGCTACCCCTGGCTCTCTATGATGCTTTAATAATGTGATATTAAGCTTGATTGATAAACATTGATTATATTTTTCTTATCTATACAAGGAAGAAAAAACTTACCTCACAAGCATATTTATAGAAAATAAAAACTAAAGGTAGAGTCAGTATTAACTTGCAACCTGAATTATTAGAAGAAAAAAAAATCAGATTCAGGGCTGGTGAGATGGCTCAGCATGTAAAGGACTTGCTGACAAGGCTAAGGACCTGAGTTTGATTCTCAGAACTCACATAGTTGAAGGAGAAAACCAACTGTCCTCTGACCTCCACACATGCACTATGGTACAAACACACACACACACACACACACACAGACACACACACACACACACAGACACACAGACACACACACACACAGACACACACACTATACAATTGCATAACCAATAATACAATAAAAGTATAAAAATCAGCCAGGCGGTAGTGGACACCTTTAATCCCAGCACTGGAGAGGTAGAAGCAGGCAAATCTCTGAGTTTGAATTCGTTGTGGTTTACAGAAAGAGTTTCAAGACAGCCAGGGATACATAGAGAAACCCTGTCTCAACACGGGAGACTGTCTGCATGTGCACACACACACACACACACACACACACACACACACACATGCACACACACACATATTCTAAATGAGCTACTATGTGTATGTGTATCCATTTAGTTATAAAAAATCCAAATCCAAATACAGACTTTATCTCCCTTTAAAACTTAATATTAATTTAATATATTTAGTGAGTAACAATTCTATCAGATATCAGATACACTTTTGGCTCATAGGAAGTCACCATTAGCAAGCAAAATGGCTATTTTCTACAAAAGAAATCATCAGTAAAGAAAAAAAAACTATATCCCAACAGAAATTTAAAGAGATTAATCTTAATGAATTATGTGAAATGATATATATGAAAATCTCAGAGAGTCAGAGATACAGATGTGGGTGCTGTACAGAAGAGAGTAACTGTAATATCACAGCACAACTCTGTTCTTTCAGTGATCCCAAGGTGTCCCAGCCTACAAAGCATACCACTGATGTGTGTGTGCTAAGGTTTGTGTCCTTGCCCTTAATAGAACAAATCCTAGGAGATACTTGCTTTTCGATGTTGCACTCAGACCGAAGATTTTTAAGATTTCATCAGTTTGTCAGAGTAAAGTCATATACGTATTTGTACTCTGACTGTGAGAGATGCAGGAAAAGTTAGTTTCTTGCATGATCTAAGAACATGGGAAATTCTCCAAATAGGAGAATTGGAAAAAGCATTATTGAACTTAAAAGCAAGAAGAATGTTCACCAAAGTTTCCTCCTAGTTGGCCAATATCAACATTTTCTTCTCTCTTCTACAAATTAAAAATATGAAATGTGGTTAATCACATATAAGAGAAAATTTACTATATTAAACATTTTAAATATATGATTCAAAAGTGTTAAGTATAGTTACATTTTTTTTGTGTAACATTCCAACGAGTCTAAGATGAAAAGATGCTTATTTTAAGTATGCTTCAGTATTGATTCCAAGGAAAAGGATGATTTTTCTTTACTATGGCTACTTTATTCTTTTTGTTCCAATTTCCTTAAACAAACTCCACAAGCCAACCAACAAGCCTTAAAGGTGAATCTAGATGGTCTTATGGCATTACCATTTTTCTCTTTCTCCTTTTCTTTCCTTAATCTCTCTTATTTTCCTTTGCCAGCTTCTTTCTGGCTTAGTTTACCACTCAGCCAACTTCTCCAGCTTCACATTTTTCTGGAAGAACATCAGGCTCACATCATCCCAATAGTGGTCTCCAGTAACAAGCACTTGTCTTTGTTATAAAACAAAGAAAATGCTTCTGTGGTTGCTTAGTGTGGATTTGGTGCCCTGAATGACCAGGGCCACACTGTCTTTGATTAGGCACTTGATTTCACCATGTTTATTCCAGGGTGAGATTGAGCCTTAGGCTTGACAGTCTATGGGGTTTACATTCTGTGGAGCAATGGAAGGTCCTAAAATAATTGCCCAGAGCATGTCTGACACGCACAAGGAGGTCCCAGTGCACGTTCTGCATATACTTCTGTCTTGTCTTCACTAAATGAGCCCCTTCTATTGTTTACATTTGCTTTTCAAATTTTATGCAATTTTGATGATTGATAAATGTGTGTGGAATCTTTTTGTCTTCTCATAAGGAAACCTCGTTCTTTCCTCTTTCTTCCAAGAAAGGCCATATCTACAGTCAGGACACAGTAGTAACCTTAAGTAATCTTAACAAGAACTGATTGACAATGTTAATCACTCCATGAATCGGAAAGAGCTCCTCAGCCCAGGTCATCTGCTTTGCCTTTGGTCTATTTGTTGTTTATGAACCGCTATGAATATTTTTATGATAGTAAAATTGAATGTGTATGCACTGTGCACATGTCTCTGACTAAATGATTACAGAACAATTCACTGGGACTGGGGAATATAAAGAATATAGTAACAATAAAATGATATTATCTGAGAAATAAAATTTAATTACATAGACAAATCAATCATTTGAAATGTGCATAAGAAGTAATTTGAAGTGGGATGCAATGATAAAGAGCTAATCAGAAACTCGGAATAAGAAAAATAAAATGGATGGCAGCTCAAGCGAAGAAATGGAAAGAGAAAAATCATAGGAATAAATTGTCTAATAAACTTGTTTCCAGCAAAAGGCTATAAGGAATCTAGAAGTGTGACTGATCTTTAGTTCCTTTAATATCTGTTCATTGCCCAGACTCCGGTCTGATACAGCCTCCTTAGACTTTCATGTGAGAACCTTTGGGTTGTATGATGAACCTCTAGTTTCTCTCAACCCCTAAACTAATAATGCCACTTCATAGCTATAAAACTTCATAAAACCTTTACCATGGTGGAACATGTTATTTGGCCAAAACAGTATTCCTGTTCTTGGACAAAGGTCACTCTTATTTGGCTATAAAATAAGCCATATTGTATATGCTTTGCAGTGATAGCAATGCTTTATATTAATACCAAGTAGGTATAAGATCAATGCAATTGATAATTTCTTTCTTTGTTTTTGTTTTTGTGTTTTTTGAAAAGAAAAAACAAGGCTAAGATTGAAATAATGATTCAACAAAGAAAATATAAAGAAAGATAAGTTGAGATAAAAATCTAAGTAGTTCCACCCATTTGCCTGCATGGATGGAATTAGAAAATATCATCTTGAGTGAGATAACCCAGAATCTGAAAGGCAAACACGGTATGTATTCACTTTTAGGTGGATATTAGTGATAAAGTACAGTAGAACTACGCCTCAATCCACAGACTTAAAGAAACTAAGTAATAAGTAGGGCCTAAGAAGGGAAGCTTGAATCTCTCTGAGAATAGGTGGATGAAGGGAGAAGACTTGGTGAGGAATGGGATTAGGGAGGGGAACAGGAAGGATCAAGGGGGTGGAGGATGGAGGTAGAGAGTACTTGGAAAGAGAACTGGAATTGGTGGGGTGGGGACACATCTGTGGGATGAACAAGAAACTTGGGACAAGGGAAATTTCCAGGAATTTGTGCGGATGACCTTAGCTAAGATTCCTAGCAATGGAGGATATGGAACTGAAATTGCCAACTCCTGTAACCAGAAAAGACTTCACATGGAGAGATTTGGACATCAACCCAGCCACAGAACCTTAGACTCACAATTTTTTCTGTCTACAAGATGTGCAATAGTAAACATAGAACAGAAACTGGGGGAATGGCTAACTAATGACTGACTAGCTTGAGACCCATGCTGTGAGAGGGAGCCCACCCTGACAAGATTAATGCTATTTTGCTATACTTGAAGGTGGGAGGCTAGCATAAATGTCATCTAAGAGGCTTCACACAGCAACTGATGGGAACAGATGCACAGAGCCACAGTCAAACACTACGCAAAGGTTGGGGAATCCTGTGCAAGAGGGGAGAGAGGATTGAAAGAGTCAGAGGGGTCAAGGACACCACAAGAAAACCTACAGAATCAATTAACCTGGGCCCACAGTGCCTCATAGAGACTGAACCACCAACCAGAAAGCATGCATTGGACCTATTTCCCCTACACATATGTAACAGATGTATAGCTTGGTTCTTCATCCGTGGGACCTCTCACAGTAGGAGCAGGGGCTGTTTCTGTTGCCTGCCTTTGGATTCCTTTCCCTTATGTGGGCTTGCCTCAGTAGAAGATATGTCTAGCCCTTCCGCAGGTTAATATGACAAGGTGGGTTGATATTTATGGGAGGCCTCCCATTTCTTGAAAAGAAAGGGAGAATGGGAGGATGGATGTAAAGGTGAGAGGGAGGGACTGGAGGGAGAAGATAGAGGGGAAGCTGTGATCCAGATGTAAAGTAAATAAAGTAATTAATTAATAAAAATATAAGTAGTCAAATGAAGAGTTCAGAAATTGCCAGGAGTAGAAATAATGACAGTGTTCTAAGACCTAAAGAGTGACAATTTAGGAATACAAGTTATGTAGGAAAATGTGCTTCATCATTTAGCTTTTGCTGTGTAATTAATCACCCTATACTGAATAGATTTTAAAAAATTGGTTCACTCTTGCGCGCATCCGACTCGACCAGCAAGAATGACGCTGCAACAGGATCCTTCTGCACATGTTTATTGGGAGAGCTTGATTGTAGAGGCGAAGAGACCCCTAGCCCAGAACAGGTGCTGCTTATATAGGCCTAGGAGAGGCGTGTCTCACACCTGGATTGGTTATGCACTATGCCTCATTTGCATGTCTCACATCTGATTGGTTATTCTCTCAGTACCTCATTATCATACCTCATTTGCATGTCTCACATCTGATTGGTAAACTCTCTTAGTACTTTGCAGAGCCTCATTATCATGCCCAGGCCAGGCAGTGTTTTGGCGAAAAACTTTACTGCATAAGTACACATTGGTTGTTTGCCCAAACTTATGCGTGGTGGCCAGCAGTAGCCTGCGCCACTCTGCAACAGCACATGTGGCTTCCCACAGTTCACTAGTTAAAAATTCCATGTGCTTATTCTTTTTTAGATTTAGATTACTCCAATAATTTTACACTGTCACTCAAGTTTCACACATTTTGTGATCAGTTGTCAAATGTTTTAGACCTGTTGACCTATAATGTCATGACTCCATGGTATCAGGACTTTAGCCATCCTCTTTGACTGTCTTGGCCACATTCATGTCTGTATACTGTTGTCTCAGAGTTCCAGGTCCAGCAAGACAGCAGAAGTCCAACCATCCTTTGTGATTCATAGCTCCCCCCTGCTGCCATCATAAACCATATGGTAAAGTTATATTAGAGAGCAGAGTTAGAAAGTCTACTTTCACAAGCAGGAACATGATTGTCATTTGTGAAGTGGTAATCAGAGGAGGAGAAATTATGTATCTATCTCTACAATTTGCCACTGTGACTAACTTAAATAAGATATATTTAGTGTGTGGAAGCTAAAGACAAATGTCTATAGGCTTCTAGAGGGGAAAGCAGACAATTTGCAGAGAAACAAGAATGGGATGGACACTGAATTCTCAGCAGTGAATCCAGTGCTCTGACCTTTAAATATATATGATGAACACTTGGGACTATATAAGGAATTTAGTATCGGACTCACTGCAAAATCCTCTTGAGAAATGTCTCTTAAAAGATGAAAAAGAACCAATGGATATGTGGAATGAAATGAACTATATTTCGAGGATGGAGAGTGGGTTCAGTGGTTAAGAACACCTGCTGCTTTATTACAAGACTCAAGTTTGGCTTTACAGCACACACATAGTGACTTACAACTGTCAGAACTTCAGGCCTAAGGGATCTGACTCCTCCATGGACAGCAGAAAAACACACATAGTGCACTTACAAACCTGCTGGAAAAATACATATAAAATGAATTTTTTAAAAGATAAATTATATTTGAAGAATGTAACTAGATTGTTTGCTCTTTCTAGCTATTACAAATAAAGCTGATATGAACCTGGTTGAGAAAATGTCTGTAGAATGGTGGAACATCTTTTAGGTATATGTCCCGGTGTGGTATAGCTGGGTCTTGAGGTAGAACTAACTATTCCTAGTTTTCTGAGAAACCGCCAAATTGATTTCCAAAGTGGACTGTACAGGTTTGTACTCCCATCAGCAATGGAGGAGTATTCCCTATCCTTGCCAGCATGTGCTATCTCTTGAGTTTTTGATCTTAGCCATTTTGATGAGTGTAAAATGGAATCACAGAGTTGTTTTGATTTGCATTTCCTTGATGTCTATGGACTTTAAACATTTCTTTTAGTGCTTATTGGCCACTTGGGAATGCTCTGTTTAGCTCTGTGCCTCAGTATTTATTTGGGTTATTTGGTTGTTGGTATCTAACTTTCTTGCGTTATTTGTAAAATTTGTATATTAGCCCTCTGTCAGATAGAGGGTTGGTGAAGATCCTTTCCTAATCTGCTACTGCTTGTCCTATTGACAGTGTCCCTCACCTGAAGAATGGATAAAGAAAATGTGGTTCATCTACACAATGCAATACTATTCAGCTATTAAAAACAAAGACATCAGGAATTTTGTAGACAAATGGATGGAACTTTAGAATATCATCCTGAGTGAGGTCCCAAAAGGACATGCATGGTATGTGCTCATTTATATGTAGATATTGGCCATAAAATACAGGTACCATGTTAAACTGTGCAGATCCAAAGAAGCTAAACAAGAAGGAAGGAACAAAAAGACGCTAAATCTCACTTAGAAAGAGGAGTATTCATAAGAGGCAGATGGAGGAAGGGAATTGGGAGGAAGAGCAAATGGAAAGGGGAATGGGAGGTTCATGATCAGGTGTGGGAAGGGACAGGAGAGATGGCCAGCTGACATGAAAATGAATGGAGATCTGCAAATGACAGGGGTGGGGAGGTGGAGGGCTTCTCCAGGATGAGACAGAGACCTGGGATAATGAAAGTGCCCAAGAATCAATGAGGGGGGGGGGTGACCTTAGCTGTGACTCATTACATTGGGGATATGGAACCTGAAGAGCCTATCTCCCATAGGCAGGCAGGAACCTAGGTAGAGTGATAGAGACACCAACCCACAAAACTTTCAACCCCAAATTTATCCTGTCTATAAGAAATGGAATCACAGGGGATAGAGCAGAGACTGAAGGAAAGGCCAGCCAACCAATAACTAGCCTAACTTGAAACCCATCCCATCGGTAAGCACCAATCCCTGGCACTATTAATAATACTGTATTATGCTTGCAGACAGGAGACTAGCATGGCTGTACTCTGAGTAGCTCCTCCCAGCAGCTGATTCTGAAGGATGCAGACACCCACAGCCAAACAATTGATGGAGCTTGGGGACTCTTATGAAAAATATGAGGAAGGATTTCAGGCCCTGAAGGGGATAGGAACTCCACAAGAAGACAAACATAGTTAACTAACCTGGAGAGCCTTGGGACTCTCAAAGTCTGAACAACCAACCAAAAACATACACAGGTTAGACCTAAGCCTCTCATACATATGTAGCAGATATGCAGCTTGGTCTTCATGTGGGTCCAGAAGAACTAAAGCAGGAGCTATTCCAAAAGTTGTTGCTTATGTGGGACATGTTCTTCTAGCTGGTATGCCTTTACTGGCCTCAGTGGGAGACTTGAAGACCCTGGGTAGGGGAATATCCAGAGGGGCCTCCACCTGCTCAGAGGAGAAGAGGAAGGAAGATGGGAGAAGGATTGTGGGAGGGGTGACAAGGATGGGCAATGAGCAAGACATAAAGTAAGTAAGTGAAACAATAAAATTAAATTTAAAAATTGTTAATAAGATAAAAAAGAACATAACTAGAAACATAGTGATTTCTAAGGAGCGCATGTGAGAAATTTTAATGTATTCATCATTAAAAATCAATAATAAAATAATTCCTAGCCAGTTATGGATAAGAGAAAAGCAGAAGAAAAATAGATAAGAAGATAGATCGGAACACAAGCAACTAAACAGTTGATCAATAAACCCAAATCTATGACACTTAAAAGATTTAGAATGGCTTCAATGAATGAAGAATTAACCAATGGTTAGAAATGATGGGCATTAATACCCATGGGTCACAGAGATGGCAAGATAGCCAGGTATCTTGGGTAAGGTTGATCAAAGATGCTTTCTCTTCTCATAGAATTGCTTTCTATGGGAATATACTGAGACCTAACTTTTCTTCCAATTCCACATATAACTTGAAGAGATTACTCTGCTAGTGAAGTACCAAGGTACAGGGAGATTTTTACTACTGCAACTGGGATCCTCATCAAACACAATTTGATCCATGAATCCTTTGCCATCTTTAAACTCTATCACTGTAAGTGAGAAGGTGAGCAGGTTTTTCTGCTCTGAATAAACTTATACTGAATTTTATTTTATTAAAGAGCCATTCAACTCATATGTTGCTTCAGGTTCTGGTAAGTTTTGATTAATTCCCTACCTTCACTATAATGTTGTTTCCATTTATTCAATAAAAGGAGACTCTGAAAAAGTTCTATGTCTGAGAATAGAATGGGTGTTAGCAGAGGATGGTGTGAGTAGGTGGGAAGCAGTCAGAATGGAGGAGGAAAAATTGATAAGTGTTGTTACAGTTTGAGTAATGTGTTTGGATGCCAAGTTGACAAGGGGTGGACTTGTGATAGTTAATCTTCATTGTCAACTTGACTAAATTTAGAATGAGCTAGGAGACACACTTGTAAGAGTGTTTCCAGAGAGATGTAAATGAGTAGAAAAACCCCATGTAAATGGAATTTATACAATTCCATGTGCTAGCATCCTGGGCTGAATAATAAGGATATAAAGAGAAAGCATGCCTTCCATCATTCAGCTCTGGGTACATCCTGACTATGGGTACAGTTTGACCAGCTCTTTCATGCTTCTGCAGCCATATCCTCTTACTGTGATAGACCATGTCTTCAGTCAGTTCAAATAAATCCTTGCTTGATTCAGGATCTTTTTAGCATAACTGCAAGAAAAGTATTGAGTACAAATGAGTCTAAGCTATAGTCAAAAGTGAGAAGTTATGAGCTGTCATTGGACAGTTGGGAAGATTATACATACTATTACACTGTGTATTTTAAAATGTTAGAGGAGAAAGATTTGAATGGTGAAGAAATGAAAAATGTTTAAAGCTGTATCCTTTTAGTCTGATTCAAGCAGTATACAATGTGTACATGCGTCACAACATAATGTGATGACTTACAGATACATATAACTTTTATGTTTTTCTGTACTAGATAAAGACAATCAAGTCAAAAATAAAGAGATGAAATATTACACAATTCTGGTTACTCAAATGTTCACTTCAAAAGATGCAGAGTTTCACTCAAAAATAGTCACTCTCTGAGTCTTTAAAAAAAGAAAAAGTTGTGTTCGCATGTGTTTACTTTACATGTGAGTAATATATGATCATGTGTGTGCAGGTACACCCATGCCGATACTAGACCAAGACACATGATGTCTTGCTATATTATTATTTGCCTTATTCCCTTGAAGCATGGGAAATATGAGGTCTTTCCCTGGGCCCAAAGCTTGTTAGTATAGCTAGATCCGCTGGCTAGCAAAGTCAGGCAGTATTTCACCCCAATGTGATGGACTGCACATACACACGAGCACTCCTAGCTTCTTCAGTTTTGATGGAGATATGAACTCAATTCACCATGTGTGAATTAATACACATTATTATTGTTTCATAAACTTTTAAAATTAGGATAATTAATGGTTTATATACAGATATTTCTTCTCTGGATTAAAATATTCCAGCTAGACCTTTAAGGCATTTGCAAAGGGGTCATGAACTATATAGGCAATGAAAAAATATTAAGTGCATATTGAATTTCATTTAAACTTAAAATAAAATTTGAATTAGATGTATTCATAAATCAAACAATTAAAAGGTTTTATTAAAGGGGAGAGAGCAGAGAGAACATGGGCTTGATCAATGTATAATAGATGTGAAATGTCAAAGTGAAATCTGTCACTTTATAGATACAGTGTGCTAACAATTGTAATTTGAAAATGAAAGTGCTACAAAATGAAAAGGTCTCTGGTTTTATGTGTTAATTTAATTTTAAATTATAATATGTGCCTTATTAATTTAGCATTATTATATTATTATTATATTGATGTTAACTCAACATTAAATATTAATTTAGAGAATATTAAACTATAAAATATATTTCACATTTCATCAATTTAAGAATAATTTAATTTCTTGTTTCTAATATTTTCCCACAGTCATTAATCATTATCATTGAAAGTTAATTTGGAGAAAAATATTGTAAATTGAAATTAAAGTACATCATTTTCACAGACAGAAAGAAAAAATAATTCATAAAAGCTCTTGACACTTTGATATACTATTAAGAAAAATTTTATTTTTTCGTATGAGAGACTTTAATGTAGATAGAAAATACCTTTTCAAATTAAGGTGAATGCATTTTTGAATCATTAATAATGTTGTGTGCTGTAGAATGATTGTACCAGGAAAGGAAAGGGTAATTATGCGAAGGACTCAGATCTGAGCACTTAATGAAAGAGAGGCACACAAGCAATGGTGGGGCACATCAATGGTCAAGTGCTGTAATATATGACATGTACTTAAAATTGTAACTCAGAAGGATTTCCTGCTTTAATTTCTTTTGCATGTCTCTTATTAAAAAATAATCTATGGCTGAGAATAACTTAGCAGCATGACTGTCACTGAATAGCAAATATAATAGGGTTCTCAGCCAACCATTGGACTGAGCACAGGGTCCCCAATAGATGAGTTAGAGAAAGGACTTAAGGTGCAAAAGAGGTTTGAAACCCCATAGGAAGAACAATAATATCAACCAACCAGACCCCCTAGAGCTCCCAGGGACTAAACCACCAACCAAAGAGTACACATGGTGGGACTCATGACTCCAGCTGCATATGTAGCAGAGGATGGGCTTGTCAGGCATCAATGGGAGGAGAGGTCCTTGGTCCTGTGAAGGTTCTATGCCCCAATGTAGGGGAATGCCAGGGCAGGGAGGCGGGAGTGGGTGGGTGGGTTGGTGGGGGTATATCCTCATAGAAGCAGAAGGAGTGGGGAGAGGATGGGGTTTCCGGAGGGGAAACCAGGAAAGGGGATAACATTTGAAATGTAAATGAAGAAAATATCCAAGAAAAAAAAAGAAGTAATAGAGTTCTCTTCTAGAATTTAGAAGGCCTACAGAATTAGTCTGTATGCGAACCATCAGTCACGTCACTTATAGATAGTGAATTCCTGTGTCTGAGGTGACTTGTCATATGAGTCTTATTATTTGCAGCGAGGAAACAAAATATTGAAACAACTGTAGGATTTATAAGAGATGAATGAATAAAAAAATCTTTAACAGACCAATAATGTTTAAGGGTATTAAATAAATAGTAAATGGTATCTCACAGAAGAACATAGTTGGATCTGTTCACCTCACTGATAACATCTGACATTTCAAATAATTCAAATTAAGTAAAGAAAAAGATATACTTTCAGCTAATTTTTATTCCAAGATGGCATTGATAACAAAACCAGAAAAATTCAATAAAAAAATCCAGTATTCATGATAAACTTGGATTCAAATAATAATTTAAATGCAAACATTACCAAACTAGATTGCATAGCACATTGAAAACATTGATTATAAGGAACTAAGACTTTCCTGAAATAGAAGAATATATTCAACAAATATCAACTAGTAATGTAAAAGCAATTTAGGAAAAATGTCAAACTACATTAGCAAAAGGATCATCATCATCATCATCACAGCATCATAGTATCAAGATGATGACATTTTCATATTATCATTACATCATCATACATCAACATATCAGCACATCGTCACCCCAACATACTCATATAGTCCACACCATTAACTTTGTCATCGTCATCATCATCGTCGTCGTCTTCGTCTTCGTTGTCGTCAAATCAGCACTACTCATTGCATCATTTATACATCACGGCAAGACATCATGTCAGCATCATTGCATCACCATCATCCCCTCATTATCAAATCATTATATCAGCACTATTATTACATTATCATCATCATTGATTGTCATTGCTGCAGATGAAGGAATTGACAAATAATTCTTCATGATGACAAATCTGTAAACCATTTAAGTACAACAGTGACCTCAACAGAGTAAAAGCCACATGTGATAAATCCATGGTCAACAGCAGATTGCAGGAGACAAAGAAAAAACTCTCAAAAGTTCTATTCAGCACTATTTTGAAATCCCAACTAGAGCACCAGGGAAAAAGAATGAAAGAAAGAAAAGGCTTTCAAATAGGAAAAAATTAAGGTAAATGCTCTCTGTTGCTATATTATCTGATTTTATACAAAGAATACTGTAATAAGTGCACAAAAACCCCGTGAGAGATAATAAGCAAAATTGGCAACACATTTTGGCATACAAAATCAACAGGCAAAATGCCAGTTGCATTTCTACACATTGAATTGTCTCAAAAAGAAATCAAGAAACAACCTCAATTTATTATCACTATAAAAATAAAACACCCAGTGACAATTTCACCTAAAGGAATAAAAGGGGTGTGCACTTAAAACTATGAAGAAAACTGAAAGCAACAAAAGTAAATGCATAGTTCAAGTAGCCATTCCACACTAAGTGACAATGGTTTTGACACACTCTTGAGAAATACTTGAATGGCATGCTTCACAGATTTTCCAAAGAGGTTGAACTCATCCACTGGGAGGAGCAGTGCCTCTAATGGATGCTATTGGGTGGTATTGATTTATTTACAAAAGAGATTTTAAACCCATATCTCATACCATACCCGAAAACAATTTAACAGAACTCCAATGTATGTTAGGAAACATGGAAAATAGTAGACAGAAATGTAGGATAAATTTGTATTATATCAATAGAGGTGGTAGTGGATTGTTTCCTTGCATGCAACACCAGAGAACAAGCAACACAATTTTAAAAATAAAAATTAGGATTAAATGAAATTATAAACCTTTTTTATGGTAAAAAACAAAGTTACAGGTGAAAGGAGAATCCTGAGAATGAGTGAAAAAATTTGTGAACCATCCATCTGATAAGGAAGTAATTAAGTCTTGAATTGATATTTCTCAAGAAGACTTATCAGTGAACAATAGAGCATAAAACAGTTATGCTTACCATGATTAGCTATGAGAAGAATAGAAATTAAAACAATGAAATAGTACTTCCTACAAGATAGATTGGCTATTGCTCAAATGATGGAAGAAATAGTAAGATGTAGGGAAATCCCTCTACATTGTATAAACAATCTTGCTGTTATGACAAAAATACAGAGGCTCATCAAAATTAAGCACAGAATTATTCACAAAATAACCTAGCAATCCTGTTAAGGGCATATAACCAAAAAAAAAAAAATGAAGTGAGATTGTGAAATTATGCATGCATGCATTTGTGTGTGTGTGTTCTGTATACACTCTTTTCTTCTCAGTTGATTTACCATACTGTGATGTATCCAAGGAAACTTAAGCTAATGTCAACTGGATGAATAGTGTGACTGGGGTCTCCAAGCTTTCAAAGTTATGAGCAATCACACATCTTTAATTAATAAGGTACCCAAAATCGGGTATTTTATTATGAAAACACACACAAAATATGTGTTCTTCTGAGGTATGTTACAATCTTATAAGGAGATAATACACTATATACTGACAAAAGTGTGAATTTACTTTGTCATGTTGGAACAACAAAATATAATATTATTTGAAATGTGAAACCATATGACATGGAGGGAGAAACGGGTAATAAAGAATTATTGAAGGAAATAGTTTGTCTCTAAAGTGTATACTATGGAGTAAAAAACAAGGTTTCACAAAACTTCTTAAAACTCATTGGTTATAAAGTACCATGAACCAGGCATAACTTCATAGATGAATCTAACAAAAGATAGAAAAAATATCTAGGATAAATGCTAAAGAGTTAATATCTAAGTCACTTAAGTTGTTTTGAAATTTGTGCAAGGTAATTTACTTATAATTGTCCAGTGCTTTACAAGTATTAGATAAACGATATCTTCAATAGGTTAAAAGATTGTAGTAAATTGAAAAATAAAATAAATTCTGATTATTCCTTCCTTCCTTCCTTCCTTCCTTCCTTCCTTCCTTCCTTCCTTCCTTCCTTTCTTTCTTTCTTTCTTTCTTTCTTTCTTTCTTTCTTTCTTTCTTTCTTTCTTTCTTTCTTTCTTTCTTTCTTTCTTTGGTTTATCAGACAGGGTTTCTCTGTATAGCCCTGGCTGTCCTGGAACTCACTCTGTAGACCAGGCTGGCCTTGAACTCAGAAATCTTCCTGCCTCTGCCTCCCAAGTGCTGGGATTAAAGTTGTGCGCCACCACTGTCTGGCTAATCATTTTTGATTTTAAGAAAATTATAGTTTTTTTCTTTGACTTCAGCTCCCATAAGAACCCATTAGTAAATATGAAAATTGAGTATTTTATATGGATATAAAATTCATCAATAATATAGGAAATAATCTTAATGTTGACTGAGTCAATAATTTTTTTTGAGAACAAAAATGCTAGATTCAGAGGAAAAGAATATCTTGAAATTTACTATAAAGTTCACACATACACCACACTAACAACAAGAATCTACCCTTAAAACAAAAAGGAAAAAAAAAAACCTTAGCAAAACTAATGTGTAAAGCACACAAAGCACACATTTAACTGAGCTTTTGTAGAATGATGTATAAAAAAATCTAAATGATTGAAGATTGCAACAAATGGATAAATTACTTGAGTGGACATTTTATAAAGAATACATGTGAGAAAATGATAAATGTAAAAAATCCCCTTATCACAATCTATGCAAATGAAGTCCCATTGAAACCTCATATTGGAATGGTTAAAAACTAAACAGAAAACACAAGTGTTTCCATTGAGCCAATAGAAGGACTAGAATTCTTCTGAGTCACTTTTAAAAGTGTGGGATGGTACAGCCCTTTTGGAAAACAATATACAAGTCATCTGTTCAGTTAAGTCTTCACTTACTATATAACTCAGTATTTCTCACTCTAGTGTATTTATCACTAAGTGAAAATATGAGTCTGAACAAATCCCTGAATGAGTAAATTGGATAGAAGCTTTAGTTATTGTTGCCTGAAACTTGTATTGGTAATACCTTGACTTCATCAGAAGGTGAGTTGTTAAAACTAAGTTTGGTCCAGCGACAGGCCCAAAGTGGGATGCAGCTCAGAGAGGGTTCCCAAGGCCTTGACACTATTACTGAGGCTACGGAGAGCTCGCAAAAAGGAATCTATCATTAATGCCCTCTGAAAGACCAACAAGCAGCTGAAAGAGTCAGATGCAGATATTTGCACTCAACCAATGGACAGAAGGAGCTGACCCCTGTTGTGGAATTAGGGAAGGCTGAAAGAAGCTGAGAAGGGCGACCCTGTAGGAGAACCAGCAGTCTCAATTAATCTGGACCCCTGAGATCTCTCAAACACTGGACCACCAAACAGACAACAGCTGATATGAGGCCTCCAACACACATACAGTAGAGGACTTCCAGGTCTGTGTTCATTCAGAGATGATGCACCTAACCCTCAAGAAACTGGTGGCCCCAGGGAGTTTAGAGGTCAGATGGGTTGGGGGTGGGGGCATTCATGTGGAGACAGGGTGGGGTGGAGAGGAGGGACGTATGGGATGGGGGTGGAGAATGGAATATGGAGTGTAAAAAAAAAATAAAAAAAACACAACTAATTTTGGGCCATTCACAATGGAATTCTACAGACAGTAGGGAAACCTGTAACATAGAAAACAAGCTAAAAAAATATGCCAGTAATTGTAGCCAGGCATAAGAGCAGACACACTATTGTGCTTTTTGTCAGTATGCAGAACTAGTCTCCAATGTCAGAAACTAAGTAGTGGTAGGCTGATTGGGCGTAGCTGACTACAAAGTTTTGGGATAACATCCTGATGGTAATGGGGGTCTTTTGAATTTTGTCAAACTTCATTATCTTAAAATGGGTTTATATTATTTTATGTAAATTTTTACCAAATAAAGATTATGGAAGTGTTTTTAAATGTCATTTATATCTGGCACAGGTATAAAGTTAAATATTTTGTAAGAAGGTCTCATAATATGCTCAGACTTAACAAAATAGAGCACACAGTTTGTTTTCCTGAAATAAGTTGTCTGATGAAGACATTTATTATTGAGAAAGGAAAATAGAAGTTTTGAATTATCGTAATGCAAACTACAAGATGCAGGAGTGTCTGAATATGTATTCAGTGAGAAAGGCTGGTGAATAGCATTAAGCTGTTTTTCTGTAATGTTCTTTCCTAGACACGGAGTTACTATTAGTTCCAACCATGTACATTCAAGTTTAGACAATGATAATAATGTATTATATTCAGGTAGTGAATACCCAAAAAGCTCAGAATTACAGCACAGGGAATACATTAGAGGAGGTAAAGGGTGGAAAAATTAGATGGTGTGAGGATGAACTGAACAGAAAGAACACTGAATGTCAGACCATGCCTCGGATGATTTTAAAAACACATATTTTTTTTACATTTAAATTGTGAGTAGAAAAGGAGTTTATAGTCCACCCAAAATTCTGCCAAAATAAAGTCAAATGTATCTTAATGTGAATAGAAACAATGGGAAGGATATACAGAAGCATACAGAACAGAGAGATAAATCAAGGTGAAACACGGAAGATCAAGCACATGCAGGAATGGAGAGATTGTGCAGGACTAATGAGCTAAGGACAGTTTTGATTCCCATTATCTACATTGAGACAGCAGGTCCAGGGGATTCAATGCCCTCTTCTGACTCCTGTAGCAGAAGGCATATATATATATATATATATATATATATATATATATATATATACACACATACATATATGCAGGCAACACTCTTACACATAAAGCAAAATATTCTAAAGAGAAAAGAAACAAGCTAGATGAAGCAGCGATGACTGATCTATTTTTTCTAAAATTAAGTATTTTTATTGATTCATTGTGACTTTCACATCATGCACTCAATACCACTCATCTCTCCATCTCTTCATATCCATTCTCTGCTTTGCAACCTCCTCCACAAAAAGAAAACAGAAGATATAAACAAAAACAAATCAGCCAAAAGCATCTCCCTGTGGAAGCTGTGGTGTGACATTGTGTGTCATAGAGTACACCCTTTCCCTATATCGCTTTACTTGCAAATGTTCATGGGAATGAGTCATTGGTCTGGTTCAAGGCTTGTGGCTTCTGTCACATTATCAATAATGGATCCTCCCCACAACTCTTCTCTGACATCCCAATGTTTCTCTGTGCCATGGTGATCATCACTTTTGCATCTACATGACTGGACCTTTCATATGCTCCAGCAGTTCATAGATGAGGTGGATGCTGGGGTGGGCTAAGTCAAGGCCTTGGATCTGGGCCTGGGTGGAAGCTAAGTTGGTCAGCCTATATGCTCTTCTGTGCCCTCACTGCCAGAGCCATCTCTCCCCCTTTATCTAGGTGAGGAGTTGAGCCAGCGTTCATGCTCTCATGTCCTTTTCATGTGAAGAGGGCCTAACTCTTGCTCTCCATGCCCAGGCCACCACGGCCAGCTTGACTGGTGCCCAGGTGAGGAGCTGGTCCTCTTATCTGAGGACACTAGAGAGATGCTTGGCCAGTTTCCCACCACAAGTTTATTTAGAAGATTCTTAGTGATAAAATAGATGTTATTTTTAAGCAAAAGCAAGAGACAATGATATGAAGGGCAGAAAAGGTGAGAGCAAGAAAGAAATCACAGCCACAGTTCTAATGAAATGTTGATCTGATATTCAAAAAAAAAAAAATCTTCCAGTAAATGTATCTTTCCATATTGAGAGAGTCGAGACCCTCCTGTTCTTTTTACTTCGTGTCCCTCTCCACTCTGTCCTTTTACTTATTTATTTTCTTGAGATGCAGTCACCCTTGTAGCCAAACCTATTCTCTAGCTTTGAGTCATCTTGTCATCACTTAGTTTTTGCTGGGATTGCAGGCATGCAGTATCATACCCAGTCATAATGTATTTTCTAGTTACAGAAATCTCATCCCATATTTCAGGCTACCATGTGTGGAGAGGATAAGAAGGAAATCTCAGGCACTGCACTACACTTTTGACAGTTCATAGATTTTTGGTTTTTGGGGTTTTTTTGTTTGTTTGTTTTTTGTAGAGACTGGTTGTACTTATATAAAAAACAAGTACACGGGAAAAATAGTAGCGTAAGTTTCAAAAGGAGAATTTTCAGTATGGGATGTTGCCTTTAGAATCCCCCCATAGGAATAGGATGTTTGGAGTGTTCCCATAGAGCTGAAATGTTCTTACAGCACAGAAAAGTAGTAAGTAAGAGGAGCTATATTTAGGTAGAAACACACAAGGAAAGGGGACAGGGAACAGGATACAGGGAACAGTATCTTGTGGCTTCAGTTACCTCACAAGATACTCTGTGAATAAGACAAGTGAGCCTTATCAAAATTTTGCAAGATATGCATTTTAATTTGCTTTGTGTGCCTGTATGTATGTGGATATGCACATGCCATGATGCAAGTGTAGAGGTCAGAGGACAATTTGTCGGAGTTGTTTCTCTTCTTTTACCATGTGAGTCCTAGGAACTGAACTCAGGTCATTAGGCTAGGCAGTAACCACCATACTAAGCTATCTCTATGCCCAAACCTTACCAGACCTTTACTACAGAGTTGTATGTTCTCTCTCTCTCTCTGTCTCTCTCTCTCCCTCTCTCCCTCTCTCCCTCTCCTCTCTCCCTCTCTCCCTCTCTTTCCCTCTCTCTCTCTCTTCCTCTCTCTCTCCCTCTCTCCCTCTCTCCCTCTCCTCTCTCTCTCTCCCTCTCTCTCTCTCCCTCTCTCTCTCTCTCCCTCCCTTCCTCTCTCCCCCCTCCCTCTCTCCCCTTCCCCTTCCCCTTCCTCTCTCTCTCTCTCTCTCTCCCTCTCTCTCTCCCTCCCTTCCTCTCTCCCCCCTCCCTCTCTCCCCTTCCCCTTCCCCTTTCTCTCTCTCTCTCTCTCTCTCTCCCTCTTTCGTGTGTGTGTGTGTGTGTGTGTGTGTGTGAATTTAATGGATTAAGTGTGTGAACATATATAAAATGTTCTTTGTGTCAACTTACTACTATAGAAGTACTTAAAATAATCACCTTATGAAGACATACAGTTTCTTTTGATTCTTGGATTTTATTCCAAGAAACTACTGACCCTGCCATTTTGGGACCTGAGATGAGGTGGTCAATTTTGGTGAGGAAGGGATAGGATCAAATCTGCTCACTGCATTTTCAGGAATTAAAGTATGAAAGAAGGACCTCGAACTTATTGGCCTTTGAGGGTGGGGTATTTTTAACTCATTGCCATTGTCTTAGAATCATTCAATAGCTTCCCATAGAGTTGGTTCTACTTACAACAGAATCTTTCTAATCAAAAGGCTTGTGTACAAATTTAAAACTCCCACGGGCTGAAAGATTATTTTCTTAACACTAACTAATGTGCATCATGCATAAATTGCATCAAATTTATTTTCTTTTAGAAATAGGGATGTTCAAATAAATTCACTGTGCATGTTGTTAGCTAGTGATTTATGAACTATGGAAATGACTTTATGGATATAATGAATTATAAGGAGAGAGCTATACATGAATTTTGCTTGGAGCATACAGAAATAAATGGCTTTAAAATCTATCTCAGCTGCAGTAAATATTCCTTAAATCCTCATTCTTCTTGCATGAGTTTTGTTCTCACAGAAGATCTTTATAATTAAGTGTCCATAAAAACAGAGGAGTAGGTGCTCCTTCAGCACAAGAATTCTGCCATGAAAGAGATTTAATTCTCCCAAACTATGTCCCCAAACCACATGGGCGAGCCAGTTTAGTACTCAAATCATCTTAAATTAATTTTATACTATGCCAGACTAAGAAAAGTCCAATACATATTTCAAATAACTTCATGTATTTTAAGATAACTTTTATCCATGTGGTTTTAATGCATTTGTATTTACATAATCAAATATTAGTTTTAGAGCTTTTGATGTAGAACCAATTTTTATTGCTTTCTCAAAAAAAAAAAAAAAAGGTATGTTTCAGTAAATTACCTTCTTTAAGAACAGGAAGTCTTGTTTGGCCAAAGAAAAAGGATCTGAAATATGCAAAGCTTCCTTTTTGATCTGTAACTTGAAGTTCATGTCATTTGATCTTTTAGATACCTCCTTTCCTAGGAGTACTGGATAAATCCAAGTAACCAGATTCTCAGATTTTGCCAGGTCCTAAATAACCAGAGGACTTTTGCAGTGAATAAAAGCTAAGAAACTCTGACCCCTTCAGTGTTATTGGCAATGACTTAACTGCAAATAAATTTTCTAATGTTTAGTGTGACTATGTCCGATGATGCCTACAGAGATTATATTCCTATATCAAAATTCTGTCTGAAATATTTAAAAAGTTACCATTAAAGGTGACTTTAGATAGCTTGAGTTTTCCTATTAAAGTAAAATGCACAAATCTCATTTACAGTTCTATGTATTACATATTACTATCATATTGTACTTCTTTGAAGTCCATGTAGCATGAAGATAAGTAGCATGTCTCTCCTATTACCTGCTGAGAAATCTTTTATGGGTTTAAAAATTTCATTGTATGCACTGATGATTGCCCAAATGTCCTCTTGGATTTGATGGATGATAGTAAAGACATTTGAAGTAACAGAGCATGTAAATACATGGGATGGGGAGATATCTGAATATTAGTTCAGTGGTATTGGTTACACTGGTTCAGAAAAGTTCCACACAGTCATAAATGATATGCATGGCCTGAACCTGAGGACTTAGACTCCAGAGTGAGTCTTTTAAGCCTCGGGTTGGTGCTTCCTTTACATATAGTAATGAGCCATGAACATGGGCTTGGTTTGGGCCATTTGTCCTAAATGTCAGTGATTAAAAAACCAAGTAGCTGATGTTCTGGGGAGGAAAAGTATAAAGGCTATTATATTTCAAAATGGAGCAAATCCACCTGCTCAACCCTTTCAGAGTGGAACACAGTGTAAGAGAAGCAGGACATCAGCCTCCATGGACACACTTGACATCTCCCCAAACTGCTCTTTCTGTACCCTGGTTTAAGAATGAACTGCCATCGTCCCAGGTCGACTTCATCTTATTTATTCTGTAGGGTTGTTGTTACTGTATGGTGAATTAGACAATTGTTGGAGACAGGAAAAAAAAATTCTAGATACTAGGCTATGAGTATCTGGTAGTCAATAAGAAGCCTTTGCATGAGTGAATTTTTTAATTTTTTTTTTAAATCCCAAATAGAAAACTATTCTGTTTTGGTGAGTATATTTAACCATATAAAGCTGAAAAACACCTCTATTTTGCATCATATCATAGTCAATTTGACAATCTGATACGTTTTCTTACTGATAATTTAATTCAGATCATGTACAAAGGATGCTGTGCTTCATTGTGTTTGTGGTGAAGTTGCTTGTGAATGTTACAAAGCTCTAGGTTTCCAGTATTGGTATAATGGTTGGACAAGCATTAACAACATTTCCATGTGCTCTTGGTTACTTTTCTATAACTGTGTCAAAACACCATGAACAGGAATATTTATAGAAGAAATTTTGTTGGGGCTTATAGTGGGTGGAATGACGGCAGGTAGGCAGAAAATTGCTTTAAAGTAGTATCTGAGAGCTTGCATCTTGGTCCACAAGTTAGGGGGTTGGGTTGGGAGGGGTAGGATTTTGAAATATCAAAGTCCTAGCAACACACTTCCTCTAACAAACAACACTTCTTAATCCTTCCTAAGGAGTTCTACCACTGGGGACCATGTATCCAAATTTTTGAGCCTAAGGGGACCTTTCTTATTCAAACAAGCACACTTAGTTTCTTTTAAAAGACTGGAATACAAAAATTCCTATTCTAATGAAAACTTAGTTGACAGTATTTTTTTAAATTATATTTAAGTAAAATGAGTAAGAGTATTTTTATGAGAAAGTGTCTGTGTATTTGTGAAGTACAGAAAATTATATTGAGTAGGACTACATAGTAGGGGATATTCAGTAGTTATTAACTTATTGCAAAAAGTACAAAGGATTTAGTAAAGTAAACCTCAGCCATCTGAAAATAATAATAATAAATAATAAATGTGTGCATATTTATATGTGTGAATGTGGGTAGTGTATGAAAGTAAGGAAGTGTGTGTGTGTGTGTGTGTGTGTGTCACAGTATATATGTAGAGGTCAGAGAAAAATTTGGTGTCAGTTCCTCATTCCACACGGGGTCCTGAAGATAAAGCTCTGGTGCTCAGGCTTTTATAAAAAGTACATTTAGGGTTGATTCATATCACTACTCAATGTAACATTTTAAAATTTTGATTAACACTATATGGCTTTCATGGAAAAGAATCTTTGAGAAGATGTGACCATCCCTCTCAGTTAAATCAGTCAAATGCTAACAATTATACTTGGGAGAGAGAGAGAGAGATTTTGTAATTTGGTCTTTATGTTTCAAGGCTGCTACTCAAAATTAATTTTCTCCATATCCTTTTTCCTTTAGGTAACATTCAGTACATTCCCATAGGTAAAGCTATTTCCATGTTCATTTACTTTTCTATGCATCAATATATAACCTATGGAAAACACACAGACACACACAGACACAGACACACACACAGACACATACACACACACAGACACACACACACACACCCCTTTCATCTATACATATACTTATATGTATTTTTTTCTCTGTCTATAATTCTGTGGGTAAATAAAATTATTTTTGGAAATCTACCTATGCAAGTCCATTGCAAATTCTGTGTAGGGACTTAGAAATTATAGGTAGTTAAGTGTCCTTCCATTATTTAAATGATATTCATGTATAAAATATTTTTTATTTTTTGTATATGAATTTTTGCTTGTATGTGTGTATTTATGTATGCTCATTACATGTGCTAGGTGTCTCTGGAGGCTAGAAAGTGTCATTGAATCCTGGGGAACTGGATTCATTGGTTCTGAACTACCATGTGAATACTGGGAACCAGACCTGGATTCTCTGCAAGAACAGCAATGCTCTGAAATGTTGAGCCATCTCTCCACCCCTTACAATTAATATCTGTATTGGTTCAAGACAATCATGTTGCATGTTGTATTATATCTAATACTAAAATATTTAAACATTGACACAGGCTATTTTCTGTGTGCCAGTGCAGCACTGTTGCCACTGGCAGTTTTATGTATACCAGCAGCCTGAAGAAGAATCAATTGCTTTGGTCTTCCATGAACTTTCATGCCTCAGTTCTGGTTTAGCAGAAATGTCAAGACACTAAAGATCTATGTGTGTATGTTGGTTACATATTTGTGATTTAGATAGTCATTGATGCATAGTTCAAAATGGGTAAAAATAGTGGTTTTCAGATGCTATAGAGATAGCTCAGTGGCACTTCTTGCTCTTAGTTTGGTCTTTGTGTGTGTCTCCTAATGCTTGGAGCTTGGACTGTCTTGGTCTCTCTGTTCTCTGCCATTGGATACCATTCTCCTACCTGGACTGCCTGGTTGGAATTCAGTGGGAGAGGAGAGGATGTGCTTAGTCCTGCTGGGACTAGATGTCTCAGGGTGGAGTGGTGCCCAATGGGAACTTCCCCTTCTCTGAGGAGAAAGGGGAAACAATGAGGGAGGGGATTAGTAAGAGTGAGACTGGGAGGAGGTGGGAGTTGTGATTGGGATATAAAGTGAAGGAAAAAAAAACTATTAGGAAAAATAGAAAATAAAATTAAATCGTTCCAGGTAGAGACAACCAAGAGGAAGAAAGGAAGGAAGGGAGGTGGAGGTGGAGGTGGAGGGGGAGGGGGAGGGGGAGGGGAGGTGGAGGGGAGGGGAGGGGGAGGAGGAGGGGGAGAGGGAGGGGGAGGGGGAGGGAGATGTAAAGAATCTGGGTTCAGTTCTTAGCCCACAAAACATGTAGCTCACAACTACCTGTAACTCTAGTTTCAGATAATGTGAAGTCCTCTTCTGGCATGAGCAGGCACCTGCTCCCATGTGGTACACACACACACACACACACACACACAGAGAGAGAGAGAGAGAGAGAGAGAGAGAGAGAGAGAGAGAGAGAGAGACTTTAAATTCCAGGGGTATGGCAGGTGATCTCCTACTCTATGGTAATTGAAAAACAGAGCTTTTTATTTCTTATAAAAGAATTTATGTTGTCAGTAGCAGCCAAGCTAAGCTTTCATCCTAAAAATAACACTGAATAATAATTACATCAGTGTAGATAGTTGAACTGAAGTGAGAGTTTACATTTTTACAGTTTAGTTACATTTTTACAGTTTTTGCTTTGGGGAAGTATTACCAGGGGCCAGCATGGCACTGTCTCCTCAACCTCAGACTAACAGAAACACTTTAGAGCTGGAGTCATGTGAGCAGGGGTCATGTGAGCAGGAGTCATGTGAGCTGGTGTCATGTGAGCAGTCGGAATTATGTAGCCTCTCAGTTTATGCTCTGTACTTAATTCAGTTTATTTTAAGTTTCTAGTACTTCAGTTCATACTGACCAACAATAAACACATGATTTGGTCTTACCCAAGGATACATGTGGTCCAGAAAAAAATAAGCTGATATTTCATTACAACCGATTATGAGCCAGTGTTTCACTAACCATTTCCCTGGGCAAGATGCTATCTCATCCTCAAGTCAGAGGAAATAGTCCTTAATTTGGGGCCCTGTAGCTAGCAAGGAACAGAAGTTAATCCACTTAGTTTGAGTGCAGCCTTGCAGATCTTACCCTACATTTTTTTACTAAGTTAACCTTTCAAATCGGAATTTAAGAACCTGAACTGCCCTATAACAAAGCAATGAAGAGATGAATAAAATGGAAGTAGGGATTTAGACACTTCTGATAGAGATAGACAACATGGATTCACTTAGGTTGAAGGCATCATAAGGAATTGCTTATCTTGAACTTTACAGGACTTAGGCGGTATGTTACAATCTAATTTTATGAACAGTGAAAGGGAGCTTAAAGAAGTGAAGTTTTTTTTTTTTTTTTTTTTTTTTTTTTTTTTTTTTTTTTTTTTTACAAATTGCATTGACCTCAGGCCTATGGACTGCATTATAGTTTCCCACCCTTTCTACTTAGAAATTGTTAGTTTTATCACAGATAAGACATTCGTTTCCATAGTGGTATCCATTCTTCAATTGTGCCCTGAAATATGCCATTTGAATTTTGTTATATCTGAACATTTGTCTTTTTTTTTCTTTGATGGCAATTTCTAATATGAAGCTAGAGAGATTACAGCCATGGAACTATGAGCCTTCCAAAATTGCGGTTCATGATTAAGAATAGATCAAAAATCTGAGAGCAAATGTGTTACAGCATGGTAATAAGTGATTTGCAAAGGTAAGTGGAGCCTGGGAAGATAGCTCAGTAGGCAAAGTACTTCCTGCAGCAATTGGATTCCATTTAGAATTGCTAGTACCATATATCATATCAGTCTCTGGGGTTTAACAATGCTATCAACAACAACAGTACTGATGGAAAAGAAGTCAGGGCAGAGACTTGTCAGTGAATCCTATAGGTAGCAGGAGGTGGATATGATCAAAATATATAGTATACACAAATAAAAGTTTCATGGAATAATTTAAAATATTATTTCAGAAAACAGGGTATAGCATGCAACATGTAACCCCAATGCTAAGGGCCAGAGATAGGCAAACCTTCGGAGTTCACTGGCTAACCACTGTAGCCTAAACAGCAAGGCATACATTCAGTGAAAGGCCTAGCTCAAAATAATGTGGAGGGTGTTTGATGAAGGGTCTTGATATAGTGTCTAGTGTAGAGAGAAGATCTTGTGTATTGTATGGATACATCACCTGTCAATTAAGAAGCCTATGGCCTATGGCTTAGGCAGGAAATAGAGGTGGGACATCTGAGAGAGAGAGAACAGATTCTGGGATAGAGCCAGGCCAGAGATTTCCTGAAGGTTTTAAGAGACAGAAACATTGTACCTGAGCATAGGTAACCAGCCATGTGGCAGAATGTAGGTTAAAATAAATAGGTTATCTTAAGTTATGATTCTAGTCAGGGAACAACTTAGATATATGGCCAAGTTATTTGGGAAAATATTTTGAGTCTGAGTCTTATTTCTGGGAGCATGGGGCTGGGAGGAAGAACCAGGGCAGAACTTCAACAGTCTATCCTGCACATTGATATGCACATAAAAGGAACAAGTAGATAGAGAGCTGCAGACTTAACTCAGCTGTAAAGAGCATGCACTGTTCTTATAGAAAAATTGGGTTTGGGCCCCAGCATCCAAGTTGGGTGGCTCACAACTGACTCTAACTCCAGCTCTAGGGGACCAAATGCCATCTTCTGGCTTCTTGGGTACCTGCCCTCATCCTCACCTTAACATTATTAATGTGAGTTTTGCATCTGAGATGAGACTCTAAGAAAGTGGAAAAATACATTTTGTTTTTTCAAGTAAGAGTCTCATGATTGACGCGCATGTTGAGGGCAGGATAAATATTCTGAACATTGGTTTTCTATTGCTTTTAAATTCAGTATTTGTATCATTCACATCACACAAATGATAACATGGTAAGACTAGGTCTCTACTCTCATGGTGTATAAGGACATCTGATACTAAGAGCACAATTTGGGCAGTGCTGGTCTCTGCTGGCTGGATCCTAGATTCCCTGTTAGTCTCATCCATCCCTTCCTCTTGGCTCTCAGGGCTTTGTTTATGTTTCCCTCTTGGCTCAAGAAAAGCCGCAGCTGTTCTGAGGACCAGCAAACAGACTGAACAGGATCTGCTCATGGAGACATTCGGTTCCATATGCTGCCTCATCATTCCCTTCATTCCTTAGGTTTGGCATTGACTCCCATTTCCTAAGGCCCATCTATATTAACTCTCTCAGAGAGGCACTACACCCAAGGGCTGATTGACTGCCCTGTTTTGTCAACTCCTTGGTGTCCTCTCCCCACCAGCTGCTTTCTTGCTTTCCTTTTTGTTTGGTTACTGTTCACATAGCTATGCTTTTGAACTTTGAAACTCCAGCTCAGAGGTTCTTCTGCATCCAGTTCACTCACAGGCTCAACTACAACAAGGGAATACTTTCTCTCACTACTTTGAACTGCCTATTCATCATTGTTTTCTCTAAAGTATTCATTTCCTCCTGGCTGAGGTTACTGTTCTCCTCTTCCCATTGTGCTGTTTCTTTGTTTCATGACATTTTTTCACACATTCCTAAAGAAATAATAATAATTAATAAGATAATGATAATAATAGTAATAATAATGATAAAAATTATCAGAAAAACCTGTCCTTTTTTGGGCCTGGGAAAACCCCACATCCAGGCAATCTGTTTATACCATGATTGTCAGCAAACCAAGGGAGCCTTCCAGCTACAGTGCACTGCTATTTGTTCTTGTGACTGTTCTTCACCCAGCTCTCATCACTAAGGATAATTTTAAGTCCTAGTTTTTGGGCCTTAGTATTTTTGAATGTCTTACTTGCTCCTCGTATCTTCCTCTTATTTTCTTTTGTCCAACTAATTCCCCTTTCAGTATGATTCTCCCCATCCCCCCTCTCAGATTTATTTATTTATAATTTTTGTTTATGGTATTTTGTCTGCTATATGCCTGTACACCACATGAGTACAGTGGCCATAAGGGAATTCTGGATCCTCTGTAGTTACACATGATTGTGAGCTGCCAGGTTTGTGCTGGGAATAGAACTCTGATCTTCTGCAAAAGCAACAAGTATTCTTAATTGCTGAGTCATTTTTTTTCTGGCATCAAGGCTTTCTCTTTGTAGCTAAGGTATTGTCCTACAACACAAAATAATTAGATAGAACCTACAGGAGAGAAATGTAGAGTTCTGAAACATAGTCACACACCTAGTCCTGTCTGAAAGGGTCAGTTTCCATCTGTCAAAAGCCATTTTTGATCACCTCAAACCTATTCTGTCCTACATTTGGAAGTTTAATTCAATTACCTTCTAGTTTTTTTACTCTTTTTTTTTTGATTTTTAATATTTTTATTACATATTTTCCACAATTACATTTCCAATGCTATCCCAAAGTCCCCCATAGCGCCCCCCACTTCCCTACCCACCCATTCCCATTCTTTTGGCCCTGGCATTCCCCTATATTGGGGCATATAAAGTTTGCAAGTCCAATGGGCCTCTCTTTCCATTGATGGCCGACTAGGCCATCTTTCGATACATATGCAGCTAGAGACAAGAGCTCCGGGGTTCTGGTTAGTACATCATGTTGTTCCAACAATAGGGTTGCAGATCCCTTTAGCTCCTTGGGTACTTTCTCTAGCTTCTCCATTGGGAGCCCTGTGATACATCCAATAGCTGACTGTGAACATCCACTCCTGTGTTTGCTAGGCCCCTGCATAGTCTCACAAGAGACAGCTATATTTGGGTCCTTTCAGCAAAATCTTGCTAGTGTATCCAATGGTGTCAGCGTTTAGAAGCTGATTATGGGATGGATCCCTGGATACGGCAGTCTCTAAATGGTCCATCCTTTCACCACAGCTACGAACTTTGTCTCTGTAACTCCTTCCCTGGGTGTTTTGTTCCCAATTCTAAGAAGGGGCATATTGTCCACACTTTGGTCTTCATTCTTCTTGAGTTTCATGCGTTTAGCAAATTGTATCTTATATCTTGGGTATCCTAAGTTTTGGGCTAATATCCACTTATCAGTGAATACATATTGTGTGAGTTCGTTTGTGATTGTGTTGCTTCACTCAGATGATGCCCTCCAGGTCCATCCATTTGGCTAGGAATTTCATAAATTCATTCTTTTTAATAGCTGAGTAGTACTCCATTGTGTAAATGTACCATAATTTCTGTATCCATTCCTCTGTTGAGGGACATCTGGGTTCTTTCCAGCTTCTGGCTATTATAAATAGGGCTGCTATGAACATAGTGGAGCATGTGTCCTTTTTACCGGTTGGGAAATCTTCTGGATATATGCCCAGGAGAGGTATTGCTGGTTCCTCTGGTAGTACTATGTCCAATTTTCTGAGGAACCGCCAGACTGATTTCCAGAGTGGTTGTACAAGCTTGCAATCCCACCAACAATGGAGGAGTGTTCCTCTTTCTCCACATCCTCGCCAGCATCTGCTGTCACCTGAATTTTTGATCTTAGCCATTCTGACTGGTGTGAGGTGGAATCTCAGGGTTGTTTTGATTTGCATTTCCCTGATGATTAAGGATGTTGAACATTTTTTCAGGTGTTTCTCTGCCATTCGGTATTCCTCAGGTGAGAATTCTTTGTTCAGTTCTGAGCCCCATTTTTTAATGGGGTTATTTGACTTTCTGGAGTCCACCTTCTTGAGTTCTTTATATATATTGGATATTAGTCCCTTATCTGATTTAGGATAGGTGAAGATCCTTTCCCAATCTGTTGGTGGTTTTTTTGTCTTATTGATGGTGTCTTTAGCCTTGCAGAAGCTTTGTAGTTTCATGAGGTCCCACTTGTCAATTCTTGATCTTACAGCACAAGCCATTACTGTTCTATTCAGGAATTTTTCCCCTGTGCCCATATCTTCAAGGCTTTTCCCCACTTTCTCCTCTATAAGTTTCAGTGTCTCTGTTTTTATGTGAAGTTCCTTGATCCACATAGACTTGACCTTAGTACAAGGAGATAGGAATGGATCGATTCGCATTCTTCTACATGTTAACAACTAGTTGTGCCAGCACCATTTGTTGAAAATGCTGTCTTTCTTCCACTGGATGTTTTTAGCTCCCTTGTCGAAGATCAAGTGACCGTAGGTGTGTGGGTTCATTTCTGGGTCTTCAATTCTATTCCATTGGTCTATTTGTCTGTCACTATACCAGTACCATGCAGTTTTTATCACAATTGCTCTGTAGTAGAGCTTTAGGTCCGGCATGGTGATTCCACCAGAGGTCCTTTTATCCGTGAGAAGAGTTTTTGCTATCCTAGGTTTTTTGTTATTCCAGATGAATTTGGAGATTGCACTTTCTAATTTGTTGAAGAATTGATTTGGAATTTTGATGGGGATTGCATTGAATCTGTAGATTGCTTTTGGCAAGATAGCCATTTTTACAATGTTGATCCTGCCAATCCATGAGCATGGGAGATCTTTCCATCTTCTGAGATCTTCTATAATTTCTTTCTTCAGAGACTTGAAGTTTTTATTATACAGATCTTTCACTTCCTTAGTTAGAGTCACGCCAAGATATTTTATATTATTTGTGACTATTGAGAAGGGTGTTGTTTCCCTAATTTCTTTCTCAGCCTGTTTATTCTTTGTGTAGAGAAAGGCCATTGATTTGTTTGAGTTAATTTTATATCCAGCTACTTCACCGAAGCTGTTTATCAGGCTTAGGAGTTCTCTGGTGGAATTTTTAGGGTCACTTATATATACTATCATATCATCTGCAAAAAGTGATATTTTGACTTCATCTTTTCCAATTTGTATCCCTTTGATCTCCTTTTGTTGTCGAATTGCTCTGGCTAGGACTTCAAGTACAATGTTGAATAGGTATGGAGAAAGTGGACAGCCTTGTCTAGTCCCTGATTTTAGAGGGATTGCTTCAAGCTTCTCACCATTTACTTTGATGTTGGCTACTGGTTTGCTGTAGATTGCTTTTATCATGTTTAGGTATGGGCCTTGAATTCCTGATCTTTCCAAGACTTTTATCATGAATGGGTGTTGGATCTTGTCAAATGCTTTTTCCGCATCTAACAAGATGACCATGTGGTTTTTGTCTTTGAGTTTGTTTATATACTGGATTACGTTGATGGATTTCCACATATTGAACCATCCCTGCATCCCTGGGATGAAACCTACTTGGTCAGGATGGATGATTGTTTTGATGTGTTCTTGGATTCGGTTAGCAAGAACTTTATTGAGGATTTTTGCATCAATATTCATAAGGGATATTGTCTGAAGTTTTCTATCTTTGTTGGGTCTTTTTGTGGTTTAGGTATCAGAGTAATTGTGGCTTCATAGAATGAGTTGGGTAGAGTACCTTCTGTTTCTATTTTGTGGAATAGTTTGTGAAGAATTGGGATTAGATCTTCTTTGAAGGTCTGATAGAACTCTGCACTAAACCCATCTGGTCCTGGGCTTTTTTTAGTTGGGAGACTATTAATGACTGCTTTTATTTCTTTGGGGGATATAGGGCTGTTTAGATCATTAACCTGATCTTGATTCAACTTTGGTACCTGGTATCTGTCTAGGAACTTCTCCATTTCATCCAGGTTCTCCAGTTTTGTTGAGTATAGCCTTTGGTAGAAGGATCTGATGGTGTTTTGGATGTCTTCAGGATCTGTTGTTATGTCTCCTTTTTCATTTCTGATTTTGTTAATTAGGATGCTTTCCCTGTGCCCTCTAGTGAGTCTGGCTAAGGGTTTATCTATCTTGTTGATTTTCTCAAAGAACCAGCTCCTTGATTGGTTGATTCTTTGAATAGTTTTTCTTGTTTCCACTTGGTTGATTTCACCCCTGAGTTTGATTATTTCCTGCCGTCTACTCCTCTTGGGTGAATTTGGTTCCTTTTTTTCTAGTGCTTTTAGGTATGTTGTCAAGCTGCTAATGTGTGCTCTCTCTAGTTTCCTTTTGGAGGCACTCAGAGCTATGAGTTTTCCTCTTAGAAATGCTTTCATTGTGTCCCATAAGTTTGGGTATGTTGTAGCTTCATTTTCATTGAACTCTAAAAAGTCCTTAATTTCTTTCTTTATTCCTTCCTTGACCAAGGTATCATTGAGAAGAGTGTTGTTCAGTTTCCACGTGAAGGTTGGCTTTCTATTATTTATTTTGTTATTGAAGATCAGCCTTAGTCCATGGTGATCTGATAGGATGCATGGGACAATTTCAATATTTTTGTATCTGTTGAGTCCTGTTTTGTGACCAATTATGTGGTCAATTTTGGAGAAGGTACCACGAGGTGCTGAGAAGAAGGTATATCCTTTTGTTTTAGGATAGAATATCTGTAGATATCTGCCAGATCCATTTGATTCATAATTTCTCTTAGTTTCTCTGTGTCCCTGTTTAGTTTCTGTTTCCATGATCTGTCCATTGGTGAAAGTGGTGTGTTGAAGTCTCCCACTATTATTGTATGAGGTGCAATGTGTGCTTTGAGATTTACTAAAGTTTCTTTAATGAATGTGGCTGCCTTTGTATTTGGAGCATAGATATTCAGGATTGATAGTTCCTCTTGGAGGATTTTACCTTTGATGAGTATGAAGTGTCCCTCCCTGTCTTTTTTAATGACTTTGGGTTGGAAGTCAATCTTATCAGATATTAGAATGGCTACTCCAGCTTGTTTCTTCATACCATTTGCTTGGAAAATTGTTTTCCAGCCTTTCATTCTGAGGTAGTGTCTATCTTTTACTCTGAAATGAGTTTCCTGAAAGCAGCAAAATGTTGGGTCTTGTTTGTGTAGCCAGTTTGTTAGTCTATGTCTTTTTATCGGGGAGTTGAGTCCATTGATATTAAGAGATATTAAGGAAAAGTAATTGTTGTTTCCTGTTATTTTTGTTGTTAAAGTTGGCATTCTGTTCTTGTGGCTTTCTTCTTTTAGGTTTGTTGAGGGATTACCTTCTTGTTGTTTCTAGGGCGTGGTTCCTGTCCTTGTATTGTTTTTTTTCTGTTATTATCCTTTGAAGGGCTGGATTCGTGGAGAGATAATGTGTGAATTTGGTTTTGTCGTGGAATACTTTGGTTTCTCCATCTATGTTAATTGAGAGTTTGGCTGGGTATAGTAGCCTGGGCTGGAATTTGTGTTCTTTTAGTGTCTGTATAACATCCGTCCAGGATCTTCTGGCTTTTATAGTCTCTGGTGAAAAAATCTGGTGTAATTCTGATAGGCTTGCCTTTATATGTTACTTGGCCTTTTTCTCTTACTGCTTTTAGTATTCTATCTTTATTTAGAGCATTTGTTGTTCTGATTATTATGTGTCGGGAGGTATTTCTTTTCTGGTCCAGTCTATTTGGAGTTCTGTAGGCTTCTTGTATGTTCATGGGCATCTCTTTCTTTAGATTTGGGAAGTTTTCTTCTATAATTTTGTTGAAGATGTTTGCTGGTCCTTTGAGTTGAAAATCTTCATTCTCATCCACTCCTATTATCCGTAGGTTTGGTCTTCTCATTGTGTCCTGTATTTCTTGGATGTTTTGAGTTAGGATCTTTTTGCATTTTACATTTTCCTTGATTGTTGTGCCGATGTTCTCTATGGAATCTTCTGCACCTGAGATTCTCTCTTCCATCTCTTGTATTCTGTTGCTGATGCTGGTATCTATGGTTCCAGATTTCTTTCCTAGGGTTTGTATCTCCAGTGTTGCCTCATTTTGGGTTTTCTTTATTGTGTCTACTTCCCTTTTTAGGTCTAGTATGGTTTTGTTCATTTCCATCATCTGTTTGGATGTGTTTTCCTGTTTTTCATTAAGGACTTCTATCTGTTTGATTAGGTTATCCTGTTTTTCTTTAAGGATTTGTAACTCTTTAGCAGTGTTCTCCTGCAATTCTTTAAGGGATTTTTGTGCTTCCTCTTTAATGTCTTCTACTTGTTTAGCAGTGTTCCTTTGTATTTCTTTAAGTGTGTTATTAAAGTCCTTCTTGAAGTCCTCTACCATCATCAGGAGATATGCTTTTATATCCGTGTCTAGCTTTTCCGGTGTGTTGGGGTGCCCTGGACTGGGCGAAGTGGGAGTGCTGGGTTCTGATGATGGTGAGTGGTCTTGGTTTCTGTTAGTAAGATTATTACGTTTACCTTTCGCCATCTGGTAATCTCTGGGGTTAGTTGTTGTCGTTGTCACTGTTTAAAGATTGGAGCAGAAGCTGTGTTCCACTCACCAGCAGTCTCAAAATCCTGTGGCGGGGGTCGTGGGTATCTGGAGGTACCCCGGTGCTGGTCCAGCCGGAAGAGGCCTGTGGTCCTACTCAGGCTGGTTTTCTGCTTCCCTAACTAATGCAGTCTCTGGTCCCGCATGCAATTGAATTGGAGCAGAAGCTGTGTTCCACTCTCCAGAAGTCTTAAGATCCTGTGGGTGCCAGGACAGCCAGGGCTACACAGAGAAACCCTGTCTCGAAAAACCAAAAAAAAAAAAAAAAAAAAAGATCCTGTGGTGGGTGTTGTGGGTAGCTGGCGAGTGTCAGCCAACCCTGCGCCCTAGCTACCCTGGTGCTTTTCTGACTGGAAGAGGCTTGTGGCCCTATGTAGGCCGGATTTCTGCCTCCCCAACCAAAGCAGTCTCAGGTCCAGCGTGATTGGACTGGAGCAGAAGCTCTGTTCCACTCACCAGCAGTCTCAAAATCCTGTGGCGGGGGTCGTGGTTAGCTGGCGGGTGTCAGGCGACCCTGAGCTCTAGCTACCCCTGTGCTGATCCTGCCGGATGAGGCCTGTGGCCCTACTCAGGCCGGTTTCTGCTTCCCTAACTAATGCAGTCTCAGGTCCCGCGCAATTGGATTGGAGCAGAAGCTGTGTTCCACTCACCAGAAGTCTTAAGATCTTGTGGCAGGTGTTGTGGGTAGCTGGCGAGTGTCAGCCGACCCTGCGCCCTAGCTGCCCCGGTGCTTTTCTGACCAGAAGAGGCTTGTGGCCCTATGTAGGCTGGATTTCTCCCTCCCCAACCAAAGCAGTCTCAGTTCCCGCGTGATTGGACTGGAGCAGAAGCTGTGTTCCACTCACCAGCAGTCTCAAAATCCTGTGGCGGGGGTCGTGGGTAGCTGGCGGGTGTCAGGCGGCCCTGTGCTCTAGCTACCCTGGTGCTGATCCGGCCGGATGAGGCCTGTGGCCCTACTCAGGCCGGTTTCTGCTTCCCTAACTAATGCCTAGTTTTTCTTACTCTTAATTAAACCTCTTATAGCTCATTTTATCAGTCCGGTACTTAAAAGTTCTTCAGTCTTAAAGTCTTGCTCTTAACTCTGTAACTCATTTTCATCTATGTCGCTCCCTCCAATCTCTTTCCTATTAGTCTGAGGTCTAGTAGTATGAATGCTACTGCCATTGGCTCTTAGTGAAATTGATTTTCACTGACAAAGTGAGCGCATCTTCTAGTGTCCATGTCACCTGGTATCTTGGCAACACTGTAATGGTCAACCATGGGGCATCACTTTCTGGAACACAAAGGCTCCAGATTTGAATCAGGACTTATCACAGTGTCTGAGTTAGGGTTTTACTGCTGTGAACAGACACCATGACCAAGGCAACTCTTTTAGAGGACAACATTTAATGGGGGCTGGCTTACAGGTTCAGAGTTTCAGTTCATTATCATCATTATCATTATGTCAGCGTTGCAGGCAGGTCAGGCAGGTATGGTGTGAGAGGAACTGAGAGTTCTACATCTTGATCTGAAGGCCCTAGGAGAGTACTGACATCCACAGGTAGCTAGGAGGAAGCTCTCTCAAAGCCCATCCTCTAATAAGGCCATGCCTCCTAATAGTGCTTCTCTCTGGATCAAGCATATTCAAACCACCACCCATGGCATCTGGTATAAATTAGACCCTTAGTATTGGTTAAAGTAGCTATTAAAATTACATCTCTATCATTTTATTGTGATAATCATTAAATATGACTATAATTAGCTAACACGAATTAAGCTAAAACAGAGATAAAAAGAAAAAAACCTGCTGCCTCCTGGTGTGATTTTCGAAAGCTTAGAAAAATCATCCTTTTTATTCTTAGTAAAGGAAACACATCTGGGAAAAATCTGAAAATCAACTTTTGTATATTTGTCAGATAATAGAGGTCACAAATCAAATTGCCACTCCCCAAACTAAGAAAGACAGTGAAATTTAGCAGTTAAACAGTTAAAGCTTATTAGGAAAAAGAGTATGTGCTGGAGTCAGCAAATGGTAGGGGAAAGGGAAGTAAGTGAAGGTTTTCTTGAGAATGAGTATCATGAGGCTCAGGAGATAGGTACTGGTGAGCACAGCCTCCAGTGACATTTACTCTTGAAGTGACATCTACTCTTCCTGGTTAGTGCTAGAGAAGGTCCCTTGTGCTGTCAGCAATATGAAGAAAAAGTAACCATAAGAAATAAAGCCATATCATTTTATGTCCCCCTCTCTGTGAATTTGACCTTGTTAGGCAGGAATCTAACTAACAGCAGATCCTCCAAAAGTGTTGTTAAGAACTGTAAATTAGTAGTCTACTTTAGCTGAGTCAGCTTAAACTGGTGCCAGGAACTTCCTTGCCTTGGGAAAATTCAGGGTCCTATTACACTTTCCCTAATAAACCCTGCAATTTTAGAAATATTTAACCCCTATTTATACTCTTTCATCTTATGTATCTGACTATAACAAGCTATATCCTAAATAAAATGGGCTTTCTATAAGGATATGACATTTATGCCTGCCCTGCAGTAAAGCATAGAAGATGGGGTAAGAGATGGGGACTGCAAACCCCAGGCTTGCTCAGATGGGGCCTTTGCTGCACAGATCTGCCTTCTTATTCTAACCATTTACCATTGCTGCCTTGGTTGCTCTAAATAAACTCTTAACTTCTTGTCCTACAACCGTTTCTCCTCTGGTTTCTTTTATTTTTTTGGTGGTGGGGGCGGGGCAACAGAAGTAAGGACAAATATTAAGTCTGCTTTTGGGATCAAGACCACAGGAGAATTGATACTTCTTCAGGGACAGCCTTAAGAATAAAACTGTCTTCTCAGAACCCAATTATATGGTTTTCTCAGAGTTAATAAGATGTAGAGAATGGATATATTTAATATATTCCAGATAAACCACCTATAGCTGTTACTGTGATAGAACAGAATTCCCCCTCCCCAGTTTCCTATAACCTTACCCAAGGAATGTGAAGCTAAGGATCTGTGCTGGAGGTCTCAACCCAGTGGGACAGGGTCACAACACTGAAGACTGAAATCTAGTCTGGCTAAATCTTCCTTTATGGCTCATTCAAGGTAGCATTCTAGCTCCTAGAATATAAAAGCAAAGAGTGTCAGAGGCTTCTGATCCCGAGTAAGATGGAATTTTCAAGGGACTCCAAATACAAGAGAAAAGGCAAAAATCAGGGAAATTACAAGAAATGTTAGCCTCTAATATGAACTACAGCCAACAGTAAACACAGTCTCTTACCTAGAACTAAGTGAAACTTCATACTCGAGACCCAGTACTACATTTTCTTTGACCCAGTAATATTGGATTTCATCAAAATGTTCCAAAGACTGCACATGGAAATACCTACATTCACTCCTGGATGCATGCATACACACTATTATGAGGTAAGAATTAGAACCAGATTTCAACACCACAGAGCGATCATATAAAGGAGCTATGATTGATGTGTTTCTTAGCTATATTGTGTTGTAGTGGAGAACAAACAAGAAAATGGATATAATAAGCAGAGAGTTAGAACATATATTAAAAACAATCCAGTGGGAAATAGAAAGCCCCATGCCAGTCCTAGATGGGAATTCTTTCCAATCACAATCAAGTGATAAAAGTGGTATTATACTCAAGGGGATCTTTCATTTTATTCGTAGTTACAGAGAATTGAATGCAATCTACCATGTAACAGGTGGTTGAAGGAATTATCCTATTTACACATGGCAATATTTATACTTCCAGAATGTCATGAATTTCTAAGATAATAAAAATGTTTTATAATTGCTTATCACTGTAACTACTAGACTCTATCCAACAACTAAATTTTTTATTCTTTAATATTTGGTACAAGTATTTAACTCAGAACTCCTTGCAGGCAAAGTAAGTTCTCTACCACTGAAATTTATAACCAGCTCTTCTGTTTGAACAATGTAAATATATGTAAATTACAACTATATTAATTTTAATCTTATTTAAATTAATTATAATTAAAACAGTTACCATAGTTGATATTACTTTGGCCTGAACATCTATAGAATATTAGTTGGCTTTAAAAGGTGATTTAAATTGACACAGACTTAGCTGGAGATTATGCAGTTTAAAAATACAGTTCCAACATTCTGCAAAGTTTGATTAATTTTTGTTCATTATAAAACCAGATCAAATTCCCAATAGATAGAAATGTGCATTACCAAATCAAAGGAGTAAACTTGAGTTCAGACTTTTATCAATTAGTGTAATGAGTTTTGATCCAAGGTAACAGGTTTAGGTTAGCACTGGGCCAAGAGAATTTAATCACTGAATTGAAATCCTCCTAAATGAACTTTTGTCTACTTACTTTGACAACCAAGATCAAGATACTGGCTGCTTCATTTATTTAAGACTGGAAATGACAAAATAAATGACAAACCATGATGCAAATGAGAAATAGTTTTATCTGATACTATTTTTATAATAATTACATTCATTAAATATTAGTGAAACTTATTGCAATTTAAGGTTATTTTTTATGTTTATTCAAGTAAGAGTAGAATCATCATCATCACCACCACCACCATCATCATCATTGTCCTCGTCATTGTCATCGCCATCGTCGTCATCAATCACCATCCAGAACACATGTAGGAACAGAGGTAGGGATATCATAAATTGAGTTCCATGCTATGGCTTTCTATGTTGCTCTCATGCTACACATGTTTTAAAGCACATGTATTCCAGAATAGCCTTTAACTTCCTGTATCATTGAGGATCATCATGAACTTCTAACCTTCCTGTCTCCACTTCCTAAGTGCTAGGATTGTCAGAGTTTGTAACTCTGCCTAACTTATGCAGCTTTGAACATGAGATACATATTAGGCAAATACTCTACCAACCATCTTATCTTTATATTTTATACAAAAAGGTACTTGCCCCAGAATTTGCAAATCAACAAATCAAGAATGACTTCATTATATAGATACAGCACTTATTGCAAAAATTCAAACTCATAAGGAATGGAAAGAATTTAATTATCAATTCTTAATGGAATGAAAAGCTACAACCATGCTTTGTGAACTATTGCATATGTGTTTCTTCTATAAGTAACAACAGAGACACAAAGTGATATTTTTCCAGTGTCCACTCCTTCTGTGCCCACCTTGGACTTGACTGTGAGGCTCTCCTCCTGTATATTCAGTTGCCTGTCTTACTATGTAACAGTAATCATATAAGAACCCACACATTAAATTTTGTGTAATTTCCAAGTTCCAAAGACAAACTTTTGAACTATTCTTTGACTCGCTTGCTCCAATGATATCTATATTCAAGTGACCAAGAAGGATTGACAGTATAAATAGCTGCATATCATATTTCTATCTTTGAAATGCTGAGGCAGGATCCTTGTGTATAGTACTGTGCTGAGCTTTCTTCCCCAGTTTTGTCTGCTAATTTCTAAAATATCTGCATCTCTAAAGGATTTGCAGGATCTTCCCAATCCTATGATATTTGTCTTCTCTTCCTCACCTGACTTGAGGTCCTGCTCTCAAACATTAGCTGTGAATGTATATCTGGTTGTGCAGAGATTCAGGAATGATAATCCCGGTGATTACTAAATTTAGACAGGCATTTGGAGGTCTCACTGCTGTGCTTGTCCAACTGAGTCATCTCACTCTAGTAGCAAGTAGGACAAAGGCAAAAGATGTGTCCCTGGACACTATGTATCTAGACTCCCTGTTGGCTCCTATAGGATTGTCAAATTTTCCTGCTTTTGATGCATCCTTTCTTCTCAGTTATGATTCCCAATGACATACATCCATTATATTAGTAAATTGTCAGCTATGTATAATATATATGCATATATATCATATCCTTTTCAATTTGAATAAAGTGAATAATATCAATAAAATAATGAATGCATTGCTGCTTTGGTTGGCTCTCTGTATCTGCCTTACCTCTTAAGGGCAAAATCCATTAATAAGTTTAATCTATAGTATAGGAGAGTTTCCTAGAAAGAATTACAGTATTACTAAGTGTTAATATGTGCATATAAGATGTCAATTTATCTGACATTTAGACATGTTAAGCATTGAATGTTTAATATTTGACTTCCTCAAGATGAAGAAGAATGTTTTATTGCCATATTTAAGTTTATTTCATTTCAAGAGTGAGGTTGAATTTTATAACACTATCAGCTTATATCTTTATCATTTTCTATTAGTTAGCTTTACTTCTTTTTTGTTTTTCTGATTTCTAATAACTCTATCATTTATTATTGCTAACCTTGTTTATCATTTGTATACAGACATGTTTTACATGGTGCTTTCAGCTTGATTTTTGTATGCTTTAGATTAGTTGGAGCAAAGCTCAGGCAATTTTCCTCTTTAACAATTTGCTTTCAAGTTTAAAAAAATGTTTTTGCTTCTTGCTCTCAAACCCAAGAAATTCATATTCTTTATAAACATTATTATTGAAAACATTTAAATAAAAACCCTCACACACTTAGATTAACCAGATCAAAGTCTATATGCTTCAATGAACACTGAATGAGTACACTTACAATAGACATTTGTAATGGAAGCTGTGAAGCTTCATATAGGATCTTAAAATTTCACTATCTAATGTATCTCTGTGCATTTATCCACCACAAACAGAAAACATTATAGTCTGTGATAAATAAAATCAGAATGGGTTGAAGCTAAGTTAGAGTACAATTCTCATGTTACCTGAAGTGAGATGGTAACTTAAGAAGACATTGGTTAGAAAAGAAAATTAAAAGTCTCTTTTGCAGTAAATTTAATTAGACATGTAATCAAACATTTCTTTGAAACAGAAACATTCATTTATAAGCCACAAAAGAATAGGAAGGAAGATGTTTTAATCTGAGGTAACTCTGGGGTAGGTCCAATGATAGGATAAAACAAGCAGCGCATTTTATGGTTTGCATTTCATTTTCACCAGATGGACTCAATCACTCGTGTCCATCCCTCCCCTGTCTCCTCTAAATTCTCCAATTCCTACACTGCATAATCCTTTCAGCGTTTCTGAGGGTTGGGGCAATGAGGTCATCCATGCTCACTCACTTCTTCTATAAGAGGATTCTTGCTTGGCTTGTCTGTGCTGGGTCCTCCCAGATGAAACATGTTTATAAAGACATGAAAACATCACAGACGTGTAAGAACAGGCTTCTCGGGCAAAGGATAGAGGGTGGGAAATAATTCCTAATCTGACTGTTTTGGACCCTAATAAGAAACACAGGCTGGCGTGAAAAATAATTGTTCAAGCATCTCCCTAGCACGTTTTTATAAAACACAATTTTTGTGAAGTTTTCTGCCAGAAACATTAGTCTTAAAACTTAGAAGCTGGAGGCAAGAACACGGAAACAATGTGGCCTCTATGCTACAAGCTTGTTTGTTTGGGTTGTCCGCCTCTCCTTCCACACTCTTTTTTTCTTACTTTCTTCTCAGTAGCTGTTATAAAACCTCACATGTCAAATAATCCCCTAAATTCAAAGCAAGAAGAAAATAATTACAAAGCAAAAATAATACCCTGTTTGCCCAGCAAGAGTAATTTACCTTTCTGAGCTGACTCAACTTCAGCTTTTTCTAGGTACTGCTATGCTCCTTAAATGTACGCCTCTCCAGCTGTGCAGACATTTTTTTCCCTGTCTCATTTTGCTTTGCATTTGACTTAGGTTATGGTTTGACAGTCCAACCCAAAGTTTGTCCCAAATTTTCATTGCCATTGTGACACGTTAATCTGCAAGTACCTTTAAGATGGGTTATAGTGGTCCTGCCATAATTCATGATCTCAGTTTAGTTCCCTTTTCCTGACCTTCTCATATACTCTTCATTTCTGCATTTTCCAAAAGACTCATCTATGTTTTAGAATGAAAGAAAATAACCTTAGAATCTGTACTTGCTTTCTGAGATGCACGGATAAAGTCCCTATCCGTATAGCCTCCACGTACCACTGCTTCATTTCCATTCCACTCTCAGCATACCCTCTGGGGACTTGTAGAATCCATTTCAGCTTCTCTTGTAACAGCACAGTTCCCTTAATTTCTCAGACTCCCTGTTGAACCATTCGTAAAAGCCAGCTGCAACTTTCTCATTCTCTCACTCAATTACAGATTCCCCAGGCCTTTGCATTCGTGTGAAATCATTCTTAAAACGTCCACGTGGGTGAAACGATGTCTGTTCATTTAGGTTTTATTTATATCCTGTTCACTTCAGAGAAGGATTTAGGAAATCTCATTGCTGCTGCTACCTGCTGAGCACATCAGGACAGAACTGTGTCCTGAGTTTCCTTGGTTTTAATTTCACACAAACAGAAGGGAAAAGAGATGCAACATGAGACAGTCTGCAGGTAAAAAATATAGAGATTTTTTTCTTTCTTTTTTTTTTTTTTTAGGCTAACAACTGCCACTAATTGTGGGCTTATGAGGGTAATTTTGTTTCCCTGTGCGACACAGGTTTCTCATAACAAAATAGGAATAATGATATCCAATAATTTAATGGGCCATTTATACCTGACACCTTTAGTTATTATGGCAACTGGAGTTTTGTGTGGCATTAAAGCAGGCACCGAGTAATCAGTCTTGCTAACTATCAGAGCCATCTAGCAGGCATTAGTGCACTAGAAATGTCGCCTTCCATTTTGTTCATGCTGCTTTAGTCTTAAGAGAAGATGGACAAAGGTTCGGCCTGTGCTGCTTCTAACCTTGCAGGAAAAGTGATCCGATTTGTCTACATCTCCGATGAGTATGCAATTTTACTTTCCTGTTGACCTTGTAGCTCTTCCTATGAGAAAATCAGAAAGTGACACTTTGTCTTTCTAAGCAGACAGAGCTTATTTTGTGAAATGACTAGCAAGGAGACTCATCGTTTCTCTAAACATTCCCTCTGAGTAGTTACTTGATTGTTCCTATAATTCTCTACAAACAGGAAATAAATGTGACATGTCCACCTTTCTGTTAAAAATACTTAATGTCAAAACAGGTAAAAATTTATATCTTCCCATTTGATTTTTTATATAAATGTGTAGATTAGATTCTTTGATCTTATTTCTCATGTCTTATGGATATTTTGTATCTTTTAAACAAAATCTAATTCTCACAGATGCTCTTTTCAAAACATTTTTTTTAAGGGAGAGAAAAAAGGGAAAGAGAATATGAATGAGATGTTTATATCTGCCTGTGCCTGAGATAGGCTGCCTAATTACATTCAGGGATAAAAAATGTAGCTGGCCTTTGCTACTTTGTGACTCCCCTCCCCCATTATCCACTGCCTCCCCAGTTTCACTACCTATCACTAGATAAGAGAGAATTAAGGATAGAGGAAAGGAAGGAATAGGGAGAGATCTCTAGATTGCTAAATCTAAGTTCTTTGTTCTTGCTTCTTCTTTGAGCATGACTATTATAAAACTATAACCAATCCTTCTGAAGGACCAACAACCACCCACCATGCCTATAGGGGCTCTAGCATTCATATATCCTTTGAAAAATTCACAGAATTCCAAATATCACCCATCAAAGAAAACATCTGCAGCTTGGATAACTGTGCTTCTGCTAGAGCATGAGGCAAATCATCGTCAGCTTCTGTGAAGCAGTCCCATGTCCCTACACCTGGGATTAAAACAAAAACATTCCTATAAAAGTTCTGTGTTTCTTTAAGGAACTCAAAGATTCAGAATTCTTACCACAAGGAAAAAGCTTTATCAAGACAATTGGCAAGAGAGAAGGTGTCTGGACATAGGTCTCTTGAGAAAAAGATCTGAATTATGTTTTAGAAACTCTAAGACCTGACCATCCTGTAAGGCTATACAAATAACTGCAGAGAAATCTGAGGTTCCAGAATATTCTAAGGCATCAGTGCCTTTCTAGCTGAGGTCACCAAAAATGTCAATGGAATATTTGCTTATGCATGTACACATCCTGAAAGCATCCACAGAATTATTCTATTCTTGCTGATATAAATTATGTCATCTAAATTAGGCAGCATCAATGCCATAAAACTCATCAGCAAATGACCTAAGCTCCTTTCTGAAGGAGAAACACCCAGCATTCCAAGAGTCACATCAACTGAGACTCTCAATTTATGACTTACTTGCCAGACATGTGATTCAGTTTGATGCCAGGTGTTAGGTAATAGTGACCTGTGGAAACCTGTCTAAGGTTTTAGTGATATTATTCCCTCTAAAGTTAAGTTTTGAAACATACTAGACCTTCTTTTGAGGCTTTCTTCTCTACTCTCTACCTAATTCTCAGTTGTGAACCTCTGGCTCTCAAGTCCAAGGTCTTAATCTTGCCTATCTAATTCCTAGATTCTACAGGTACTTCAAGTTAATAACACAAATTGAGTGATGCTATAATACACATATGAGTAAGAACATGTGAAAAATTTCATCTTTCTGGGTCTGGATTAACTCACTCAATATATTTTCCAGTTTAGTCTATATTAACGAATGTCATGATTCTATTTTTCCCTACAACTGAGGGATTCCGTTGTGTACATCTACCTAATATCTATCTTTCATTCATCAGTTGATGGACATGTAAGCTATGACATGTCATAGATATTGTGAATAGGGAAACCATGAAAATGGATAGGATGTTTCTGTGGTGGAGAGGGGCCAGAAAGACCTTACAGAAAGGGAGATAGAAAAATGCAGTTGATATGAAAAGGAACGATGAATACTGGAGAAGAGGTTTTAACAAGGGAGAAGAATGAGACAGTAAGACAGATGGGATCGTGAGGATAGTGAGGACAACTACCACTAAGGATATTTGAAAAGTGAAAAGAGCTACTAAATTACACACACACACACACACACACACACACACACACACACACTGGAGCTATCCTAAACAGGGGGAATGCAGAAGACATAAGTTGAAAATGAAAAGTCTAATGGCCATCATTGGATACCTCACACTTAATATTCCCAAAATAATGACTATTGTCATTTCTCTCAGGCAACCAGCAGAAGTGTATGGGAAGACACACTTTGGTCACCACGCATGGAAAAAGCAAGTGATTAACAACCAAGAACTTTCCTGCCTCCTGGGAAGCTTTCATAGTCTATTGAAGAGATGACAGGCTGATGGGGAAAAATGTCACAGACTCTTTCAACCAGATGTGAACATTTTGTACAGCAATAATGACAGGTGTGGCAAGATATGCCTACGAGTGCAATAATGTCATCAATGTTATGGGATTGACCACCCCACAAGAGGAAATGCATGTCTAGTACTAGAAATGAGGGTTGTCATGCTCGAGGAGCACATAGGTCTTGGCAATGAACCTGCTTACTATTATTTTTGCTAAATGGATATATTATCAAAATGCCCTCCAAACTTGTATCTCTATAGTAAAAGATTAGTGCAGCTCTAGGATTTCACCAGCAAAGTTTCTTTAACGAATGAATGGTTGTTAAAATAAAAACTCACAACTGCTTTAACTACAGAGAATAAGCATCTGTAGGCTGCTCAGTTACAAATGAGACATATCCATCACACTACCTCCCCTGACACTCATGGATTATCAAGAGAGAGGGGAACAAAAGCTTGTAAAGATCAGAAGAGCCAGATATTGGGGAGAAAAAAGACTCTGGACTTAATGGACTGCTATGCTCTATTAATTGACAAAAATTGTGGTTTATTGAACATGATCAATCCAGGCAGTGTTGCAATGTGGATGAATAGAATCTCAGGATTTATTTTTTTGTCTCTAGCTTGGGAGCTATTGATGGTTGATGGCTTTTTGGAGAGTCATCTTCCTTTAAAGAACTGCCTCTTGATATATATAGCTTCCTTTAAAGAACTGCCTCTTGTTATATAAACCAAGCTCCTTGTGTGTGTTCCCACTCCTATGAGTAAATGGGCAGTTCAAGTTGGACTGGGTAGAGTCTATTAAATGAATAAATGAATTAATGAATAAATAAATAAATAAATAAATAAATGGAAGATATAAACTTAAGAGAGGGGAACATGGGAGATAGATAGATCTTGGAGGGAGGAATAAGAATGATTGGAGAACATCATATAAATGTATAAAATTCTAAAAGAATTAAATGATTATTATATGAGAAACATCCTTGCTGTCCATAAAAATTTCCCATATTTCCTTTGTTAAAACTTGTACCAACATTTTGTTTGGTGTTTCTGCTTATAAAGCAAAGGAAATACAACTTCACTAGTTACTTATGCATTAAGCTAGAAATGGGCATTTGTCTTCTAACTTGATCCTCACAGCAGATCTGGTACTAAACCTACAGAGAAAGAAACTAGTGGAGACATGGACATAATTTGCTTAGGACAACAACATCATAGGGAATTGCCTGAACCAAAACCCAGCTCTTTCTGATTTCAAATTTGATATTGTTCACCACATTCTTTAATATTTAGTACCTGACTTTATGAAAGGAATCGTGACAGCCTCATTAGAAAACATGATTGCACACATAAACAAGAGTGGTGTCATGTTTCTTGAAGCTGTGTCTTTCCCCTGACAATTGTGGAAGTAACCAAGCATGCAAACACAGATGCAAAGTGTCTTTGGTCCTGATTCCTGCTCTCTGAGGCTCCTCCTTTTACAGCAGTGTTCTCTTGAAGGAGTCAACATTATCTAACTGTTATCTAAATTTTTGGAAAACTGAGGTTATAAAATGATATCTGGCCATATATAAATGTCACAAGGTAAGATCAGGAATAGCTGGTAAAGCCATGTAGCCTAAATGTGGCTACTTTCGTAAGTCAGTTTAATTCCTTTTTTTTTTTTTTGGTTTTTCGAGACAGGGTTTCTCTGTGTAGCCCTGGCTGTCCTGGAACTCACTTTGTAGACAGGCTGGCCTCGAACTCAGAAATCTGCCTGCCTCTGCCTCCCAACTGCTGGGATTAAAGGCGTGCACCACCCCTCCCTGGCAGAGAACATCAGATCCCACTACAGATGGTTGTGAGCCCCTATGTGGTTGCTGGGAATTGAACTCAGGACCTCTAGAAGAGCAGTCAATGCTCTTAACAGCTGAGCCATCTCCCCAGCCCTTAAGTTTAATTCCTAACTGCATTTTAAATATTTACCCACATTCTCACAGACAGATGTATCTTAGATCCATCAAAGAAGCTTCTTCTGGCAGTAGAGACCATTACAAAACATTACAGCTAATCAAAAGGCAGAGAACGGTGGACCTTGAAGTGCTAAGCCCTACATGATAAGCCTACAGCACAAGGCCTGTTTGAAGAGCCCAGGAACCACTGCAAAATAGGCCATGGGAAAAGTATGAGAGCTGAGAGGACAAGATGTCTGTTGAGAGTCTGTGTCTGTCAAATAGACAGGAAACCCTGTTCATGAGATATCAGAAGTATAGTTTCCAGAAAGAACTGAATAATAGTAACACCAATGGTCATGCCAGTATAGTTGGGGCAACATTCACAAGGCCCCATTCCTAGATGAAGAGCTACAGGCAATTAATCCCTGCTGTAAGGAGGAATCAGTCTTCCCCAGGGATAGGTCCCTTAATTGGTTGTCCAATATCAAATGGTCATCTCTGAAATGAGATGGATATTTCTAAGGAAACGGTGTCTTCCAGATACAACAGGACTTATGCACATATGAGTTCACAGAGATTGTGGCAGTATCCAAAAGACCTCCAGAAGGTCAAATCAGACAAGGGATCCTAGGTCTGAGAAAAAGGAAATGGACAAGGGGTTCCACTCCTAACCAAGAAAACATTTGCAACTGAGAAAGGGTGGCCCAATGCCCACAAGTAGTTGACAAACACAAAACAAATTACGTGGTTTTTTTCTTTTTTTTTTCTTTTGACTTTTTGTTGTTTTAATATTTGGGCTTTTTGTTTTCCTTACATTTTCTTGTATTATTGGGTTTTTGTTTGTTTTAAAATTTTTGAGAGAGAAAGAGAGAGAGAGGGAGACAGACAGATAGACAGAGGAACTGAGTTGGGTGGGAAGGAAGGAGGGAGGTAGGGAGGATTGGGGACAAGTTGGGGGACAGTTAAAGATGATTACAATGTATTGTATAGAAATTTAATAGAAGTATGCATATTAGAAACACTACATGGACCCATAGGTAGTAGCTATATATTAATTTAAGAATATGTAATAATAATTATGAATAAAAAGAGGCAATGCATTTTAAAGCAATAGTGGGTGAAGTGGAAAGAGGAGGACTAAAATGATGTAATACAAGTAAATAAATAAGCAAACAGAAAAATATTAAGAAGAAAGAGAAATAGAAAATTTTAAAAGACTCCAGTGTCTCAGACTCCACAAACAAAGGGGGAAAAATCGTTCTCCTAATGATCTCCTAACTTACTCTTACATTTGTATTTAAACTTGTCTCTGGAGAATAAGACAGAAATTAGGTCTAGAATTTATTTCACAAAGCAATGATGTTTGGATTTCTTCATAGACTGCTCAGACCCAAGAATAGTGCCATAGGAAAAAAAATGGTCAGAAAATGTCAAGCAAAATAATGGGCATTTCTTACCCACTGAAAATGAGACAGTGGGAAATAACATATAGCTAGCTAAATCGTTCTGAAACTAATACAATTTAGTGGTGTATGTGTGTGTGTGTGTGTGTGTGTGTGTGTGTGTGTGTGCATGAGGGCAACATTTGAGATGTAAATAAAGAAAATAATTAATTAATAATAAATAAATAAAATGACATTTTTCTTTGGGCATAAATTATATTTTTCTATTATTTCATTAAATTAAATTAAAATTCAGTGATTATGATGAGACTCCTTTGCACTAGTGACAGCTGTCAACTAGTGACAGTTTTTTTGGAATGACAGTTGGTTTCAATTTTGTAGACTAGTTTTGTTGAGGAAGATTCTGGTACAGAGGAATGAAGGCTGTCAGACTTAATGCTATGTGCCCCATTCATTGAGTGGACCGAGAACCTCAAGACATTACAACTCTAAAATCAGAGCTCAATTGAAATATTTGAGTTTCACTTGAGACGTTTATAATATCCATTGAGAGGTGTTTCATTTTGACCCACATATATTTCTATTTTATTTTACAAAATATCATTATTATACAAATGTTACATTTTATATTAAATAAGTATGTATACATTCATATTGAAGAAATCCAAAATAATTTCTTATGGGACCAGGGTAAAGGAAGAAGGGAAAAATAGAATCTCTTGCATTTTGCTTCATTCTGAGATATTTTATAGCAAATTTTAGAGATCCGTTTAGATTATCAAATAGTGTACATGCCCCCATAGTTGTTTATATTATTCTGGGGCATATTGAAGGTTCTGAGGAACAGCATACTCTATTATCTTCAACAGAGCTCACATAGTTTTGCTTTATAAGCTATATCCTCTAGTTTGAGGTAAAAAGAAATCCAATGCTGAGTTCAAAGAGGAAAAATAAATTAGTAGAGTAGTATGTGATGAAAGTAGTCTTAATTTCCAACAGTTAATTTGCTTTTCTTCTGATTCCATCTTGCTTGATTTAACGTGATGTGTTTTCACCAGAGCTTGGATTTCAAGGTGGGTGAAGACATGCACAGAAGAAGATTTAGTTTAACACACACTCCCCTTGTTAAGGAATGGTTTATCAGTACTTTGAAGGATTAAACAATATTCAAACATTTAAAAAATGATAGCTGCCAATTCTCTAAGCCACCTTGTCATCGTGGCTTCAGCTCTGATCACCAGCCTAGGAAACTTTAATGAGAAAAAATGAGTACAAGCCAGTCAGGCTTTCTTTCCACCCCTTGTTCTTACCATGACATTGGAACATAGGCAGGCATCTCCCTTCTGATGGGGTGATGGTAGATTGCAAGGGTTGTACACATAGCTTAATTATTCTAAGGTTATTTAGGGGTCAGTAAATCATGAGATCAAACAGAGGCCACCCTGCGTGTTGGCATGCCTCTCACAAACAGGTCTTACAATGTAAGTTATGAAAAGCACTAGACTAAAGCATTTTTTAAAAATTTAGACTGGCTGAAAGGGGGGTTGATCTTAGAACATTAATAACTTGGTTGATTTTAAGTTAAAGGATATTTCTCAGACCCATGAAATAAAACAAACAAACAAACAAACAAACAAGCCTATAGATTAAAACTGTTCCTTGAGTATGAACATTTCTTGGCTAACATATGATTTTCAAACTTAATCCAAAACATGGCCTACAAACACATGGAGCATATATGGTCCTGAGTGAGGCTCACTGGAACGTAGACAAGTTCATTTGTTTTATGTGTTCTCCCTGGCAGCATCTCCAGTGGTGAAAGGTGGCAAAAGGCAACACAATCAATCCTGCCAAATCCAAACTACATATTCTTGGCCTGACTTTCACCCCATCTAGTGTTACATCAACTATCCTCAGTGACATTCAGTAATGTCCCAAATAGATAACACATTAACTTGTTATGAGAACATAACTTCATTCTTTCTTTTCTCTATAGATATTTTATGTAGAAATAATGATAGAAAATGGTTAGGCATGTGTTCAATATTATTAATGAAATAATAATACAAAATGACATTATGAAATTTGCAGGTAAATGGCTGCAACCAGGAAAATCATCCTGAGTGACAATAACTCAGAGCCAGAAGGGCAAATATAGCATGTGCTCACTTATAAGAGGATATCAAGTGTTACATAAATGATAGGCAATTAGAGCTGATGATTGGTTGGAAGACCTGAGTGTGCCTTGAAGTGTTCTGATTGAACTTGGTTGGTCCCTCGAACTGTTGATTTTTTTTTTAATTTTTAATATTTTTTATTACATATTTTCCTCAATTACATTTCCAATGCTATCCCAAAAGTCCCCCATAGCACCCCCCATTTCCCTACCCACCAATTCCCATTCTTTTGGCCCTGGCATTCCCCTATATTGGGGCATATAAAGTTTGCAAGTCCAATGGGCCTCTCTTTCCAGTGATGGCCAACTAGGCCATCTTTCGATACATATGTAGCTAGAGACAAGAGCTCTGGGGTACTGGTTAGTTCAACATGTTGTTCCAACTATAGGGTTGCAGATCCCTTTAGCTCCTTGGGTACTTTCTCTAGCTTCTCCATTGGGAGCCCAGTGATCCATCCAATAGCTGACTGTGAGCATCCACTCCTGTGTTTGCTAGGCCCCTGCATAGTCTCACAAGAGACAGCTATATTTGGGTCCTTTCAGCAAAATCTTGCTAGTGTATGCAATGGTGTCCGCGTTTAGAAGCTGATTATGGGATGGATCCCTGGATACGGCAGTCTCTAGATGGTCCATCCTTTCATCATAGCTCCAAACTTTGTCTCTGTAACTCCTTCCATGGGTGTTTTGTTCCCAATTCTAAGAAGGGGCACAGTGTCCACATTTTGGTCTTCATTCTTCTTGAGTTTCATGCGTTTAGCAAATTGTATCTTATATCTTGGGTATCCTAAGTTTTGGGCTAATATCCACTTATCAGTGAATACATATTGTGTGAGTTCGTTTGTGATTGTGTTACCTCACTCAAGATGATGCCCTCCAGGTCCATCCATTTGGCTAGGAATTTCATAAATTCATTCTTTTTAATAGCTGAGTAGTACTCCATTGTGTAAATGTACCATAATTTCTGTATCCATTCCTCTGTTGAGGGACATCTGGGTTCTTTCCAGCTTCTGGCTATTATAAATAGGGCTGCTATGAACATAGTGGAGCATGTGTCCTTCTTACCGGTTGGGACATCGTCTGGATATATGCCCAGGAGAGGTATTGCTGGATCCTCCGGTAGTACTATGTCCAATTTTCTGAGGAACCCCCAGACTGATTTCCAGAGTGGTTGTACAAGCTTGCAATCCCACCAACAATGGAGGAGTGTTCCTCTTCTCCACATCCTCGCCAGCATCTGCTGTCATCTGAATTTTTGATCTTAGCCATTCTGACTGGTGTGAGGTGGAATCTCAGGGTTGTTTTGATTTGCATTTCCCTGATGATTAAGGATGTTGAACATTTTTTCAGGTGCTTCTCTGCCATTCAGTATTCTTCAGGTGAGAATTCTTTGTTCAGTTCTGAGCCCCATTTTTTAATGGGGTTATTTGACTTTCTGGAGTCCACCTTCTTGAGTTCTTTATATATATTGGATATTAGTCCCTTATCTGATTTAGGATAGGTAAAGATCCTTTCCCAATCTGTTGGTGGTTTTTTTTGTCTTATTGATGGTGTCTTTTGCCTTGCAGAAGCTTTGCAGTTTCATGAGGTCCCACTTGTCAATTCTCGATCTTATAGCACAAGCCATTGCTGTTCTATTCAAGAATATTTCCCCTGTGCCCATATCTTCAAGGCTTTTCCCCACTTTCTCCTCTATAAGTTTCAGTGTCTCTGGTTTTATGTGAAGTTCCTTGATCCACTTAGACTTGACCTTAGTACAAGGAGATAGGAATGGATCGATTCGCATTCTTCTACATGTTAACAACCAGTTGTGCCAGCACCATTTGTTGAAAATGCTGTCTTTCTTCCACTGGATGTTTTTAGCTCCCTTGTCGAAGATCAAGTGACCATAGGTGTGTGGGTTCATTTCTGGGTTTTCAATTCTATTCCATTGGTCTATTTGTGTGTCACTATACCAATACCACGCAGTTTTTATCACAATTGCTCTGTAGTAAAGCTTTAGGTCCAGCATGGTGATTCCACCAGAGGTTCTTTTATCCTTGAGAAGAGTTTTTGCTATCCTAGGTTTTTTGTTATTCCAGATGAATTTGCAGATTGCACTTTCTAATTCGTTGAAGCATTGAGTTGGAATTTTGATGGGGATTGCATTGAATCTGTAGATTGCTTTTGGCAAGATAGCCATTTTTACAATGTTGATCCTGCCAATCCATGAGCATGGGAGATCTTTCCATCTTCTGAGATCTTCTATAATTTCTTTCTTCAGAGACTTGAAGTTTTTATTATACAGATCTTTCACTTCCTTAGTTAGAGTCACACCAAGATATTTTATATTATTTGTGACTATTGAGAAGGGTGTTGTTTCCCTAATTTCTTTCTTGGCCTGTTTATTCTTTGTGTAGAGAAAGGCCATTGATTTGTTTGAGTTAATTTTATATCCAGCTACTTCACCGAAGCTCTTTATCAGGTTTAGGAGTTCTCTGGTGGAATTTTTAGGGTCACTTATATATACTATCATATCATCTGCAAAAAGTGATATTTTGACTTCATCTTTTCCAATATGTATCACTTTGATCTCCTTTTGTTGTCGAATTGCTCTGGCTAGGACTTCAAGTACAATGTTGATTAGGTATGGAGAAAGTGGACAGCCTTGTTTAGTCCCTGATTTTAGAGGGATTGCTTCAAGCTTCTCACCATTTACTTTGATGTTGGATACTGGTTTGCTGTAGATTGCTTTTATCATGTTTAGGTATGGGCCTTGAATTCCTGATCTTTCCAAGATTTTTATCATGAATGGGTGCTGGATCTTGTCAAATGCTTTTTTCGCATCTAAGGAGATGACCATGTGGTTTTTGTCTTTGAGTTTGTTTATATAATGGATTACATTGATGGATTTTCGTATATTGAACCATCCCTGCATCCCTGGGATGAAACCTACTTGGTCAGGATGGATGATTGTTTTGATGTGTTCTTGGATTCAGTTAGCAAGAACTTTATTGAGGATTTTTGCATCAATATTCATAAGGGATATTGGTCTGAAGTTTTCTATCTTTGTTGGGTCTTTTTGTGGTTTAGGTATCAGAGTAATTGTGGCTTCATAGAATGAGTTGGGTAGAGTAACTTCTGTTTCTATTTTGTGGAATAGTTTGTGAAGAACTGGGATTAGATCTTCTTTGAAGGTCTGATAGAACTCTGCACTAAACCCATCTGGTCCTGGGCTTTTTTTAGTTGGGAGACTATTAATGACTGCTTCTATTTCTTTGGGGGATATAGGGCTGTTTAGATCATTAACCTGATCTTGATTCAACTTTGGTACCTGGTATCTGTCTAGGAACTTCTCCATTTCATCCAGGTTCTCCAGTTTTGTTGAGTATAGCCTTTGGTAGAAGGATCTGATGGTGTTTTGGATGTCTTCAGGATCTGTTGTTATGTCTCCTTTTTCATTTCTGATTTTGTTAATTAGGATGCTTTCCCTGTGCCCTCTAGTGAGTCTGGCTAAGGGTTTATCTATCTTGTTGATTTTCTCAAAGAACCAGCTCCTTGATTGGTTGATTCTTTGAATAGTTCTTCTTGTTTCCACTTGGTTGATTTCGCCATTGAGTTTATTTCCTGCTGTCTACTCCTCTTTGGTGTGTTTGCTTCCTTCTGTTCTAGTGCTTTTAGGTGTGTCGTCAAGTTGCTAATGTGTGCTCTCTCTATTTTCTTTTTGGAGGCACTCAGAGCTATGAGTTTTCCTCTTAGAAATGCTTTCATTGCGTCCCATAAGTTTGGGTATGTTGTGGCTTCATTTTCATTGAACTCTAAAAAGTCCTTAATTTCTTTCTTTATTCCTTCCTTGACCAAGGTATCATTGAGAAGAGTGTTGTTCAGTTTCCACGTGAATGTTGGCTTTCTATTATTTATTTTGTTTTTGAAGATCAGCCTTAGTCCATGGTGGTCTGATAGGATGCATGGGACAATTTCAATATTATTGTATCTGTTGAGGCCTGTTTTGTGACCAATTATGTGGTCAGTTTTGGAGAAGGTACCATGAGGTGCTGAGAAGAAGGTATATCCTTTTGTTTTAGGATAGAATGTTCTGTAGATATCTGCCAGATCCATTTGATTCATAATTTCTCTTAGTTTCTCTGTGTCCCTGTTTAGTTTCTGTTTCCATGATCTGTCCATTGGTGAAAGTGGTGTGTTGAAGTCTCCCACTATTATTGTATGAGGTGCAATGTGTGCTTTGAGATTTACTAAAGTTTCTTTAATGAATGTGGCTGCCTTTTTATTTGGAGCATAGATATTCAGGATTGATAGTTCCTCTTGGATGATTTTACCTTTGATGAGTATGAAGTGCCCCTCCCTGTCTTTCTTGATGACTTTGGGTTGGAAGTCAATCTTATCAGATATTAGAATGGCTACTCCAGCTTGTTTCTTCATACCATTTGCTTGGAAAATTGTTTTCCAGCCTTTCATTCTGAGGTAGTGTCTATCTTTTTCTCTGAGATGAGTTTCCTGAAAGCAGCAAAATGTTGGGTCTTGTTTGTGTAGCCAGTTTGTTATTCTATGTCTTTTTATCGGGGAATTGAGTCCATTGATATTAAGAGATATTAAGGAAAAGTAATTGTTGTTTCCTGTTATTTTTGTTGTTAAAGTTGGCATTCTGTTCTTGTGGCTGTCTTCTTTTAGGTTTGTTGAGGGATTACCTTCTTGTTGTTTCTAGGGCGTGGTTCCTGTCCTTGTATTGGTTTTTTTCCTTTTATTATCCTTTGAAGGGCTGTATTCGTGGAGAGATAATGTGTGAATTTGGTTTTGTCGTGGAATACTTTGGTTTCTCCATCTATGTTAATTGAGAGTTTGGCTGGGTATAGTAGCCTGGGCTGGAATTTGTGTTCTTTTAGTGTCTGTATAACATCTGTCCAGGATCTTCTGGCTTTCATAGTCTCTGGTGAAAAATCTGGTGTAATTCTGATAGGCTTGCTTTTATATGTTACTTGGCCTTTTTCTCTTACTGCTTTTAGTATTCTATCTTTATTTAGAGCATTTGTTGTTCTGATTATTATGTGTCGGGAGGTATTTTGTTTCTGGTCCAGTCTATTTGGAGTTCTGTAGGCTTCTTGTATGTTCATGGGCATCTCTTTCTTTAGGTTTGGGAAGTTTTCTTCCATAATTTTGTTGAAGATGTTTGCTGGTCCTTTGAGTTGAAAATCTTCATTCTCATCCACTCCTATTATCCGTAGGTTTGGTCTTCTCATTGTGTCCTGTATTTCTTGGATGTTTTGAGTTAGGATCTTTTTGCGTTTTACATTTTCCTTGATTGTTGTTCCAATGTTCTCTATGGAATCTTCTGCACCTGAGATTCTCTCTTCCATCTCTTGTATTCTGTTGCTGATGCTGGTATCTATGGTTCCAGGTTTCTTTCCTAGGGTTTCTATGTCCAGTGTTGCCTCATTTTGGGTTTTCTTTATTGTGTCTACTTCCCTTTTTAGGTCTAGTATGGTTTTGTTCATTTCCATCATCTAGTTGGATGTGTTTTCCTGTTTTTCTTTAAGGACTTCTACCTGTTTGATTTTGTTATCCTGTTTTTCTTTAAGGACTTCTACCTGTTTGATTGTGTTATCCTGTTTTTCTTTAAGGACTTCTACCTGTTTGATTGTGTTATCCTGTTTTTCTCTAAGGACTTGTAACTCTTTAGCCATGTTCTCCTGTAATTCTTTAAGTGAGTTATTAAATTCCTTCTTGATGTCCTCTACCATCATCATGAGATATGCTTTTAGATCCGTGTCTAGCTTTTCCGGTGTGTTGGGGTGCCCTGGACTGGGCGAAGTGGGAGTGCTGGGTTCTGATGATGGTGAGTGGTCTTGGTTTCTGTTAGTAAGATTATTACGTTTACCTTTCACCATCTGGTAATCTCTGGGGTTAGTTGTTATCATTGTCACTGTTTAAAGATTGGAGCAGACTCTGTGTTCCACTCACCAGAAGTCTCAAAATCCTGTGGCGGGGGTCGTGGGTAGCTGGTGGTGTCAGCCGATCCTGTGCTCTAGCTACCCTGGTGCTGGTCCGGCCGGAAGAGGCCTGTGGCCCTACTCAGGCCGGTTTTCTGCTTCTCTAACTAATGCAGTCTCAGGTCCCACGCGCAATTGGATTGGAGCAGAAACTGTGTTCCATTTACCAGAAGTCTTAAGATCCTGTGGCGGGTGTTGTGGGTAGCTGGCGAGTGTCAGCCGACTGTGCGCCATAGCTACCCCGGTGCTTTTCTGACCGGAAGAGGCTTGTGGCCCTATGTAGGCCGGATTTCTGCCTCCCCAACCAAAGCAGTCTCAGGTCCCGCGTGATTGGACTGGAGCAGAAGCTGTGTTCCACTCACCAGAAGTCTCAAAATCCTGTGGTGGGGGTTGTGGGTAGCTGGCGGGTGTCAGCCGACCCTGTGCTCTAGCTACCCTGGTGCTGGTCCGGCCGGAAGAGGAACTGTTGATTTTTGTTTGTTTTCTGCCATAGGGTGAATGGTTTTGCTTTTTCATACGTACCCTTTCTTGACACCTTGCTTCAAAATGACCTAGGATCATTGAGCTTAGTTATACCAGATTGAAACCTTTAAAACCATGAGTCTTTTTTTTTAATTAGATGTTTTCTTCATTTACATTTCAAATGTTATCTCCTTTCCTAGTTTCCTCTCTGGAAATCTCCTATACCTTCCCCCGTCCATCCTCCTTCTCCTGGTCCTAGCATTCCCCTTACTGGAGCCTAGAATCTTCGAAAGACCAAGGGCCTCTCCTCCCACTGATGGCCAACTAGGCCAACCTCTGCTACATATGCAGCCAGAGACACAAGCTCTGGGAGTATTGGGTAGTTCATATTGTAGTTCCACCTATAAGGATGCAGACCCCTTCAGCTCCGTGGGTACTTTCTCTAGCTCTTTCATTGGGGACCCTGTGTTCCATCCAATAGATGACTGTGAGCATCCACTTCTGTATTTGCCAGGCACTGGCATAGAAATCAGTTTGTCAGTTCCTCAGAAAATTGGACATAGTACTACTGGAAGATCCAGCAATACCATGCCTGGGCATATACCCAGAAGATGTTCCAACTTGTGATAAGGACACATGCTCCACTATATTAAAAAACACGAGTCTTAATAGTTTCCCACTGCTGGGTTAATTTGCACAGGTAGGGTAATTTTTCAGAGTAACTAAAAGCTAACATCAAATCATGTAGGATTTTTCTTTCTCTACCTGGCTCCTGTCATTTACCATAATGTCCTCTAACCCTTTGGTTCTTATCTTATAGCAAATAACACATTTTCTTCCTTTAAAATGTTTGAATAGTGTGGTTGTGTGTGTGTGTGTTTGTGTCCTCCCATGAGTATTGCCTTAGCAAAACACCATGTGAGTCTACATCATCTTACGTATCTAGAAACTTCCAATTCAGGGGAATTTATGATATGCGTGCCCTCCTTGTCAACTTGCTTTCAAATTGCTTTCCTCCTCCTTGGGTATGCTATAAAGGAGAATGTTCTCCATAGGGGAAGTGTCTGGGTAATAGAAGAACTTAAGCTTGCAGTAGATGTTGCCTACCTTGGCACCACTTGGGAGACACCCATTCTTTAATATATCGAGGCTTTCCTGAAATACTATTGCACTTCATTATTTATGAAGACTACTATTACTAAGGATCAAGTGCTCATTTCTCTAAATTTATCTCTAAGAGTCTTCATTAATACAGGTCAAGAACATTTATTGCTTCCAGATATTTCTTTCTTGATTAATGGAATGCTGCACACTAGGCTGGTAACATACCCTGTGAAAAGAGAATAGCCTGTGTTAGTGCTAAAAACTCATGTGAAATTCTGACTAGTAGTGCCAAATATTACATTTACTTAACTCTTGCTTTATTTTCCAATTTTCAATACAAATTATATTGTCCTTGACATTAATCAAACTTTAAAAAACTTTTTCTGGGGCATCTTAAGGGTCATTGAGCCTACTCTCTGTGGTTACTACCAGGCAGAATTCATGGTCTTATGCATTGGCATGATAATCACAAATCAGTCCTCTGCAGAAAGAAAACATCCATTTTATCAAGGCACTCAAGTGTCCCAGTTACAGCATACAGCAGAGCCAAAATTCTAAATCAGCAGCTCTGCAGGTGATGCGGGAGCTAATTTTAAGCAGTGACCAAGGATATTTGACAATCTGCTCAAAAATCAACCACATCTGTTTAAAAAAAAAAAAAAGACAATTCTGTTGCTCATGAGGGATCAATCACCTTCGTTAAAGGCAATGTTTTGAGGACGGGTTGATGTAACATGTAGATACAAATTTGAAAAATCTCTTTCATTATTTTGACTTTCAAGGATGAACAATTAGAAGAGAAGAAATTTTATAATCAAGTCAGCAGTGTGAACAAATGAGCCAGTTTTACGATAGTGAGAGTGACTTTAATTTTCAATGGGTGTAGTGAAGGTGCATGGTATCTGTAGCAAAACCTATCATAATTGCAGAAAAGCAATCAACTCTCAAAGAAGTCTTTCTCTTTCCCTGCCTTTTTAGACACGGTTATTCATATGATAACAATCCCCCAGGTGGTTCTTATATCACTGCAGATTGAAGCGTTGTGGGAAACATTTCCACTGGAAACTTGAGAACTTCATTTTGGAAGATAAACCACGGAGCCATTGTTCCTCGTGTACTAATTGGGTCTAATACAAGGTTTACACTCATCTGAGATATAAGAGTAAGCTGATGGTGAAGCTCTTCAAGTGCAAGTTGAGACTAACGTAGAATTTCACCATCAGTGTGCTGTTTCTAATGCATTATTCATGGGAGTAATTCTGCTCAATTTAACAAATGCTGAAATCTTTCTCTGAGCTGGGAATGCAATGTGTTTTAATAGTAGGAACTGATTAATCAAGTGTAATGCCCAATAAAATCTAGCTGCAGGAATAATAATTTGGAATAATGATAGAATTTTTATATTGTTGACAAACTGCAAATTATCAAATATTTATTGATTAGTTTGAACTGCAAGTGATCAGAAGACTGTTAAATTATATGAACAGGTGGGTTGAAATAAGAGTATTATTATTTAACTCTACAAATCCATAATATGTAAAAACCCAACACAAAAAGAGTAATTGCCCTGAAGTCTTCACAGCAGCTTACACTTCTACAAAAAACAAACCAATTAAACAAACAAAAAATTTCTTGGGGTGGCTTTTGCATTCGCATGACCAAAACTGTCAGAAAACCCAACCCTAGTGTGAATTTTGTTGGCAAATATTTCTTGTATGACAGTTTCTTCTCAGCTGCCTCTGCTATTCTACCATGAATCTGCTACTTTGGAAACAGCTAGAGACCTACAGGCTAGGTGTCTGTCATATGTCTCGGCCTTTATATTGATAATGTAAAAGGACAAATGCTAATAGTATGTACAACCTCACATACTGCACACATACACAATGTCAAATACTCAGAGAGAGAATTGGCTGTAGGTTGCAATATTTGCCATCCCTTAAATGAAGCTTATTATACAGGTAGTCTTTGGTTAGAAAAATTGTCAAACATAATGTATTTTAGATCTGTCTTCCTCTATTTTTGTATGATTTTTAAACACATTTTTTTCAGCTAAGAAAATATTTAAAACATGAAGCAACTCTTTCATTTCACCCATAATTATTATTACATTTGTCTATGTCAATGTGGATGAATGTTCCAAAGCTTTGAATATCATTTACTCATTAGTAATTGACATCTTTCTTTGAGAATAAAACTATAAAGTCATTCCTTTAAACTTCATTAACAAAATCTCAGATCTTTCGCAATTTGAAAATAAATATTCATTTGAAATGAATTAAATGCTTTCCCTTTGGCAAGTTACTAAGTGAATCGGAATGGTGTTACCAAAGGGCACTTAAAATATCTGATTGCTATTCATTTCTTTTTTAAACAGAGTTAGATGAAAATAAAAGAATCCTTACCAGAGTACATCTGCTAAAATTATCCAGTCTTCTATATTTTCTCGATTAAGGAAATACACCATTTATATTCTACCCTTATGAGTGGAATGTAAAACACCAAACCAGATCGGTTTGATATACAATGGTTTTACTACATTTATTAATTAATTAGTTAATTAATGTGTGTGTGTCTGTATTGTTTTGGGTTTCCATGTACCATGGAGTGTGTGTGGACATCCAGAGACACCTTGTGAGGGTTGATTCTCTTCTTTCTGTACGTGGGTCCCAGGGATTAAGATCAACTTGTCACCTTGGGGGGAAATTAAGCTGTCTCAGGAGTTCCTTTATATATAACATTCTTTAATTCTTTCATTCTAATACATATTTTTAAATATGCATTATAATAAGCAGTGTCAGGCTTAAATGCCTTTTACCTTGCCCTTGTATTTGTTGCCTTGGTTACTAGATTAGATGATCTGAATTAATTGAGTCATGTAATACCATATCACTGTGTACTAGTATATGGTCAGTTCTTATTGTTCTTGTTTCATGCTTGTGTGTGTGTGTGTGTGTGTGCGTGTGCGTGTGTGTGTTAGACCAGAATTTGAAATCATGTGTCATCCTTGATCTTTCAACTTCATTCAGTAAGGGCTTCACTCTCAATGCAGAGCTGACTGATTTGGCTAGTTTGATCAGTCTACCCAGCCAGCTCGACTCTTATAGTCATAATTTTGGTTAAACAACTGGCCAAAGGGTGCCTTTGCTGTTTTAAGCCTGGTGAAACTGTGCTCATCATTTTCCTCAGACTCACCTCTTGCCTCTAATTCTACCCTCTGGGGAAGTGATATTTTCCCAGTGAGTTGAGCCAGAAACTTCACAGTAACTGTTGGAGTCTCCTCCTTTCTCTCCCATTAAATTTCCACTCTCTTCACCGGAAGAGCTCTTCAGGATTGCAGATTGAGTCAATTTTCTACTCTGTTAGTCATATTCTAAATTAAGCCACCATTACGTCTACTTAGGGAACCTGCTATGTTTGTTCAGCAATCAGTCTCTTATCCGGTTTATACACTTCAGCTACTGCAATTTCTCTTCCTGTGGAAAGAGAACAAGGCAAATGTAAACTAAAAGGCAAACAAAACAAAAAGATTTTCAATATAAGATGTCTTCATAGTGACAATTAAAAACAAACAACTGTATGCTTAGATTTTTCAAAACCTACTCTAATAAGTACTTAAACACTTCAAGCTCTCTTTTCGCCCACCCATCAAAGGGAGAGGAAAAGAAAGATAGTAGGAAATTCGGGATGTGGCTCTGTTTAGAAGTGGTTCTTGGGAGTGATTTCAAACATGAGTCAGTAGATCCAGTCCAGTATAATAAGCAAACACCAAACATGATCAGGAAGACAAAGCAAGGCTTGGCTAAGTGGGCAGAAGGCTCCACCAAATCTGCAGGCTCCACCAAATTGACAGGAGTCCAAAAAGGCAGCAAGAAGCAGCCAAAATACCATAGGAATTTCTTTGTCACTTTTCTCTCTATGAAGTCATGACACATGAAGATCAGCGAAGACCAGCAAAGCATTCCAAGACATACCAATGTCTTGCACTGTACATTGTCTGTTGGGCTATATTTATACTCTTTCCAAACATCACCCATCCTCTCAACTCTGCCTCAGCTAAACATCCTCTCACATGTCTGCTTCAGCAAAACATACTGTAATAAGACAGCTTCTCCGTGATCAGTTCAGTGGTTTCCTATGAGCATCTGCCTCTGTGTATGTCAGGATCTGGTAGAGTCTATCAGGCAACAGCTATATCAGGCTCCTGTAGCATGTACTTCTTGTCATACACAATAGTGTCTGGGTTTGGTGACTGTATATGGAAAGGATCCCCAGGTGGGGCTGTCTCTGGATGGCCTTTCCTTCAGTCTCTGCTCCACACTTTGTCTACATATTTGCTCCCATGAGAATTTTGTTACCCCTTCTAAAACGGACTGAAGGACCCACACTTTGGTCTTTCTTCTTTCTGAGCTTTATAAGGAATTAGAGAAAGGACTGAAGGAGCTGAAGGGGTTTGCAACCCCATAGAAAGAACAATATCAACCAACCAGAGCTCCCAGGGTCTAAACCAAAGAGTACACATGGAGTGACCCATGGCACCAGCCGTATATGTAGCAGAGGATGGTCTTGTCAAACATCAATGGGAGAAGAGGCCTTTGGTCCCATGAAAGCTTGATGCCGCCATGTAGGGAAATGCGAAAGCAAGGAGGTGGGAGTGGGTTGGTGGGTGGGGGCACACCCTCATAGAAGCAGGAGGAGAGGAGATGGAATAGGTTTTTTTTTTTTTTGGAGGGGGGAAGGGAATCTGGAAAGCAGATAACATTTGAAAGGTAAATGAATAAAATATACCCCCTCCAAAAAAAAAAAAAAAAAAAAAACAGCTTCCAGAAAAACATTACATGGCACAACTGAGTCTCCAAAATACAAATTTCAAATTTCCTCTTCAAGCGGACAACTATTTATACTGATATTCTGTATTCCACATAATTTTGATCCAGTAAATCTGGCTTTATATCAGATGACTGAACTATATGTGTGCTCCCTTTTAGGTTTAATCACAATGGCAGGGCTCTCGGGTTACCTACTAAAGAACTTTCCTTTCTTTTCTCCAAGATTCATCTTTTCTTGTTCCTGGAGTATGAATCATGACACATTCATTTTCTTCTTGCAAAAATCTAGCTTGGGGTCATTTATGTGACCTTACTAGGGTCGATCAGAAATAAAGGAATTATGCTTTAATTTAAAAATAATTTTGCTACATGAGGAGGGATAGAGGTTCCTAAGTATAAGCCTAGTAATTTCTCCATTTTTCTGTTTGCTTTACTATGAGAGAATCATTAAATACATTGATGCCATCCAATCATGAGACAAGAGATATGAAATCCCCAGACTAAGGAACAAGCTGTAGGAAATAAAGATACTGGAACTACCAAAACAACATTAGAATCTTTCACTTCCAAGACCTGAACAAGATCAAACCTTCTAGAACCCCAGCATGGATAGGTAAGGGCCTCATGAAGTTCCTCCCCTAGCTGAGGAGCTACTGGCAATTGATAACTGCTCTAGGAATGAGAGCAAGATTGCTTAAGGAATGGGGCCCCTGAAATACTCCCTATGCTAAGTATACGGTTACATACCATTTTCATATGGACAGTACCAAGTGAACTCAGAGGTCTTAAAAACAACAAAGAATACAGGAATTGGAGAGGGAACTAGGGACAGACTTGGAAGGCAAGATACAGTGGTTACACTTGATTCAAATGTATGATGTATGATGTATGTATTAAAGTCTCAAATAATAAAAAAAAGTGACATTGTGTTTTAAATAGAAACAAATTTAAATGCTTAGGTATCTAATTATTTAAGTACAAACATAATTTATTTTTGTAATAAAATGTGTCCTGTCTGTTCTTAAATGAGATGATTTAGGTGGAAATTTAAGTCATTGGTTTCTTACTGACCTTTCCAAATCTAGATATCAGATTTCATCTTCCTTCTGTCACATTTGCTGATGCTTTTCTTCCATCTTACTTTGTTACATCTTTTTTTTATTAGATATTTTCTCTATTTACATTTCAAATGTTAACCCCTTTCCTAGTTTCCCCTCTGAAAAATCCCCTATACCCTCCCCCTCCCCCCTGCTCCCCAACCCACCCACTCCCTTTCCCAGTCCTGGCATTTCCCTATACTGGGGCATAAAACCTTCACAGGAGTTAGGGTCTCTCCTCCCATTGATGACCGACTAGGCCATCCTCAGCTACATGTACAGCTAGAGCCACATGTCCCACCATGTGTTTTCTTTGATTGGTGACTTAGTTCAAAGGAGCTCTGGGGGGGGGGGTACTGGTTAGTTCATATTGATGTTCCTTCTATGGGGCTTCAGACCCCTTCAGCTCCTTAGGTGCTTTCTCTAGCTCCTTCATTGGGGAACTATGGATGATTGTGAGCATCTACTTCTGTATTTGTCAGGCACTGACAAATTCCCTCAGGAGACAGCTATATCAGGCTCCTGTCAGCAGACTCTTGTTGGCATCTGCCATAGTGTTTGGGTTTGGTGGTTGTTTATGGGATGGATTCCCAAGTGGGGCAGACTCTGGATGGTCATTCCTTCAGTCTCTGCTCCGAACTTTGTCTCTGTAACTCCTTCCATGGGAATTTTGTTCCCCCTTCTAAGAAGGATTCTGAGCTTCTGGGCTAATATCCACTTATCAGTGAGTGCATATCTTGTGTGTTCTTTTGTGATTGGGTTACCTCACTCAAGATGATAAACTCCAGATCCATTCATTTGTCTAAGAATTTCATAAACTCATTGTTTACATCTTATTGAAAAAACCTAGAACATTTTTTTTTTTCTGCTTCATATCATCCAAAACCAAACCTTTCAGTGGCCAACACTTTTAAATGCCTATTCAATTCTCCTACAGGCTGATAGGTCTATGTTAAAGGAAGCAGTGGAGGTGAGAGGCCTTGCTTTCCTTCAGATCAAATATAGGAATCTTTAAGTTTTTTCTTATTAGCTCCTGATTTATTATATATAAAAAAACATTACCCTGAAGCACATTCCTTTTAAGCCTAGCAAATGGACCTATTTATTCATTTATTTATTTATTTTCCTGGAAGGACTTGGAATTCAGCAGAAGACACCAGCTGGTTCTTGCCTTTTCTTTGACAATTATTTTATTTTATTTCAACATTTTTAGTTTTTGCTTTACAATTTCTCACAAATGTTCAATGTATTTTGTCCATATTATTCACTGCCTTTTTTATCCACTCCAACTCCTGCTCCATGCTGTCTTCCAAGCAAGTGACACTTCTTTCGTGCTTGCTTTCTCTTTCTGTGGCTTATTAGGTTGACTAGGGGAGCTGGGAATTGCAGAGGGGAGTATTCACCAGATCATGGGCAACTAATTTCATTTCTTTTATAATTGAGCTTGTTGTTTTTAAGTTTACTTTTTCATTCATGTCAATGAGTTTATAGATAGAAAATGCTAAATCTCCACAAAAATAACATGGAACCCAGCAATGTGCTCAAGGAGGTTTCAGGATTTACCACTTTTGTTTTGTTTTGTTTTTTTGTTTTGTTTTGTTTTGCTTTTTTTTGTTTTTCCAGACAGGGTTTCTCTGTATAGCCCTGGCTGTCCTGGAACTCACTTTGCAGACCAGGCTGGCCTCGAACTCAGAAATTTGCCTGCCTCTGCCTCCTGAGTGCTGGGATTAAAGGTGTGAACCACCACGCCCGGCTTACGTTTCAGGATTCATAGTCAATCAAAAATATCAGTGGCATTTGTGTATTCTAGGAGTGGAATGTATTAAATGAAGGTCAAAGATGAAATTTCATTGATTAAACTATGAAACAGTGATGAGGGTAATTTTAGAAGAAACATACACAAGAATAAAAGAAAACTAGAAAAATGGAAAGATATCTCATTTTCATAAAATATTCACAATATTCAAGTTAAGCTGTATATTTATTAAAATCTCTGTAAGAGTAGAAATGGAATTCTTGTAATACGTAGAAAAGACTACTAAAATTAGTATATAGCCCACATCACAAAGATAACTTGTCAAAATAATAAGCTGATTAGCATATGATAGCTGATTTCGAAACATCCTGCAAGGGTGCAGCAATGCAGAGTGGTTTTCATATAAACACAAAGAAGAGTTGCAGTCTTTTCCAAAATGTTAAGAAGAGTGAACCCCCATGAACAAAAGTGGAACCAGATACCTATATCTTACCAGAGTAAAAATCAATCCAAAATTGATTAAAATCTTAAATATAAGATCTAAAATTAAAAATACCTCCTGCAAAAGCATAAGTGGACTTTCAACATCATCAGAATGGGATTTTTATTTAGAAGACACCTAAAGCACCAATGTACATAGTAAATCAGATAAAATCCACAAAGGTTTTGTAAGCTTCTGTACGGCAAAAGACATAGGCAATAAGACATAGGCAATAAGACAGCAACCTACAGATTGGGAAAAAATTCTTCACTAACCCTATATCTGATAAAGGGCTAATATCCAAAGTGTATAAAGAACTCAAGAAGCTAACCACCAAAAATCCAAACCTAATCAAAAAAAAAAAAAAAAAAAAGGGTAATAGAACTAAATTGAGAATTCACAACAGAGGAATCTCGAATGACTGAGAAATACCTAAAGAAATGTTCAAAGTCCTTAGTGATCAGAGAAATGCAAATCAAAATGGCCCTGAGATTCCACCTTATATCAATCAGAATGGATAAGATCAAAACCTCAGGTGATAGCACATGTTGGAGAGGATGTGGAGAAAGAGGAACACTCCCCCATTGCTGGTGGGATTGCAAACTGGTACAACCACTCTGGAAATCAATCTGGAAGTTTCTCAGAAAATTGGAAATAGATCTACCTGAAGATCCAGCAATACCATTCTTAGGCATATGCCTGAAAATGCCCAACCATGTCACAGGGGCACATTTTCCACTATGTACATAGTATCCTTGTTTGTGATAGCCAGAAGCTGGAAACAAACTAGATGTCCCACAACAGAAGAATGGATACAGAAAATGTGGTTCATTCACACAATGGAATACTATTCAGCCATTAAGAATGAGGACATCCTGAGTTTTGCAGGCAAATGGATGGAAGTAGAAAATATCATCCTGAGTGAGGTAACTCAGACCCAAAAGGAACTGCATGGTATGTACTCACAAATAAGTACATACTGACTTATTAGCCAAACAAACAAACAAACAAACAAACAAACAAACAGTACAGAATGCCCAAGATACAGTCAACAGAACTCAAACAGGTTAACTAAATTCTTAAAAGAAGAAAAATCCCACTTTTTAAAAGCTAAAATGTATTTATTCCACAAATAAAATAGTTTATTATGCTATATGTTTTATCTAGATATTGTCCTAAAATCACTTAAAATGGTAATTTAATGTTTGTTGCAATCATCCAAAGTTCAACAATGTATTCAATAATTTTATTATATAAAAATATATATTATATAAATAAATATATTCAATAGTTTTATTGTACCAGTCTCCAATGCATCCTATTTGCCATTTGCATGCAAAATATTGTAGTCTTTATTTATATTTATTTACAAACACTATATTTATAATTTATTTGTATTATATGTATATTTTTTATATAAAGTTTTTTATATAAAATACTTCTTTCCACATATTATCTTTTAGGGTTTCTATATAATGATTTTCCATAAAAATTTCTAAAACTCTGAATTTGTTTTAATCCCTTTAAATTTTATTTTTACTTTTATTTATAAACATATCTCTATGCCACATGTATGCTGATACTCCGGTGGGCCAAAAGAGGACACTTGAGCCCCTGGAGATAGAGTTATAAGTAATTGTGATTAGTACAACATGGGTCCTGGGAGCTAATCACCAGTCTTCTGGAAGAGCAGAAAAACTCTTAACCATTGACCCACCCTCTTTCCTCCAAACTCACAGTTTCAGAACTGGATTCTTATAATTAAAAAGCTTTATGTTGCAATACCTTTTGGTGTAGCTACAACACAAAAATCAAGTGAGTATTTCTTTATTTGTATTTAATGATTTTTCTAAATAGAAATTAAGTAGATATAACTGCCATCAGATTTTTAGGACCAAAACAAATTTGTGAATGTGTTCATATTTTTTCACACATATTTCTCACATTTTGTAAGTTGGATTGTGTGATTTACTTCAGTGCAAAAAAGGACTACAGCAGGGGATATCAAATAATCACCCCAACTAAAGATTGCAAGTTGTTCACAATTCTTAGCTCCTTTGTTCTGTAATTATGTATATTTCCTTTAATAGTATTAGTAACTATCAAGTATCACATTCATTTTGGCACCAAAGAGCAATGATAAATGCCTTTTTCTATGAAAAAAGAAAGAAGCAGAAACAATGTATTTGCCCAAAGTTGCTTCTGCTAAGCAGAGCTCAGAGTCGAATGCAAGACAGATCCTGAAAGGACAGTTGATGGCTCACTTAAAATGTTTCAGCAAATAAAACCAGTATATTCTTTCCAAGGACACTGTCTGAACCTTTATAGTTGTTGTAGATGGTTATATAACTAAACACATACCTTCTGAGCTACTGGGTTGGTTCACAGTTTCCTAAACTCAAAATATTTGGGGCGGTGTGTGCAAAATTCTAATGTTAAAATAAAATGCCTAATTTGCACAAAGGCCCCAGGAAATTTCCTGTTTTCCCCATTAGTTTTATGCCACTGGACATTGTAGTATTGCTAACAATTTGATGAGGGTGATGGAGTGAATTAGTCCTCCAGACTTTGAAGGCTCGTGGAGTTATGCCCGTTTGGAAGCACTTGGTTATTTTGTCTGAGGAATGTCAACGCTGGCAATTTTGTGATGGCAATTTGTTTTTCCATCTGTACCATACATTTAGACTGTTGTAAAGAAAGGAGATTATACTGTGCATGCAGACACAATATAATATGTGTTGCCAATGTGATTTTTTTCCAAGGAGAATTCACCTGTATGTTGGACTTCTGTGACTGCCCACATGGAATGATTAAATACTTTGAGAAGTCAGAAAGAAGTTCAAAAGTGACAAGAACAAATATTAGCTGAAGCCTGAAGGCTGTGTTAGGGTAGATTACACAGCTCTTTGGTAACAAGCACCTCTCACATACAGTGATGTCACAAAGCTCCACAGAGCGTTCAAAAGCAGGAAAGCAAGAGCTGTTAGGACAACCAAACATGGATGAGCATGGGAGATCTCCGCTATAGCTGCCAACTCGTCTGTGTTTAAAATCTTGTTCTTTCAGTATCTGATGCTTGTTGAAATTGCATTGCATAATCTGATTTATCACTCAGATGAGTAATGTAGATTTGGGTTGTTTCGTAACTTAACTTTGAAATAGAAACAAGATTTGCAGCTTTTGGGGGAATTCATTTGTCCAAGTCTTTGCCTGTTGTGTTCAGAAAATTTATTAATGTAATATTGTAATCTGAAGAATTAATGTTGCATCATTTTCTCAATCAAGATATAGTTAGAAGGGAATTTTAGAGAAAATTGGAGGTTTGAGACAAAAGTAGGAAAATTATTGCTAAATTATTCTTCTTTATTGGTTATTTTAATTATTTACATTTCAAATACTGTCTCCCTGGTTTCCACTTCCCAAAACCCCTATCCTAACCTCCCTCCCCCTGCTTCTATGAGGGTGCTCCCTAACCCACCCACCTACTCCCACCTCTCTGACCTAGCATTCCCCTACACTGGGGCATTGAGACTCAACAGGACCAACGGCCACCTCTCCCATTGATGCCAGATAAGGCAATCCTCTGCTACATATGCAGCTGGAGCTATGGGTCGTCCCCCCCCCCCATGTGTACTCTTTGGTTGGTGTTTTAGTCCCTGGGAGACCTGGGGGAGTCTGGTTGGTTGATGTTGTTCTTCCTATGGGGTTGCAAACCTTTTCAGCTCCTTCAGTCCTTCCTCTAACTCCTCCATTGGGGTTCCCCTGCTCAGTCCAATTGTTGGCTGCGAGCATCCTCATCTGCATTGGTCAAGTTCCGACAGAGCCTAAAGCATTTTGAACTGTATCATTTGGTAATATTTTGATTTTATGGACTACCGACTAAGCTGTGAGACCTTGAGTAAGTCATTAAAAGACATCAGTCCCCCTTGCTTCAGTGTCATTGTTTGAAGAATGGTGTTAAGAGAGAAAATCTACTCAAAGATGGAGAACTCAAGTGTTATGATGACCAATGAAACAGTAGTTGTCACATGTACATCCTATTTAAGCCATGTACAAAGCTTTCATTATTATTGCATGCCATTTCTTACAGTCTGGAATATCATTAAAGGTTTTCTATAAACTAATTTTAATAAGCCACTGGAAACCATTAAATACAAACTAAGATTAAGATACTTTATCTGGGGAGTTTGTTTTCGAAGTTTGTGTTCTTTTTCTATAGTGCTAGTATTTGAAGCCCTTTCTGTGCATTTTACATTTTTATACACAGAAAAAAAAGCTCTAAATTGTGATATATTGTTAGCAAATTAAAGTCTATGCTCATTATAAATTATTTATTTTATTTTATTTCTTTTTTTGTTTTTTTCAATTTTTTATTAGATATTTCCTTCATTTACATTTCAAATGCTATCCCGAAAGTCCCCTATAACCCCATACCCCTGCCCTGCTCCCCTATCCACCCACTCCCACTTCTTGGCCTTGGCGTTCCCCTGTACTGGGGCATATAAAGTTTGCAAGACCAAGGGGCCTCTCTTCTGCTACATATACAGCTAGAGACATGAGCTCTGGGGGTACTGGTTAGTTCATATTGTTTAGGAGAAATTGTGCAGCATTAGGTTGAATGCATAGTATTATATCTTGACCATATAAGAAGATAATAGGTAATTTAAATAGATAAGAGTAAACATTTAAGTGACTTGAATAGTAAAAGTATAGTACTTACTAGAAGAGTTTCGTGTCTCTAGCTGCTTAAGACATGTTTTGCAAACCAGTCTATGTAATTCTGTTGTTAATGTATTCCTGTGGAGATCTGCATATCTTTGTGCTCCTGGAGTGCATGTTAATTGCTCACCCACAAAACAGTTGGAAACATCATTAAGATGAGTTTTGTAAAGTGAATAGAGATTCACCGGATTGTATTTGGTAAATCTGTGAAGTAAATCAGGATTAATATAAGGGGAAAAGACACTGCAATTGCCAACTTATTTTCTTTGGTATATAATAATAATTGAGACCCTTGAATTTCAATGTCCACAACCATGGTATAGAAGATTTTTCTTTTCATTTTTTTCAGTAGTTACTCATGTTAACTAGAAATGACTCAATTTGTGCAAATTGTGAGATTTCCACATCAAGTCCACTAGTTATTCTCCTAACAAAGGCATCAAATTGTGCTTTTATTTTTTAAAAGAAAAAATAGATGTTGTCTCTACACCTGAACTTTAAGCATAAACAAAATTTTCCTTTTAGTTTGCTCCTTCCTTCACACTTCCCTTTTCTCCCACTTACATCGCTGTAGTACATTCTTGATGTCATATAATATCCTCACAGGAGCAATTGCATAAGCATCTAATGGGAAGGAGAATGTGTGGATGCTAAATCAAGGTCTGTTATTGTACCCAAGAGATGCTACTGAATTGTCTGCAAGGCCAGAGTACACAAAGCAGGGACCAAGTATGAGAGCAGACCTTGAAGTGTTAGCTTTGCTGTTGCCAGTTTGTATCTCTTGCTTTCTCTTTGAGGCAGGACATTAATTCTTCCAGTTTTGTAACCTTAGGTGGAATCGTATGAATAGAAAACTTCTATTTATACAGCACACAGCTATAAAACAAAAGCTTGATGATACTATTATGCCTGACAGCTAGACCAGTAACCTTTGTCATTTCTTGCCAGTCAGTTAATGTCTTCGGTGTTATGTCCTAAAAGCTGTTACCTATGCAGTCTAGTCAATAATTAAAAGTCACATCTTATTTAATTTATGATATCTTAGTTGACTTTTAACATCAAGAACAGAATTGATTCTATCATGTTTCTTTAATGTTTTGGAGCTTTGATGAGTGAACTAGTAATGTTTTAAATTAATAGCTCTTCTTTGCTGCCCAAGATGGGAGAGACTTCTGCATGAAGGTTGTGTATGTATTGAGGTTGGCCAGGTGCCCATTCAATTTATACAATCACAATTCTACCTTCATTCGTGACTATTAAACTTTAAGAGAAGATTGATTTTTATGTTTATTTTATAAGCCCATTCTAGCTCATGATCAAAGAAATCATTTCCATGATGGCTACTTTCTACCAAAATTCTTTTATTTATTTATTAAAAAAAAATGAAACCTGGAGAACCATGTCAGAGTTTTAGGAAGGGGAGCCTGGCTTCGAACTCTGGTATAGTCTCCTAGCCACAGCATAACTAACTGTGATCTCATTTTGCTCCCCATGATTGCCAGAGGTGTGGTTGCTCTGCTGTTAAATCTGTTTTGTGGACTACTCACCACGACTCTGTGTTACACTCTGGACTACACTTTCTGAGTCCATCCATGCAGTGATGTTCACCTACATTGATCTTGTCATCTAACCACTGAGAAGAATATGATGAGAAGCATGAGCATGCAGGTAATTATCTGATTTACACTCTTTGAGGTGCATGCCTACGAGTGGCAGACATAGATTATAATGACTCGATATTTTAAGCTTTTTTTTTTTTTTTTTAATTTTTAAATGTCCATACTGGCTGCGTACTTAACATCCTCACCAATGTTAAATGAAATTAGACACAAATTTAAGTATCATCTGTTTTCTTTTATGTGAAATCAGATGAGAAAGTTGCTATGGACAATCAAAGGGTAAAGGAAGATGAGTAAGAAAGAGAGTGAGCACAATCTAAGTGCTCTCTATGCTGTAGTGAATGGCACAGAAAATGACATAGCGAATCCCCCTGCCGTTTAATATTAATATATACTGATTGAGATTATAAAGTAGATAAATATGTAACAACTCTGAGGATTTGACTACTGGGTGTAGTAATTAGGTCTTGATAATATTTCAGCATAGACAATGTGGAGAGAAACCTGCTTCTGTATCGCCTCTGGCAATTTCTCCTTCAATCCACTTCTGAGTAGCATATCAGGTAGGAATATTATTGGACTAAATGTTCCCCAATCACGATGATAAGAACATAGTGTTATATAGAACTTGTAAAATCTGAGTGTAATTTTCAGAGTGCATATTAACTTTGCTTTTGAGAAAAAAACCCCACAAGGCTCATTAAGAAATTCAAGAAACTTTGGTTTCCATAATTTGCTTGCAATTAATAATAAAAGCCAATGTATGATTCTAAATGTAGGTTTTGTTCTTAATATTAATAAAAATAATGGAAGTTTTTCCTTTGGTATTGAGAAAGGAATAGACCATGGATGTACCTTTTATTTTGAAGAAAATTTGAACATTTTTTTCTGCACCCCAGGACAAAGTGGATAAGCAACCTTAATCCTAAGATTACAGCATTGAAATGCATTATACAAGAATACAGAGATTATAGCATTAGGTGGTTGAGTTCAAAGCTCAAACATATACTTAACCATCAGTGTATATTTGAAAAACTTGCTTAACTTTCTCAGACAACCTTAAAACTTATAAATCAGAATTTATACATATAAATAAGGTATAGTTATACACATAGCAATCATAGACCTTGAGAGAATGAGGCGGTAGGACTGTGAATCAGAGGGAACCTGGACTTTGCATTAAAACTCTGTATCTGGTATTGGGCAAGGGAAAAGGACTGAAGTGCTGAGGGCCAATAGAAAGAATGGAAATAGGCAACCTCAGGAGGTAGCAGGTTGGGGGGATCATCCAGAATACAACAGAAACCTGAGAGGTGAGAGACTCTCAGAACTCAAAGGGAGGGACCTTAGATGAAATGCTTGACAGTAGGGAGAGGGAACTTAGAGACCACATCCAATGGGAAGTCAGGGCATCAAGTGCAGAAGGGGGTTGCCATACCACAGTCAAGACTCTCACCCATAATTGTTCCTGTCTGAAAGAAATGCAGGGATAGAAATGGAGAGGATTTGTTGAGGGATTACCTTCTTGTTTTTTGTAGGGCGTGGTTCCCGTCCTTGTATTGGTTTTTTTCTGTTATTATCCTTTGAAGGGCTGGATTTGTGGAAAGATAATGTGTGAATTTGGTTTTGTCGTGGAATACTTTGGTTTCTCCATCTATGTTAATTGAGAGTTTGGCTGGGTATAGTAGCCTGGGTTGGAATTTGTGTTCTTTTAGTGTCTGTATAACATCTGTCCAGGATCTTCTGGCTTTCATAGTCTCTGGTGAAAAATCTGGTGTAATTCTGATAGGCTTGCCTTTATATGTTACTTGGCCTTTTTCTCTTACTGCTTTAGTATTCTATCTTTATTTAGTGCATTTGTTGTTCTGATTATTATGTGAACTAACCAGTACCCCGGAGCTCTTGACTCTAGCTGCATATGTATCAAAAGATGGCCTAGTCGACCATCACTGGAAAGAGAGGCCCATTGGACATGCAAACTTTATATGCCCCAGTACAGGGGAACGCCAGGGCCAAAAAAATGGGAATGGGTGGGTAGGGAAGTAGGGGGGAGGGTATGGGGGACTTGAAGGTCCAGTGACAGGCCCAGCTCAGGGGGAGGTCCCTAGTACTGAGGTTATGAAGTGCTCACAAAAAGGGACCTATCTTGACTACCCTCTAAAAAACCCAACAAGCAGCTGAAAGAAACAGATGCAGATATTTGCACCCAACTAATCGACAGAAGCTGCTGACCCCTGTAGTTGAATTATAGAAAGACTGGAAGAACCTGTAGGCAGCCGATGCCTAAAAGATGGCGCCAGTCTCTGGTACACCATCTCTGTAAACAATACCACTGTGCAGGCGCTGGCCCGAATCTGGCACCAACCCCTCTCGGGTGGGTGCATGCAAATTAAGGTGTGGGCAGACTGACCAATCCCAGGAGGACACAAAGCTTTTCCCTGTGCTGGGGTGTATATAAGGAGTCCTCCCTGGGTGGCCGGGGTTCCTGTAGCATCAAGGTGTTCCTGCAATAAAGCTGTTGAAAAGAATCCGACCATGTTGCATTTTCCTTGCCAGAAGAGGTGGGCTCAACAAGAACCTGAGGAGGAGGGCAACCCTGTAGGAGGACCAGCGTCCCAATTCACTCAGACCCTCGAGATCTCTCAAACACTGGACTCAGGGAGCATAAATCAGCCGATATGAGGCCCCCAACACATATACAGCAGAGGACTGCCGGATCTGGGTTCAATCTGAGAAGATGCACCCAACCCTTAAGGGATTGGAGGCCCCAGGGAGTTTAGAGGTTTGATTGGATGGGTGGTGTGTGATGCAGACATGCTTGTAGAGATGGAGTGGGGAGTAGGTATGGGATGTGGACAAGCCAGAGGCTGGATGGGGGAGAGGAGGGAGAGAATAAAATCTGGAATATAAATAAATAAATAAATAAATAAATAAATAAATAAATGAAAGAAAAGACTCTGTATGTCCTCATTCAAGTTTATGGGATTATTTTTTTTAAATGAGTGGCATGGTCCCTCCCAGAGTTCCCAGATGCTCTCTGGGTGGTGTTTCAGTCCCTGTGAACCTCTGCATAACAGATGTGCAGCTTGGTCCTCAGGTTGGATCTCTAACAGCAGGAGTAGAGGCTGTCTCACTGTTGCCTATCCTTGGATTCCTTTCCCCTAACTGGGCTGTCTTGTCTAGCTTCAGTAGAAGAAGGTGCACTCAGTCCTACAACTTGATATGCCAAGGTAGGTTGATATGCATGGAAGTTCTCCTGTTCTCTGAGGAGAAGGGGGCGGGGGTAAAGGAAGAAGTGAGATGAGAGGAAGGGACTGGGAAGAGAGGAGGGAGAAAAAGCTCTGATTGAGATGTAAATTAATTAATTTATTTATTTATTTATTTATTAACTAAAACAAAGTGAATGGCATGACAAAGCTTAGGTATCTCATACATGATGATGTCACCCAATGCAGATTCTCCACCAATAACCTATAATTGAAAGAATGATAGAGATAGCAGGCTGGATGTTTAAAATGTGTTAGCCTTATTTTATTAATTGGATGAAAGAAAAACTCAGTTATGAAATTAAGGAGAATAATGTATGCTTGATTGTTAAGTACAAATTTCATTTCTTTGTATGCTGTAATGCTTTAGATATCTAAAGTGCAAAAGAGAAAAATAATAAGTCTAATCAGATTATATCCTAAGAATAAGTATGCAGAATATCTTATTGATATTTGGCCAGATTATTAATAAACACCCACATTTATCAACTTTCTTTAAACTGTTGTAAATATTCATATGTGCTCTATTTTAATCTGTTTTGTTTTTTATCTTTATTTATTTATTTATTTACACTTCAAATTTTATTTCTCTCCCAGTCCATTCTCTGACTGTTCCACATCCCATACCTCCTTTCCATTCCCCTGTCTCCACAAGCATGTCCCCACCCCACACCCCCACCCCACCTGACCTCTAAACTCCTTGGGGCCCCCAGTCTCTTGAGGGTTAGTTGAATCATCTCTGACTGAACCCAGACCTGGAAGTCCTCTGCTGTATATGTGTTGAGGGCCTCTTATCAGCTTGTGTATGCTGCCTGGTTGGTGAACCAGAGTTTGAGATATTTTGGGGGTCCAGGTTAATTGAGACTGCTGGTCCTCCTACAGGGCTGCCCTCCTACTCAGGTTCTTCCAGGCTTTCTCTAATTCAACCACAGGGGTCAGCATCTTCTGTCCATTGGTTGGGTGCAAATTTCTTCATCTGACTCTTTCAGGTGCTTGTTGGGTTTTTTAGAGGGTAGTCACGATAGGTCCCTTTTTGTGAGCACTCCATAGCCTCAGCAATAGTGTCAGGCCTTGGTACCTCCCCTTGAGCTGGATCCCACTTTGGGCCTGTCACTGGGCCTTCTTTTCCTCAGGCTCCTCTCCATTTCTATCCCTGCAGTTCTTTCAGACAGGAACAATTATTGGTGAGAGTTTTGACTGTGGGATGGCAGCCCCCCTTCCTGTAGGAGGTAGGCTCTATAAGTTCCCTCTCCCTACTGTAAGGCATTTCATCTAAGGTCCCTCCTTGTGTTGATTTAAAGTATAGCCTTTTTATGAAAAAAATTCAAAGAAGATTTGAACGATATAGCTTAGATAGCCCCATGCTTTTTAATGGCTTGACTTCCCTCTTCTACTTCTTCATTTTCTTTTCCTCCTTCCTCATCCTCCCCTTTTATTTTGTATTTACTATTTTGTATGAGCTTAACTTGCTATTTAATAGGGAGTCATTTCTGTTTTCATTAACATCACAACAGTGGATATTGAGCATCAAATTTCTAGGAACACTGACCATTTGAAATGGAACCTTAAAGAGATATTCTATATTCTCTGCACAGGCAAACTTTTGAGGACCTTAATAGTCTATGCACCCCATCTTGAACTCAGAATAATACAATCAAACTGGAGGCTAGATTAAGACATTTGAATGTTTTTAACTCTTTCTAAGTCACTTTGAGTTACCCTTGTTCTTAAACTCCTTTGTTTTGAAGAATAGATTTGTGCCAATGTATGTTATGTGTCATCTTTGATCCTTTTTGTAACTAGTTATGTTTGAGTTCAGTAATGACAAATATGTAGATTTAGTTATGTTTTAGATTTGAAGATTTTTAATTGCTTTTCAGCTTTTATCCCTCTTCAACATTAAATTCTCTATGGCCTAAATTACAGGTACATGAAATCTCTATTTTTTTTTTTTCATGTCTCATGGGTTCCTAGACTTAATGGCTCTAGTTTCTACAGTTCTACCTCTCAGTTTTCTAATATTTCTTCAACCACTGATGTATCCTGTGTATTTTTCATTTCATATATTATGTTTTTAGCTCTAGAAGGTTAATTTGAAACTATATTTCCAAATTTCTTTAAATTTAAAATCCTGTGCATTATATGTTCAATAGATGCTTCAATATCCTTATCTATTGGGACTGACTTTGTTTATATGGTATTGAGGATTTATACATTTTCCTACTTTTTTATTCATGGTAACAGTTTATTATATGTGAATTCTGAATTTGGCTTGGGTATTAAATATTTCTGTATTGCTATGAATGGACTTGAGCATTATTTGCTGCCTGATATATGTTATCATATATACCACATCTCATATATTTATCTAGTTCAATGTATTTTAGACAACCTTGTTTCTCAAAAAGACAAAATAGGAAGTTCAAGCCATCTCACTTGACAAATCATTTGCAGTCTAAATATTCCTGAACAGAATGAAAGTATATATTAAACAACACAGAAAAAGTATAGGCATTTTTATTTATTGAGGAAAGGAGGAAAAAAATGGATTTCTCTTAGAAACCTTGAATATAATTGTAGTTTCATATTCTTGGCATAAAAGAAATCAGGGTGGAGCAAATGGGAGTTGAGCAACAGTATAATGATGAAAATCATAATATATTTAGTCTGTTTTTCCCCTTTGTCTGGTTTTCATGCTAATCTACTTGGTGCAGAGGCACTTATGCCCTTTTCAAATTCTCGATGTGAATGATATCCAGTGAAGGTATGTGAATGTACAAAATACCAGCTGATAGGTGTGAAAGAGGCATTTAAAGATGTAATCAATTTTTCAAGGGTGATTTATGGCTTTAGATGAAAACATTTTACATTGCAGAGTGCATTAGTTATTATAAAACCAGTATGCATTAAACAGAAAGGTAGATAGAATGGATCCATTTATTCTACCTTTGTGGAATCACAAGTAGTTGGCTGATGATTTGACATTGGGAGAAGCTTGCCATGAATGGTTCTGTGGTGATAAAATAAATAAATTGGAAAAATAAATTAATCACCATACTGGATCCATTGAAGAACATTTCAAATTTGCCTTATTTTTTTTTTAACAGAACCACATTGACCAAAATAATCAGGCTTGGTTTTATAGGAGAGTGCTAACATTCATGTTTTCACCCTACAGAATGTGTTTTGCCACCTGATTTTTGTTTTATTTGTCTGAGTTCTGTGTAAGTAGATTCATGAATACTTAGAATTCCCTTTGTTAGTTTAATTATTCACTTTTTAGTCACATAACTTTTGAACTTAGTTATATTTGCATGCCTAGGTCAAAATGGACCTTTAATCCTTGAAGCTAACCTTCAAGACTTTTAGTAAGGAACACTATGACATGTCACCTCTGATGCTGGACAACACAGGGAAGCCTGCTAAGTGTTGCAATCCAGATTTATCCTTCCTCCTGAATCTGTGTTTTGAATTATTTTCCCTTCAATGTGTTAGTTCTTTTTTCCAGCTTGAGTCTTACTTTATTTTCCTTGCTAGGGCCCATTTTATTATTCCACCATTTCCCAGTTTAGTATCATCTGCAAAATGCATTAAGACCCTGTTTACTTCTTTGCTGAGGTCTCTGAGACACAGAGGCTCATAGACGTGGGGTCAGTATATGCATTTGCTTTTCTCTCTTGCACCGTTTACTGCACTGGCTTGTATAAAGCAGTGCTCAGCCTACTACCCAGGATTTCTATGGATAAGAGAGGTTTTTTAAACTCCATATTCATAACCCATAACAGAATGGGAAAATAAAATAGTAGTAATAAATTCCTCCTTTTAAATTTGGACTAAAGTTATCTAAAATATTTATTAATTATCCCTCAGTGCATGTTCAGACAGGGCTAAGCAGAATGCAGGATAAAATAGAAAGAAATCTTTGATGACTTCTCTTGAGTAATTTACAATTTAAGTAAGAATGATATTCATATTTTCTACTTTTTCTTTCTAGCTATCTAAATATGTATATCATATATATATATATGCATACACACATACACACACACACACACACACACACACACACACACATATATATATATATATATATATATATATATATATATATATATATATATGAAAATCCAGGAGGATATACAATCAGCTGTTGCTCTGTGTGTAGCAGAGGGCATTTATGTGTTAGCAAACCAGCTTAAGTGAATTCTGAGGTCATTAACACAGCAAATCTGTGGTTTTCCAATGACTTTACACACACATGCTCATAAACACACATTTTTTTTATAAACTCATGATGAATGTATATGAGATCACATAAGAGAAACTATCTACCTTGCAGTATACAGACACACACACACACACACATACAGATGCACACCAACACACACTTTTTTTTTTTAATTCAAGACAAAGTACAGAAGGTTATATAAGAGAAAAAATATCTGCCTTGCATTCCATTACTGACACATTAGTAAACTAAAGGGTCATTTAGTGAAAGAGCTTAAACAAAATTCTGATCTCAGTGAATTCTGATCTCAGTGTTGTTGGGCAGGTAGTGCAGAGTTCCAGTTATGCACATCCAGGGCTACCTCTTGAAGAATCTTTTATAAGCATCTCTGTCAATAAAACACTTGTGGCCAAAGAGCTGAGGCAGGAAATAGGAAGTGTGACAACCAGCAGGAATAGAGAGAATTCTGGCAGAGTCAAAGATGCAGGAGATTTGCCCTGGGATGTTGAGATGGACGTAAAGAGACAAGGACGGGATTGAACCCAAATTAGCGTAAAAGGGATAATACATTAAGAACAAGTCATAGAATGAGCTGAAGCTCATGGTCTAAGCATTTATTAGTAAATGTTTAAGTTCAGAGTCATTATTTAAGGAACTAAGTTGCCGGGAGGAAGACTATAAAGTTTCAACCTCTCCAGGAAATAGGGAAGTGTATACAACACTTCCACATTTGAATCTGTAAATGTCAACTTTTTTTTCCTGGCAACTTTTCTTGGAGATTCAGGTTTCATAATTTCTTAGAGATGAGAAATGAGGAATAATTACTGAGAAATATTTCATGCTCATTAAATTACATACAACATGAAATGTTTTTCATATTCATTGCCAGGATAAAATATTCTTTTCTCTTCAAACATGGATTTATTTCATGGAACTACACATTTTTCTTGCTAAAAGTAAATATAACCTTTTAAAAGATGTCAATTAATTTATTCTAGTGAATTCAAGGATTCTACATCCCTCACCAATGTTTTTCCTTGACAATTGAAATTGGTTCATGAAGTATTTTTGACCAGCTAAATCTGATGACTTCTCTGCTCTCTAAGTTTCATACCACAAATGTCATAAACAGAGACCAATGAAAAGTACATCCTACATTCCAGCAGGCAAAAGTATCATGGAGCTTTTCTTGTGGCTGGTAAAGAACAGGTTTGCTAATTAGAAAATGACCACTTGAGCACATTGACAGAGTTATTTCCTGACCTACATTGTGTATATGACTGGCTTTCTATTATTTGAAACACTGAGTTCCTGTAAAAGGTCAAATATAATATGACATGCATTTAAATGTATAAATTTACATGTAATTAAGTATATAATTATTAAAGTTTAATCAACGCACATTAAGAAAATGATAATGGTTTGTTTTTTCAAATAATTAAAAATTAAAAATGATAATTATAAGTATATGTTACATTAAAAAAAAAGAATCACAGTTTACACTCTTCATGCCTCTAAATTTTGTCAGAGATCTTTACCTACCCTCTTAATTCTTTCAACAAGTTGAGCTGCCTGCTCTCCATTTCTAAGCAAAATGACCATTGGAAATGAGTGGAGAAAAGGGTTGAACTTCAGCAGTGAAGTTCAGTTTCTTATAGATTATAAGACAGTAACAAGGTTGTAAGAGACTACCATGAATAATTATGGACCCAAATTGGATAACCTAGAAGAAACAAAGAAATTTCCAGTCACAGATAACAATTAAGGATGAATCATGATCTCAGAGTCTAAACAGATTGAAAGCAAGTGTAAGAATCATCAGTAACTGAAAGTTTTTCATCAAAGGATGCCCAGAGCCTTATAACTTTGCTGAAAACAACACATCCAGAACTCATTGAACATGGAGAGTTTGAATTGGTACCAAATAGAGCCTTCACCCCTATGTAATTATGCTAACAAAGGAGAAATGTAAAACCAAATATTACTACTCTAAATAACATGCCTTCTAGTGACACTGATACCTAAAATACATAAAGACTCAATGAAGAAACAGGATTAATTTCCCTATGGACATAGAGTCCAAAATTCTCAGTAACATACCTGCAAACTGACTCCAAGAACACATGAAAAAGGTCATCCACCATAATCAAGTGGGATCCATCATAGTAACCCAACAGAAAGACAACAAAAACAAACAAAAAAAAAACAAAAACAAAAAACAAAAAACAACCCCCCCCCAAAAAAAGTTCATCTCATTAGATGCAGAAAAGGTTTTTGATAAAAATCTAACATCCCTTCATTACAAAAGTTCTTGAGAAAGTAGAGATAGTTGGGACATATCTCAATACAATAAGGGTAGTTTGCAGGAATCCACCAGGGAATTCTGAGAAATATTTTCAGCAAACTAGCAGGACACATAATTAAAATACAAAATCAGTAGCCTTCTTATATATAAATGACAGATGTAATAAGAAAAAATGATGGAACAACACCTTTCACAACAGCATCATATATATATATATATATATATATATATATATATTATATATAATATTGGAGTAGCTCTAGCCAAGCAAGTGAAAGACTTTAATGAAAAAAATTAGACTTTGAAGAAAAAAAACTAAACAAGATATCAGAAGATAGAAACATCTCCCATGCTCATGGGTAGGTAGGATTAACATAGTAAAAATTGCTATACTACCAAAATCTCTCTATAGATTCAGTTCAGTCACCACCAAAATTCCAATAATATTCTTTTTTGTTTGTTTGTTTGTTTTTGTTTTTTCGAGACAGGGTTTCTCTGTGTAGCCCTGGCTGTCCTGGCACTCACTTTGTAGACCAGGCTGGCCTCGAACTCAGAAATCCACCTGCCTCTGCCTCCCGAGTGCTGGGATTAAAGGCGTGAGCCACCACGCCCGGCTCCAATAATATTCTTCACAGATCTTATAAGGAAAAATTTCTACTTCATATGGAAACACAAATACACACACACACACACACACACACACACACACACACACCCTTGATGTCTAAAGCACTCCTGAATGATAACAGAAAAGCTGGAGGTATACCATTTCTGATTTCATATTGTGTTACAGTTACAGTAAGAAAACACAGCATAGTATTGGCATAAAAAAGTTACATTGACCAACGTAACAGAATTGAAAACTAAGACATAATTCTGCATACTTATGAACATCTGAATTTTGAGAAACCACCAGACTGCATCTTCAACAAACGTTTCTGGTCATATTGCCTGTAAAGGATTCAAATATATGCAATCTTGTCACCCAGTACAGAGCCCAATTCCAAATATATAGAAGACCTCAACACAAGGATGAAGCTAATAGAATTGAAAATGGGAAGTAGGCTTGCACTCATTGGTGCCGGAAAAGTCATTCTGAACAGACAACAGCTAAAGAGCAAACAATAACAGTTAATGAAAGAGACCTCATGAAACTGAAAACACAAAGGACACTATCATTCAGAGAAAGTAACAGCCTAAAGAATGGGAATACGTTTTCTTACTAAATACATGAGTAGAGGGATAATATTTAAAATATAAAAAGAACTAAAAAACTTGGACATATAGAAAACAAATAGCCGAATTAAAAATTTGGTAGAATTCTAAAGAAAGAATTCCCAAAAGAGGAAACTCAAGTGGCTGAGAGGCACTTAAAGAAATATTCAATATCCTTCGCTATCAGAAAAGTGCAAATAAAAATGACTTTGAAATTTCATCTATATAAGTCAGAATGACCAATATCAATAAAACAAATGACAGCTCATGCTGGCAAGGACACAGGAAAGGACAACACTCATCCATTGCTAGTGGGACTTGTTCAGCCACTATGGAAATCAGTATGCTGGTTTCTCAGGAAGATTGACATTGATTTACTTCAAGATCCAGCTATGCCACTCTTGGGCATATCCCCAAAGGATGCTTCATCATTCCACAAGGACACTTGCTCAACCGTGTTCATTACTTCTGTATTCACAATAGCCAGAAATTGGAAACGAATTTGATGTCCCTCAGTGAACAGCTCTGCACTCTTAAAAGTCTCCCCATACTATCCCTCCCCTTGTCCTCAGAGAAGGGAAAGTCACCCCCTCCAGTTGAGTACCATGCCACCTTGGTACATTAAGTCACTGCAGGATTAGACACATCCTCTCCCACTGAGGCCCGACAAAGCAGTCCAACTAGGGTGAAACAGATCCAATGGCAGGCAACAGATTCAAAGGAAGCCCCTGTGTGAGTTGCTAGGAGACCCACATGAAGACCAAGATGCATATCTGCTACAAATGTGTAGGGGGTCTAGCTCTAGCCCCTGAATGCTCTTTGGCTGGTGGTACAGTCTCTCTGGGCCCCCATGTGCCAATTTAATTTGATTCCATATGTCTTCTCATGGTGTCCTTGACCTCTCCAGCTTGTTCTATCCTATTCCATACTCTTCCACAAGACTCCCCAAACCATAACTGATATTTAGCTATACATCTCTGCATCTGTTTCCATCAGCTGTGGATGAAGTCTCTCAGGAGACAGTTGTGCTAGGTTCCTGTCTCCAAGTATAACAGAGTGTCATTGTTTGTATGAGGGGTTCATTATCTCCCATGGGATGAGTCTCAAGTTAGGCCAGTCATTGCTTGGCTGTTCCCTCAATCTTTGCTCTATCTTTATCCCTGTTCATCTTAGGTAGGACAAATTTGGGGTCAAAGGTGTGGGTGTGTTGATGTGCCCTTCTCTCTGCTGGAAGTCCTTCCTGGTTACAAATGGTAGCCAATTCAATCTCTATATCCTTATCTGCTAGGTGTGTTAGCTAGTGTTACCTCCATAAAGTCCCTGAAGCTTTCCTTGTCCCATGTCTCTGGCTAGTCCAAGAGATGTACTTCACCAATTTCTGTTCTCTCTCACAGCCCTTTCCTATCCTACCTCTCCATACTTGATCACCACCATCCTGTTACCCTCCTCACCCCATCTTCCATTCAGTTTCTTCCTTCCTCCACCTCCAATGTCTATTTTATTTCCCTTTCTGAGGGAGATTAATACATCCTCCCTTTGGCCCTCCTTATTACCCAGCTACTTTGTGTCTATGGATTTGTAGCATGGTTATTCTGTACTTATGGCTAATGGTCACTTATAGGTTAGTACAAACCATGTATGACTTTCTGGGTCCAGCTTACCTTACTCAGGACCATACTCTCAAGTTACATCCATTTGCCTGAAAATTTCATAATGTCTTTGTTTTTTCATAGCTGAATAGTGTTCAGTTGTTTAAATGTACCACATTTTCTTGATCCTTTCTTCAGTTAAGGGACATCTAGTTTTTTTTTTTCCAGTTTCTGTCTATTATGAACAAAACTGCCATGAAAAAGTAGAGCAAATGTCCCTGTGGCATAGTGGAGCATCTTTTGGGTGTATGCTCAGGGGTATATAGCTGTATCTTGAGGTAGAACTATTCTAAAATTTTCTGAGAAACTGCCAAACCACTTTCCAAAGCTGTAGTACAAGTTTAGATTCCTACCAGCAATGGAGGAGTGTTCCCCTTGTTCCACCAGCATGTGCTGTCACTTGAGTATTTTGATCTTAGCTATTCTGATGGGTATAAGATGGAACCTTAGAGTTGTTTGATTTGCATTTCCCTAATAACTAGGGACATTGAACATTTACTTAAGTGTTTCTCAGCCATTAGAGATTCCTCTGTTGAGAATTTTAGCTCTGTATCCCATTTTTAATTGGGTTATTTAGAAAAAAAACTCTTAAAAAGGAGGAAAAATAGTATTGTTTGAACGAATAAATAAAACTCACTAAAACAAGCATGCTGATACATTGCAGGCCTGTATAAATCTTTTATGAAGATAAAATCCTGATATGTACAAAGGAACTAAGGAATGACTATTCTGCAATATAGGATAGTACCAAACAAATATGGCGTTCATATATGGCAATTATATTTCCTCTGGTTTGTATGAGAAGATGTGAAAATTCTAGACTTATTTGCAATTTGAAAAATTTGAAGTATAAATGCAGTCAGGCTGGGGAAGAACTAAAGTTGGAATTTAACTTTTCAGATAGTTTTATTTTTCAGCTCCAGTGACTTAGTTGCAGAATTCATTAAGCTTCCATTGACTCTTGCATTCCTGAAAATGTTCCCAGAGACATGATTCCAGATCCCACTCTAACACTAGCCTTTGCAAAATTTACAAGAGTTCATGAAATAGTGTTTGACTATTTTTGTGCTTCTGACCTTTAGTTCACATGGGCATGCATCCCTAGTAAATTAATGGAGTGCATCTGGAAAAGGTCTGGGAGGTTATCTTACGGGAATCCCTCCTCCAGTGAGATGTTTTTCCAGCCTTAGCCTGAGCACTTCCAGGGACTTGGCTTTCTGTATTTTCTCAGGGAATTCTTTGCAAGTTGATGATATTTTCCTTGTATTATTCTAAATCATGCCCCTCTGCTAACAAAATTGACCCGCTCATCTTACAAAAACTGATTGATCAGAAGACAAACTTTTACATTTCCACATTAAGTTTTATTTAAATGAAAATGTACTTTTAATAAATTAAATTTAAATATTTTTGACATTATTTTTACAATTTTCTTGACTTAAATAATTTTGCAATTAAATCAAGTTATTTGAATACTTGTTGCTATAACTGTTAATTACTCAGAATAAATATTTCCTGCAAGATAACACAATTAAGTATTATATACTATTTTAATTTTGTTTTATTGTTTACATTAATAGCCTCTACTTCATTTTTTGTTTTATCAGACTTAATCCAGGCCCTTTCACTTACTAGGTGTGATGGTTTGAATATGCTTGTCACAGGGAGTAGCACTATTAGGAGGTGTGGCCTTGTTGGAGGAAGTGTGTCACTGTGGGGGTTGGCTTTGAGCCCCTCCTCCTAGCTGCCTGAAACAGTGTGCTTCTGACTTCCTTTCAGTGAAGATTTAGAACTCTTGGTTCCTCCTGCACCACATATGCTTGGCTGTGCCATATTCTTGTCTTCATGATAATGGACTGAACCTCTGAACTGGTAAGCCATCCCCGATTAAATGTTATCCTTTATAAGAGTTGCCTTGGTCATGGTGTTTCGTCACAGCAATGGAAAACCTAACTAAGACAGTAGACAAGTGCTTTGCTATTGACCTACTCAACCAGTTCAAGAAAGTGTCTCTGAAATAAATCTTTGATGGAAATGATAAAAGAAAAAAATTCAAACAGTGTTGGGTATAGTGAGAAACGATAAAGAGAGGGACCAGAGGTTGATTTTAGTTGGGAACTATAGGAGGACTTCATCATGAAAGTGATAGGATATTCCTTACACCATTATAGGCTAGTCTTCTGTGAAGCATCATCACCCTTGCCCATCTGGGAGAAGTGTAAGGCATGGGGCTGGAGGAAAAATGAAAGACAAGGGTTGGAAGGTTTCCTTTCTAGCAACAGCCAAATAGTACTGTATATAGATGTTGTTGCCTGCTGAGTTATTTTAGGTTACCTGTTCTTAGTTCTCAATAGAGCTCATTGACTTCATTTTGATATTCTGCTATGCCCTCTATATTGCTCTCAAAATCTCCTCTTATTCCCCAGTATCTATTCCAAAGAGATTTTTGAACATTGAACTAAATCAATTGTTCTAAAGATAAAATGGTAATAGCAAAATTCAGTTTTGAAATTCTCCTTATTTGACACCTCTCTACCTTCAAACTACTGAATCCTACTCCTGGACCATTGCTGAGTTTAACTTTCTTGATGAAGATGGCCTCCAATTATAAATGCAGGTTCAAATAAACTACTGGTAAATGACAGTAAAAACAAACAAACAAACAAAAAACCCAACTGGCTCCCTGTTGTTGTCTAGATTTGACACATTATCAGATTCATGGGTTAAAATCTTGATCCCATATTTGGGGTCTCATCAGAAAGTGCTAGGAACTTTAAGAGGTGGGGCTTAGCTAGAGATCAGCAAAAGCAAGATTTATCTTTATCTTGCTCTGGCCCTTCAAGTCTATCACCTCTTTGCTGTCTACCTCCAGGTTCTTTTTATTATTTTTTTATTTTAATTTTTTGCTTTCTCTTTCTTTTTTGATACTTCTGTTTGTGCTCTTCATGGGCCTGAATGTAGTTCAGTCAACCAACAAAATACTGAGTGAAACCTTTGAAGTTGTGAGCTAAGATAAACTTCCCCAGATTTATGTTGTTTCTGTCAGCTATTTGTCATAGAGATGACATATGTTCCCTTATTCTGTAACTAGTTTTCTGAGTCCAAGGGAGAAGTACCAATTATGTTCAATCATCTAATTTTTTTTAAAATAAAACTAGCTGGCATGGTTCTGATTTACAATACCAACCCAAATAAAACATAAAACAGGAGGGACTAGGGTTTTCTCTTGATCTACAAGATACTCTTTATAGGGGGTCTTATTTTGAGACAAGATCTCATTTGGTGATCTCCGCTGGACTAGAAATTGAGAGTATTCTCCTACCACAGCTTTCTATGTGTGAAGATAACAAGAAAAAGCCGCCACAGCCAGGTAAATTACTTATAATCCATCTCGGTGTAATATAAAGTTTTAGAAGCTAAATAAATCTAACAATTATTTCATAATTTTACCACATTAAACAAATTCCTTTTTAAAATTTGCAACTAACTGGATAAATATAACATTTATTACCTTAATGAGGTACTAATGTGCACTACTATAATCCTAATAAATTATGAACTATCACTAATTTTCCTTCTAAATATACCACACTCTGTAATTTCTCCATATTGTCCTTTCTTTACATTTATTGCCTGCCAGTTTGTTACTTTACACATTCCACTATATTATTTTTCTTTTATTTATATATCTTGAATTATTCTGAGTCGCTTTGTGGGCTCTGCTCTTACTGATGTATGACATTCTTAATTTTTCATTCACCTCTGGAAATTTTCTTCATTCATCTATGGTTCATATTGTTTGAAAGATTCATTTTGGTTAAATTGACATCCTTTAAGTACCTATATTAATATATATTAGGTAGAAAGCAACATTAGTCATCTAGAAAGTGGACATATCCTCAGGATATATCATTATCCTTTCAAACGATCTCCGTGTTCATTTTTAATATCTCATTTATTCTCATAGATTGGCCAAATATGTAAAAATATTTCTCTCTATTTATTTCTCTGCTTTAGGCAAGGATGAACCAATCTATATTTATATTATTTTGTTGCTTCAGGAAAGGAAGCATCAAACTAGGAATGAGGAACTTCATATAATTTACTTAATAGATGCCCTAACTCCTGAATCTGAAAGTGATTCCTTTACTTCTTCATATTCTAAACCTTTTCCTAAAGAAATAGCTCTGAGCTATATTCTTTTAAATGGACACATCTAAACAAATACTGAAGACATTTTAAAAATGATCAAATATCCCTCACTATGCAGTCATGCATCTTTGAATTTAAGCTCTAGTTCTTTCCAATGAAATTCCTAGCCTTACAAAAACATGAAAGCCTCCACTCCCTCTCACTAACTATAAAGTATCTAATCCTTATATACAAAACTTTCAATTAAGGAAAAACATCCCTATCCCTTAAGAAGAAGAAATAAAGAGTAATAAAAAGGAAGAAGTACATTGTTTATGTGTGGAAAGAATTTAAAAAATATATATATGATTTTATTGGTGGCACAAATCTACCCTTGATTTGTAACTTTTCAATAAGGCAATTTTTAAGATCTTGGGTTTTAAGATGCTCATTTCCAAAATTTCTTAGAATGATTCATCTAGTTGACGTCATTATTTAGCCAGATATAGTGGCCATCTCTAAACCACGTAAAGCACAATACCAAAGTGAAATCTTTCCCCTTCTATGTTTGTCATGTCAGTTTGCCTTTAATAAACCCATAGAATACCAAACATATAAGATCAGAATATGAACTCTCTATGACACACCGTATAGTTAATATATCAAAAATTCAGATTAAAAGTCAAGAAAGCTACAGGAAAGTTTCCCCTATAAGGATGGTACGTAAAAGTACTACAATTTCTGTGCCATTCATATTGTAGTCTTCTATATTTGTTATATTGCTTTTCTTGTTATTTTTTGTAAATGTGTTCTGAGGGCTGCATCCTTATTTTATAAGATATCACATTGGAAAAAATCAATTTCTTGTCTTGACACAAAAGACTTCATATTGCCTATATCTGTTGGAGTTCCTGTTAAATATGATGATTGGATTAGACTTGAATGGTCCCCCTAGGGCTTGAATAAGACATGTTTGATATTGAAGCAGGTAGAGTACAGAAGACATGGATAACTGTCACCCAAACATACATGCTTTTCCATGTGATGTAGAGTAATTAATGAGAACCATAATTTCTCATATCTTCATGGATTAGGCTTCTATGAACTGTACTACCTAATGGGATATGTGTAGAAATGACTTGGGCTACTTCCTAAACTCACACAACAAATGTCCCTTGTATCCTCCACTCCTCCATTTTTCCCCTTAGTGGTCAGCTTGAATGGTGACAATGCCTAGTGCAGTTTTACAAACTGCATGCTAAAATAAGATAGCTTCTTTGCATTTAAATATAAAATGTGGCATGGAGGATGCCTTGGTTTGCCATCAGGCTTGATGATCAATTCAATCTCTGAGACCTACAGGAAATAAATAAAACATCGACTCTCAGAAGTTTCCACTCATTTCTCCACCCATAATGTGGCATCTGTTAACCCCCCCCCAAAATTAATAAACAACTATCAAATATGCTTTAAAATTGATTTCAACATGAGACATTGAAAGTAATTTTTATTTGTTGGGTTGGTACTGAGGTGTGAACTTAGAAACTTTTGCATACTAAGCAAAACACCACAGCTGTACATAATCTGGATCTACTATAATCTTTGACCTAGGATATAACTTTAAGAAATTCTGTTAGAATTATGACTTTCAAAGTAATATTTTCTTTTTCAATATTTTATTAGTTAAAGTAGAATGACCATGTACATCCACTAAATCTTCTCTGTATGCTGTCATTTATTATTTTCTCTCAGTTCCTACATTGTGAATCTCACTTTCAATTTTTAAATTCCCCTTTCCTTATTCTCAATTCTTTTCAATACTTTTACTGTCATGAACTCATATACACAGGACTCAGAATTCCTGGAATTATCAGGAAAAAATATCCTCTTAGAATTGTCAACTCATTATTTTACTCAGTATGGACAACTAACATAATCTGCTGCTGCTGCTATGACAGTCTCTGGATGTGGCAACCATTGAGGATCATTGACCTCATGATGACTGTAACAATTTATTTCTTCACAAAAATCTTGAATTTTTTACATATTCACTTTGCTTGGCTCAAGCTGACAATGAATTGGCCACCGCAAGTGGAAAGGGAAACCTTTCTTTTTAGTTTCTCACACTGAGTTTACTTAAGTGAATTTCTCGAATTTAACTTCTTAACCATATGAATCTAGAGCTTGCCAAAGGGAATATATATATATATATATATATATATATATATGTATATATATATATATATACACAGTGAGACATAAAGTAATGACCAATTTCAGCTTGCCAATTTTAGGCACTTCATTTTTTTTTATTACAACAGAAGTTTTCCTCTCAACAGATATTAAAAGCAGTATTCAGATGATTATATTCTGATCACAAGAGCTGACACTGTCCAAGTTCATATGCAATATTCTTGTAATTCAGATTTTCAGAAGTTAATTTCTGAGTTGTGATTTCGCTTGGTGTTGAAGATATTTATGTTGAGGAAATGGAATGTGTGGCTGGAAATGAAAGGCCTCTGTGAGATAACAGTTATCTTCAAACACAACAGACAATTCATGGAACTAAGACTCAATCTTTGAACAAATCCTGTGGTAATGTTAAAAACAGCCACCGAATGAGAGACATTAATTTTAGAAAAACAGATGAAAAGATCCTCAAAAATATGCTTCTCCAAAACTGTTCTACAAGAACAGAAATAATACTTATGATATCTGTCACCACCACCCTGCTCCCAACTCCTGCTGAGTAGCTGCAGGTAGTTGATGGCTTTCAGTCAGTTTTCTTTACTGAAAGACTACTCCAGCTCCAGTAGACAGCCAGGGGCACAGGCCCATACAAATAGAATTAAAAAGACCCAATGGGTTAAATGGATTTGAAAAACAAGGAGGGAAAATAGGGGACCAGGAGGGAGGTAAGAAAAGGTTGAGGTATTTAAATTAAACAATAACCTTAAAATAAGCAAAAATGCTTTCATACTATTGATTACATAATAAAATTGATAATATTTAGGAAAATAAAATATCATATGAAGTTGGAATAGAATAGTGGTGAGGAGCATAGTGTGGAAAAGAAAGGGAAGAAATAGAGGATATATTTAATTGAAACATGTAATATAAATGAATATATTCAATATAATTGCTTATGAATGTCCCAAATATCAGTTATATATTTTAATGAACATTTCTGGAATCCTCTAATATCTAGTGGTGGCCTAACTCATCACAGATTGCTTGATACTCAGCTTGATAGCCTCAGAATCTTCCTCCGTGTGCCTTATTTAAGTAGGATCTTATATTATATAGCACTCCTGACCTTCCTTTTAGGTAAACTTCTTTGGATTTTTTTCCCATTATAGTTTCTTTTTCTCTGTAATTTAAAAAATACTATAAATTTTGTTTTTAACATCCTTACAGTTTCATTAACCAAGAATACCATTGTAAAGAATCTGTACCTTTCCATTTCTTGTGTATTCTAGAAAGAAAGTACCTTTATATCAGTTCTGTGGACATTTTAAAAATAAAAGTTAATAGATTACTAAAACATCCTGTTGGCTAGTTCCTAACATCTGATAGGACTTTATTTTTACTACTTTATCTATAACTTAAAATCCCAGAAGATTTCACTATTAGTAGATTTAAAAGAAGGGAACCCCATGGAAAAGGGGAGGAAGAATTGTAGAAGCCAACGGAGTCAAGGACACCAGGAAAACATAGCCCACAGAATCAACTAAGCAGGGATCATAGGGGCTCACAAATGCTAGGGCAGCAATAATGGAGCCTAGGTGGGTCTGAGCTAGGTCCTCTACAGATGTGTTATGGTTGTCTGCTTGGTATTTTTATGGGACTCCTCCACTGGGGATGTAAAGTCTCTACTTAGGATTTAAGTTCTGAGAGGCCCCTTAATCACAAACATGCAGAAATATGTGTACATATGTGTACATATGTGCTTATGTGTGTATTTGAATATATACGTATAGCACAATTGTAGACAATTGCACACAAACAAGTAAACAAAGCCAAACAAAAGTTATACAATAATACATATTATATAATAACTGTTATATATGTTTGTTTGTATATAGCTTCCTGCCTATTAATATGATGGCTCTCCAGGCTAATGATCTCTGCCAAGGACCAGTCATTGGCAGAGAGCATATTTCATTACATATGATGGTTTGTACATAATTTATTCTTTCTCTTAGATGAGGACAGTTTCCAAATACTTGTTATAGAAATAGAACACACTATTACATAGGGATATGATTGAATACTGATTCTCAATCAGAATTTGCTATTCTTTGGGATCAATATACTTGTTTACTTATTACTTGGTTGTTTATTTTTATTCATTAATTTATACATTCAACAAGTAAGGATTTCTGCTTTTTAATGGCATGCATACTAAAGCACAAAACAATTGTGAATCATAAGAAGCAACAACACTATTATATATGACCAAATAAACAATTTTAAACTGGGAATTCTTGTGCATAAATGCTAAGGTGTGTTATCAGAGTATTCAAGATTGATCCTTATTATAATTTTACATCTTGACTCTTTATAATATTGAAAATGTACTAAAACATTTTTATTATTAAATTATTTGTTTATGTTCTAAATGTTGCCCTCCTTCCCAGTCCTCCCTCCCAGAGTTCTTCCCCACATCCCTCCTCCCCATTGCTTCTGAGAGGTTGCTTCCTATACACCCTAACTTACCCTTCCTAGCATACTCCTTCCTTGGGGCATCAAGTCTCTACAGGATGAGGTGTATCATCTCTCAGTGAGACCAGAAAAGGCAGTCCTCTATTACATATGTTCATAGAGCCACAAACCATCCCATGTATGCTCTTTGGTTGATGACTTAGTCTCTGGGAGATCCCAGGGGTCCAGGTTAGTTAACACTGTTGTTTTTCCTATGGGGTTGCCATCCCATTCAGCACCCTCAGTCCTTCCCCTAAGTCTTCCATAGGCATCCTTGACTTCAGTCCAGTGGTTGGCTGTGAGCATCTCCGTCTGTTTCAGTTACCTACTGGTAGAGCGTCTCAGAGGACAGCCATGCTAGGCTCCTGTCTGCAAGTACTGAACATGGCATCAGTAATAGTGAAAGGATTTGGTACATGTCCATGGGATGGATCCCAAGTTGGGGGTCACTAGATGACTTTTCCTTCAGTCTATGCTCCATTTTTGTACCTGCATTTCTTAGAAAGGAACGATTCTGGGTCAAAAATTTTGAAGGTAGGTATCCCAAAACATTTTCAAAGACTAAATATTAGTCTTCTATTATGATTTGAAAAATGTTATGAACATCAGGTGATTCAATGTATTTTTGTCAATGTCAAACTGTTGAGAGGAAAGAACATGAGAGTTTATGAGGTCTTGGCTCTGCCTACTTAAGAGACATTGTGGCATATGTTTTAAAAAAAAACACTTGAAAAGAAAGAAAACCATACTTGATTCTTCAAATCTTAAAGAAATAATTTAGAACTTTCAATATTAAATTTCTAATTTATGTTTTAAACTATGAATATAAGTCCTTTGAGAGAGCTTATCTCGTGAGCTAATGGACCTCACATAGCCAAACAGATGGGAATTTAGCTACTGAGATCATCTTTTCCTAACGTTCTGGGAGAGAAATGTGATTTTTCTTCCAAATAACATTGAAGGAAGTATAATTTGACTATGAGTGTTTGAGATTTATGCATGGATATTGAGTAAAACACAGTCAGTTATAGGTCCTTCATTGGCAGAATATGCACAAACATGCACTTGTGACATTGGGTGCAGATACAGAGCCTATATATGCTTGATGTGACTGCCAATTTTAAATTGAAGTTGCTGACAAAGGATTGATTTGACTCACTTGTGGGTTCTCATATACCACTGTCAATTCCTCTAGTTGTCAGCCTAACTGAAGACTTTATGGGTTTGCCAGATTTAGAGTTTGTGACATGACTCATCAGAGATGTTTCTTCCCAATTTAAAAATCTCATGTATGAAGCTTTACTAGGTAAGATTTTTAAAAGTTAATTATTTTATTTATATTCCAGATGTTGTCCCTCTCTCAGCCCCCCCTCCCCCAAGTTCTTCATTCCATTCCCCCTCCCCTTCACCTCTGAGAGGATGCTGCCCACCCTTAGCATTCCCATTCTCATACTCTGGGGCATCAAGTCTCTAGAGGATTAGGGGCATCCTCTCCAACTGAGGTCAGTCAAGGCTATAAATATGCCCAGAGCCACGAACCAGCCTATATATGTTCTTTGGTTGGTGGCTTAGTCTCTGGGAGCTCCCAGGGATCCAGGTTAGTTGAGACCTCTGGTCATTCTATAGGGTTGCGATCCTCTTCAGCTCTTTCAACTCTTCCTCTAACTCTTCCACAGGGGTCTGCAACCTCAGTCTAATAGTTGGCTGTAGTTATCTACATCTGCCTCAGTCCACTGCTGGTCAAGCCTCTCAGAGGATAGCCATGCTAGGCTCCTGACTGCAAGCACATGATATCAGTAATATTGTCAGGGTTTGGTACCTACCCATGAGAGTCTCAGTCCACTGCTAATAGAGCCTCTCAGAGGACAGCCATGCTAAGCTCTTGTCTACAAACATAACATGATATCAATAATTGTGTCAGGGTTTAGTACCCACTCATGAGATGGATCCCAAGTTGGGTCTGTCACTGGATAGCCTTTCTTTCAGTCTCTGCTCCATTTATGTCTCTGCACATCTTTTAGACAGGAGCAATTCTGGGTCAGAAAATTTGAAGGTGTGTTGGTAACCCTGTCCCTCCACTTGGGTCCCTGTCTATCTACTGGAGGGGGTCTAGGCAATCTGATGAGACTAGTTACAATTTTTAAGTACAGAAATTCATATATATATATATAATCAAAGTTAAATCAAGATGAAATAAATCACTGAAACAGATCCACAACTCTTAGTAAAATAGAAACATTAATTGAAAATGTCTTATTCCCCACCAATAAAAAAACCTAAGCCTGATTAAATCAGCATAGAATTCTACCAAATCTTCAATGAATAACTATCACCAGTATGCCTTAAAGAAAGAACATTTCCTAATTTTTTTTGGGGGGGGGTTGGAGGAGCATCCTTTTAAAGTCAAAGAAAAGGGGGTGTGGGATGAGGTGTTTGCAAAGAGGAGACTAAGAAGGAGGACAATATTTGAAATGTAAATCAATAAAATAACCAATAAAAAACATTATTATCCTAATACCAAAACCACACAGAGATCAAACAAACATAGAGAACCAATATCCCTCATGAACACTAATAAAAATATTCTCAATAAAATACTTAAAACTTGCCTTCTAAAACACATAAAAAAGATTATAAACAACGATCAAGTTTCATCTCAGAGATAAATACTTCAATATACATAAGTAATAAATATAATCCACTACATAAACCAACCAAAAGATTAAAAACTGCATGATCATCTCATTAGGTATAATAGCCTTAGATCAACTCCAATACCACTTCATGATAGAAGTCTCTGTAGACACTATGTATACCAGAATTTGATTCAATAATAAAAAGAAAATATACAGCAAACTCATAGTCAATATTATCCCAAATAGAGAGAAACAACGCATTTCCACTAAAACCAAAAACAAGACAAAGATCTTCAATCTCTCCATGTCTATTCAATATAATACTTAAAGTCTTATCTAGAGTAATAACACAACTGAAGATCAAGGGCATAAAATCAGAAAAAGAAACCATTCATTTTTATTCATAGAGGATATTCTAAAGACTCCAGGAAATTTCTACAGCTGACAAAAATCTTCAGCAAAGTAATAGAATACTAATTTAACAGCAGAAACCGTGCTTTATAAAAAACAATAAACATCCTGAGGAAAATCAGGGAATCAACACCATTTACAATAGCTTCAAATCTTTTTGGGGGCAATGGATAACTCTAACTGAGCAAGTAAAATACTTTTATGAAATAAACATTAAGATGTTGAAGAAAGTAAATGAGGAAGACATTAGAGAGGGAATGTTACCTTCATAAGTAGAATTAATATTGCGAAAAAATTTTAACTTTATTAGATATTTCTTTTATTAACATTTTAAATGCTATCCCGAAAGTCCCTATACCCTACCCCCGCCCCACTCCCCTACCCACCCACTCCTACTTCTTGGCCTTGGCACTCCCCTGTACTGGGCCATATAACATTTGTAAGACCAAGGGGCCTCTCTTCCCAGTGATGGCCAATTAGGCCATCTGCTACATATGCAGCTAGAGATATGAGCTCTGGGGGTGGGGTGGGGGGCAGGTACTGGTTAGTTCATATTTTTGTTCCTCCTATAGGGTTGCAGAACCCTTCAGCTCCTTGGGTATTTTCTCTAGCTCCTCCATTGGGGGCCTGTATTCGATCCTATAGATGACTGTGAGCATCCACTTCTGTATTTTCCAGGCACTGGCATAGCCTCACACAAGACAGCTATATCAGGGTGCTTTCAGCAAAATCTTGTCTTGTCAGAAACTACTTACAGAGATAATGCATTCCCCCATTAAAATTTTAATGTAGATCTTCACAGAAATGGGAAAATTCTACTTCGTGTAGAAACAAACAACAAATCCCAGGATAGAGAAGCAACCCCAAATAATAAAGGATTATGTTGGATAGACTATATTCACTATTACAGAAATATAATAATAAAAAAGCATGGTATTAATATAGAAACATAGACATTGATCAATCAGAATTGAAGACCCAGGCATAATCCCATATTCCTATAGATACTTGAATTTTGACAAGGAAGCCAAAAAAAAAATGCACATGTGAGAAAAGATAGCATCTTCAACCAAGGGTCATGGTCAAACTGGATACCTACATGTAAAAGAATGAAAATAGATTTATATCCATTCACTCTGCACAAAATAATTTCAACTGAATCTAAACTTTAATATAAGAACAAGTAGTCTGAATTTTACAAAGAGAAGGTAGACAATAATCTTGAACTCACTGACCCAGGAATGGACTCATAGGCCTCAAAACCAGAATTCAGTAATTGATAATAATTAATAATCTCAAAGGAGTGGTTTTCAACATTCATAATGTTGTGACCCTTTAATACCGTTCCTTATGTTGTGACCCACAACTATAAAATTATTTTCATTTCTATTTCAAAATTATAATTTTGCTACTTTATGAATTTGTAATGTAAATATCTGTATTTATGGTGGTGTTAGGTGACCTCTATGAAAATGTCATTCAAGACCCTAACAGGAATCATGGCCAACAGGTTGAGAACCACTGTGTTAAAAGCTTCTGTACAGCAAAATACACCATGCCAGCAAACTGGCAGCCTACAGATTAGGGAAAAGGAAAACCTACCAGTTATGTATCTGATAGAGGGTTAATATCTAGAGTATAATAATAATAATGATAATATCCCTGAACATGATGAAAACAAATAATTTTAAAAATAGTGTAGAGAGCTAAACAGACAATTCTGAAAAGATACAACAGAGATGACTGAGAGATACTTGAACAAATTTTCATCATCCTTAGCCACCAGGGAAATGCAAATCAAAAAACTACATTGAGACTTTATCCTAAACCCAGTTAGAATGACCAAGAGCAGTATTACAAATATATAGAAAATATATACTAGAAAAGATTAATGTAAAGGGAATCATTTATTCATTGATATTGGGATTGCAAACTGATACCACTACTCTAGAAGTCTGTGTAGAGGTTACACAAGAATCCGAAAATCAACCTAGTGAAAGATCCAGCTGAAAAATATTATTGGACATAAACCTGAAATATTCTGCATCTTACTACAGAGATGCCTGCTCTTCTGTTTTTATTGCTTGTACATTAATGGTAGCCAGGAATTGGAATCAGCCTAAATGTGAATTAACTGATGAACATCTATGCAATTTTAGACATGAAATATTATTCAGCTGTTAAGAGAAATGAAATTATAAATTTGCAGATAAAGGATAGAACAAAATATCATCCCAAATGAGGAAAAAAACATAAAATAACAAAATTTCATGTTTTCTATCATGTATGAATGTAAGCTTCTAAGTTTTAGATATGTGTGTTTTTGATATGAATACCCAAAGAATTTAACTAGCTATTTTTTCAGTTTTTAAAATCTATTTGGAATATTAAACATGATAGAAGTAGAAGAAAATCTTTTATGAACTCCTCTATGAAAGGATATTGTGACACATTCCTGATTAGACAGAAAATGTACCATCTCCAAGGGAGAATACTCAGAGTAACTGTGGCTTCATGGAACAAATTAGGTAGTGTTCCTTCTGTTTCTAGTTTGTGGAATAGTTTGAAGAGTATTGGTAGTAGGTCTTCTTTGAAGGTCTGATAGAATTCTGCATTAAAACCATCTAGTCCTGGGCATTATTTTTTTTAATAACTGCTTCTCTTTCCTTCCTTCCTTCCTTCCTTCCTTCCTTCCTTCCTTCCTTCCTTCCTTCCTTCCTTCCTTCCTTCCTTCCTTCCTCCCTTCCTCCCTCCCTCCCTCCCTCCCTCCATTCCTCCCTCCCTCCCTTCCTCCTCTCTCTCTCTCTCTCTCTCTCTCTCTTTCTTTCTTTCTTTCTTTCTTTCTTTCTTTCTTTTCTTTTTCTTTTTAAAAATATTTTATTCGATATTTTCTTCATTTACATTTCAAATATTATCCCCTTTCCTAGTTTCCTCTCCAAACATCTCCTATACCCTACCCCTGCCCTGCTCCCCAACCCACCCACTCCTGCTTCCTGGCCCTGGCATTCCCCTGTACTGGGTCATATAATCTGCTTCTATTTATTTAGGGGTTATGGGACTGTTTGGATGATTTATCTGATCCTGATTTAACTTTGGTACCTGTTATCTGTCTAGAAAATTATCCATTTCATCCAGATTTTCCAGTTTTGTTGAGTATAGGCTTTTGTAGTAGGATCTGATGATATTTTGAATTTCCTCGGTTTCTGTTGTCATGTTTCCCTTTTCATTTCCAATATTGTCAATTTGGATACTGTCTCTGTGCCCTTTGGTTAGTCTGGATATGGGTTTTTCTATCTTGTTGATTTTCTTAAGGAACCAGCTTTTAGTTTTGTTGAGTCTTTGTATAGTTCTCTTTGTTTCTAGTTGGTTGACTTCAGCCCTGAGTTTGATTATTTCCTGCTGTCTACTCTTCTTGGGTGTATTTGCTTCTTTTTGTTCTAGAGTTTCAAATGTGCTGTTAAGCTGCTAGTGTATACTCTCTCCATTTTCTTTTTGGAGGCATTCGGAGCTATGAGTTTTCCTCTTACCACTGCTTTCATTGTGTCCATAAGTTTTTGTATGTTGTGCGCTCATTTTCATTAAATTCTAAAATGTCTTTAATTTCTTTCTTTATTTCTTTCCAGACCAAGTTATCATTGAGTAGAGAGTTTTTCAGATTCCACGTGTATGTGGGCTTTCTGTTGTCTTGGTTGTTATTGAAGACCAGCCTAAGTCTGTGGTGATCTGATAGGGTGCATGGGATTATTTTAATCTTCTTGTGTTTGTTGAGGCTTGTTTTGTGAAGGGTCCACATCGAGGGACTGATGGCTCCAGCTGCATATGTAGCAGAAGATGGCCTTATATGGCATCAATTGGAAGGGAGGGTCTTGGTTCTGTGAAGACTCAATGCCCCAGTATAGGGGAATGCTAGTGAGGTGAGGCAGAAGTGGGTAGGTAGGTTGGAGAGCACCATCATAGAACCAGGGGGAGAAGGGTGGGATAGGGGATTTGTGGAGGGGAAACCAGAAACTGGGGTAAATTTTGAAATGTAAATAAATAAAATATTCACGAAAAAAAATTAAAAGAATTTAACATATATTAGGGAGACCATAAAACTACTAGGCATCATTTGCCACCAAGTTTAACCTCTAGTGCCATTAAGAGATTATATCTTATTCAGTCTTTCTTCAAATGGGTCATATAAATTTTCTCACCCCCACATATCACAGGCTTATTTCTAACTCTCCATAACCAGTTGATAGTGTACCTATGCTGAAGACACACAACTTACATACATATATCATCAAATATGGAAAGACAGAACTTGGGTCCAACTTAAAGCTTCATCCTTACTATCCATGCTATTGGAAGGTACTCTGTACCCTACCAAAAAAGAAAATCAATTACTAATATCACCCAGCTAGAAAACCTATGACCTACAACAGCATCCTGCCATCAAAACATACTGATGTAACAATAACACAAATTTTAAGAGGAGTCAGAAAGATCATGTGAGCCAAAGGTAATAGATGATTCTAAAGAAAATAGTATCTTTCAAACACACCAGGACTGATGCATACATGAACTCACAGACACTGTGACAGCATGTGGAAGATTTGCACATAGTCAGACCAGAGAGAATGCTAGCACAAAAAGGAAAGTAAACACAAATCCTACCCTTAACCAAAAAGCTATTTGCAATTGATACCTGCCAGAAGAGTGAATATCAGTTTCTTCAATTGGGTGTCATTGGCATATCAATCACATTCTAGGTCATGTGCCATACCCAAGAGTCATTGGGCAACACAAAATGAACTGAATATTGTTTTTGTGGCCCGCACCTTTTTTGAATTTTTGGGTTATATGACTTTGTTTTTTGTTTTTAGGTTCTTATTTAATTGCTTTCTGTGCACATGAGAAGTCAGAGACACAGAAATACACACATAGAAACACACATACACACAGATACAGAGATGAGTGAATTTGAAATTGGGTGTGCAAGGATGTGGGTAGAATATACAAGAGAATTTAGGTGAGTAAAAAAAATATGATCAAAATATATTGTATTAAAATAGTAAAAATTAATTAAAACAAGGCAGACCAACCTGTAGCACTTACATTCTTTGTGACCTGTGACCTATGTTTTCTCTATTTTATGCACAGAATAAGACCTTTGCACTTGTGAACTCACAGTAGCTGTGATTGGCTGTACAAGATCTGTGCATTGCTTAAGAGTGACACATAACCCTCCACCCCTTGCTGGGGAGCCTTTGACAGTTGATGGCTGTTAGAGAAAGGTGAGTTAGTCTTCATTAGGAGTGTGATCCCTCATAAGTTGATCATACTTCACTAAATGACCCCACATTAATTAATAATTAATTAATAATTAATTATTAATTAAGTTATGTATTTAAAATAAAAATATGAGATGATGGTAGTTATGGCATTGGTTGCAATACTTTGGAGGGTAGTGGTAAACATCAGTATACATGTCATAAAAGACTCAATGAATAAATTTCAGAACTACTGCAATCATGGTTTCTGTATTTCTAGTATTCCTCCAAGGAAAGTGGTAGATAGAGACAGGAGACTTTTCTTGAGGCTTTCAATAAAGCTTGCCTCGAGTAAACACTATAGTAGAAACATTGCAAGACCCTGCTTCAAACAACTCAACAATTGAAAAGCAAGTATTGACATCATAAAATCATCTTCTGCATGCAGTGGGATACATTAGTGTGTTTGTGGTGTGTGTGTTTGTGCATATGCATAGATGCACAATATACTCACACATATCACATAGTACATATAGGGATCTAAAAACCGCTCAGAGAATGAATCACTTCTGTTCTACTATGTGGGACCTGGTGATCAGACTCCAGTCTTCTGTCTTGGCAGCAAGTAAAGTTAACTGCTAAGCTTTATCGCCAGTCCTGAATTCTTTCAATCCATACATGATTTAACTTTATTAATTCATCCAGAGTAAAAAAAAAAAAAAAAAAAAAAAAAACATCTTCTCAGTGGGCCATAAACTGAAGTACTGTAGGAGTAAGCCTTACCTAACAATGCACTGATGATAAAGTAAAGTGCTTGGAGCCCACCCACACAGCACAGTTATGTAGAGCAACATCCTCTCTCTTCAAAGAAAAAAAAGTCTAGCTGTTTTTCATTGTCACATTTTCCTCCTAATTAGCACCTCCCTTATTCTGGTTAGTGTATGACATGATGAGTTTCACTGTGACATTTTCACACATGCATCTTATGCACTTCACTTGTATTCTGTCCCTAACATCACACCCTAAACTATGTAGGACTCTACCAAAAGTCCCTTATAATTCAAGGAAAGAATAAGACATGGAATAATCTTTCCTGGCAATATCATTCTTTAAATTCTCCTATTTTTTATATTCTTATTGCACTGAAGAAAGAATGTCAATATTGTTTTCTTAGATTTTCCCTTGTCCCTGTTTATTTTTTTCTCCTTTAAGTCTCTAGCCTTTCAGTCCCTACCAATTTTCCTGTGCACATAGACACTCTTTTCTCTTCTTGGCTCACACAGCAGTATTTCATGGTCTGTCAGTGATCCATTACAACTGGACACCACATTATTGTCTAAAGAAAATTACTTTATTTCATTGTAGACTATCTTGTCTAATATTTTCTTGCTGGAAGGTAGGAAGATTATTTTCTTCTGGTCCTGAAAAAACACTCCCCTTTCATCAGAATGAGCTGAGTTAATATTTAAAATGACAAAGGCAATTTTAATCTGAATTGCACTATTACTAAATTATAGTTTGCTGAGGCGAAGCTCACAGAGCAGAAAGGTTGTGACTTATAAATCCATGCTGACTCTAAGTCACCATTTTCTTATCTTTAGATAAGTTAATGAAGAGGTAAAATGTCAGTAATAATATACAACACATAGCATCCACTATGGGTCAGCAAATGTTTCAACATGTAGTGATTGGGTTTACTTCTTTCAATGGCTCTGTGACATGGGTTAATATTATTATCCACATTTTCAAGTTAACACAACCATATCACAATGAAATTAAAATGCACATCTAAGACATGGCCAATTTGCCTTTGTTGCTGAATGTTTACTAACCTACACTTTCTAATATTATGCTCTATTTTTTAAAACTACTTTTTAGTTATTCTTTGAAGATTTCATACATGTATATAATGTATCTTGATCATATACATTCCTGGCTCTCCCTCTCAAATTCCCCTCTTGGAAATTCTCAACATATGCACTCTTTATTTTTGGATTTATTTTTGTAACCCACTCAGTCCAATTAGGTGTAGGATCATCATTTGGAGCATGGACAACCTAACAGCATCCACCATCCACCCAAGGAAAGTGACTGCCCCTTCTCCAAATGCCATATGCTTCCCCTAGGAGAGGGCATAGATAGCCCCTACTCTATTAAGGGTTGAAGTTTTAATTGACTTGATGTTTTGTGGGTCTCCTGCAGGTAACCACGGTTGGAATGAGTTCCTGTATGCAACAGCCATGCTATGCCTAGAAGAGAGCATTTCAGAGCTTTCCTCCAATTTTCTGGCCTTTACATTAGGCCCCTCTTTGGTAATATTCCTTGAGACTTGGGGAAAGGCACTGTTTGATATACATGTCTCATCATTGCCTGATCTCACTCAGTCACTTATTTTCAGCCATTTAAACAGATAGTTTCTTCGCTAACCACTCCTATTCACTGTGATAAGAAGGTTATTGGACATGTTGAGAGCAGAGCAAATCTATGTATATAAACATAAATATTTAGAAGGCAATTTGATCTAACTCTTTAACAGAGGTTCCCCCATAGGGCCAATGTACTTTCTATCAATATTTTTTGGCCAGTTTAGTCTAACAGGCATGAATTCCTTCCTATTGAGCAAGCCTTACATCCAATAGAAAGCAATTGGTTACCACAATAATCATCTCTACCACTATTTGCACCAATGGGCTTATCTTACCTGGTAGGGTGATAGTATAGCAAGCAGTGTCTAACATTCGGTAAAACAATTCATGTCTTCTCCATCAGATGCTGGTGTAGCACCTCAAGTACTACAAAAGTTAGCCAAAGGGAAAAATCATCTCAACTAAGATATATGATCTTTTTTATTATTACAAAGATTTTTGAAGAGGGATGCTTAGCTTGAGTTATATACAAGGCACAGTACCAGGTGATGATTTTTTATGTTGGAGCTAGTTTCATATCCAATTAGAGAGCAATTTGTTGCTCCCATATAGCACTAGTGCTACTACTGAACAAGTGGGTACAAGTAAGCACCTTATCTGGAATGTTGATCACAGAGTTGTAGGGTTCATAGCTTCAGGGATTAAGTCTTAGTATCTAGTTTTGGTTGTCAACAAAGAGGAATGGCAGGGATCTCTACTGGTTTAGAGTCATCTAGTGTCTCCTTGAATAATAAATGACTCTTTAGGATCCATACCACCCTTGATTGTAAGGTTGTGTTTAATGACCTATAGCTTCTAGGAGTATCTATTTTATAATCATAGGGCATTTCCTTTCAAACTCCATTGTAAAGTAAATTATATATTTTAAAATTTGGTTATATGATAATATATTTCCATATGACTTTTCATAGACTCTTTGCTTTCACCAGCCCTCACACGCTGTCTCCTCACACTCCCCCATAGCTCAGTGTCACCCTCCATTGCTTAAATCATTCCACCCTGGGTATTCTTCTTCTTTACTCGAATAGTTCCTGCATCGATTTCTGCTCCCCTCTTAAGGTATTCTCTTACAAATTTCTTCTTTCTCATTTCTTGTCTACAGGCAATTCATGCTGAATGCTCAAAATTCAAGATTTGAAGTTAGGATACTCATAATGGGGATTGGTAGAGTTTTTTTTCTTTGAATGTTGGTTATTTCTCTCATTTTTTTTCCTTTCAGGTTTTCTACTCACCTAAATTTCTCATATCAATTTTTTATAGCTGAATACAATTTCTGAATCTGTGGCTCAGGGAACATCTCAAAACCAGGGATAGAAAGAATGTAAAAACCAGAATACAATGGATGCCTGCCATGAAACAGTCTTTCACAGAAAGAGCTGCATCAACAGGACCTAAACATGATAGTATCAATAGACATGATAATGAGGGGGGAAAATCTCATGTAACTAATGGTTGCTTAAATGAGAACTAACCTCCCCCAAGGATAAGCCCTTTAACTGGTTATTCTGTGCAAATGTATCATCAGACTAGAAATCATACACATGCAAGCAAAAGCAGCCTCAATAGGTTGTTATTAATATATTTATGTATATATTCATATGCAGCATTGATAATGAAAGGAAGTTATTAATATGACAGTTGGGGTATATGCAACAAGTTCAAGGGAGAGACATTGGAAATAGCTGGAGGGAAGAAAGGAAGGGAGTACACGATATAATCATATTTAACTAAAACTATATAAAAAAATAAAATAAGTAGGGTTTAAATGCATCAACTTTCCCCCAAGTCTCTATCCCATTAGTGGTCTTGTCTGCTTTGTGCCAATATCATGATGTTTTTATTTACTCTGGCTTTATAGTATAAACTGAAATCAGATATGAAAATACCTTTTAGTACTGCTGGTTTTGCTCCAGATCGCTTTGGCTCTCTGGTATCTTGTTTGCATTTATATGATGCTCCTCGACCTCCATTTCTGTAAAGAGTGTAATGGGATATTTATTGTGATTCCATTGAATCTGTAGATTTGTGTTGCTAGGATGGCCATTTGCATGGTATTCAGACTTCCAACGTATAAGAATGGGATTCCTTTCTGTCTTGTAGTGTCTTCTGTTTCTTTCCTCGGAATTGGAATTCTGTTTCATAGTCACCATTAGATTACAAAAGGAGGAGTTTCAGAATAATGCCTCATTAGGATGTGGTGGTGTGCAGGCTGAAACTTTATTTTGCTGCTTAATTATATGACTTATATATGGAAAGGATTATCTTAGTAAATAAAATAATACTGAAGAGCAATCTCACTGGACTATAAGACATTTCAATGAGATAGACATACTAAATTATCATGCACCATTTTTTTTTGACAAATTACAAGTAAAAATTTAAACTTCCGATCAGTACTTAGTTCTTTACTTATCATGATTAGCTTGAATAATTTCTAATGACATTCATAATATAATAGAATTGGTTATGCTCATTTTATGAACATGAGGGAGAAGTTCACTGAATATATTTCATTAATATTTTATAGCACGAGTTTTAATGATTTTCGGTTTTGATTATTGCAGAGATGTCTTTTGGTTCATCTCCTAAATAGTACTTGAAGCAGACAAGTTAAAGAGGGTAAAATTGGTTACACTCTTTTACAGTATGCAGTAGAGAATCAGTGTGTAATTTTTATTTTCTGTGCATCTTCCATTTAATAAAAAATGCCATTTCATTACACCAGAGATCCAGAGAGCTTAATTTTTATTTCGGGCCCCATCAGTGAGACCCAGTGAGCCATTAGGAAAAGGACTTTTCTGCTCTGCATATCACAAGTCCCATCTTTTAAATAAAGAAACCTTTGGCGAATTGAAAAAGGATGTTGGACTTGTAAGAATACACAGGTGTTCTTAATAGTCTGTATAATTTGAATTAATAAAATCCATGTTGTGTTCATGATATAAATAAATAAATGAATGCCTACACACATATAAATAACAATAATGGTAGGATTAACAAAATATCATTGTATGAGTTCTAACTGTATTTGTACAGTATGTTATGATGCGATAAAAGACTGAAAGAGAGAGGAACTTAGAGAAAATGATTACCTGCCTAAATTAATATTCTCTAGGGAGTCCATGCTGTGGTGGGTGGCATCATTCATTGTTGCTATGCTTGTGTACATACAGTTTCACAAAAATATATTTATACTGAGATGATAATAGATATCTAAAGTGTATTCCCCAGATACATATATGAATTAATATGGGAGAGAGCTCCACTGCAGGTCAAAGAGTGGATTGAAGCAAAGCAAAAAGAGAAATGACTTCCACCAATACTTAAGTGATTCCAAACCATTCTTTAAGTCTATTAAGAAAGTATATTGAGACCCACAAAGATGCTTCAGAGGCTATGGACGTAGAGACATCCGGGAGGCTAAGACTTCCATCTGATTCTGCATGTGCATGATAAGACGCATATGCATGCTAATTCAGTATAACTGAAACTGGAGAGTTACTTAGACTTGGATGAGCTCCTCTGACTCTTGAAGGAATAACAAACTTGTAGTCAGGTCCACTTTATCAGCTGTAAAGGTGATCAAGGTGAGGCTGCAGCTAGTTTTAACGTGTTGGCAATTACAGAAGGTGTCATAAGTAAATGCTAGTTACAAATAAATACAGCGAGATTTACAGTTTTAGTGTTCAGGTTTTATAGAGGATAATTTGCATTATTTTGATTTATTAGGTAGAGATATACTTAAGGACTTATTTGTTATTAACTAAATATGTAGCACTGTAAAGGTAATTATCAAAATGAAATCTAGAGGTTACATGAGCGGTCATCACTTCAATGGAATAAAGTTCATGTTAGAAGAGAGAACAACACAGTAGAAAAAGCTAGAAAATGAATTTTCTTTCTTAAACAAAGGTAGAAATAATTGGATAAATTTTCTTAAAAGATAAGAATGGCTCATATTTTCATGAGCAAAATAATGAAGCTCAGAAATCAGGAAAGTAAGGTGCATAACAATATTAAACATCCATATCATATTACTGAGATCCCACTACATGCCTGTGTCTTCGTCACTAGGGCAGACAAGGGAAAGAGAGATACAAGGCCCAATTTCCCAACACACAATAGAAAGGCCAAGGAAAGCAAAATAACATAAAATAATTGAAAGTCAATTTAGAAATCAATAGAAACAAAGAGCAGTACATCAAGAAACACAGAGTTCTGTTGGGAAATCTTTTACTAAATTGAACAGTCGAGAAAACATTAATGAATGTAATTACTGTGCTTCTGCCAAGTAAATATAAAGAAGGATTCAGGGAAGGTAAGTGCAAGCTTACTCACTCCTGAATTCTCCCTACCACTTCCAGGTACTATAGATTAACGTACTAGCTTTGGACACAAAAACTCATGCTCAAGCCTCAACCACACAAGTACCCACTCCATTCCAGCATTCCAGCAAGGAGGAAGACAGCTGCTCTGATCATTTTTCATGCTCAGAGAGGATTTTGAGATCAGATACTTGAAAGAAAACTGACATTGGCATTCCTCTTCTTGAAAATACATGTCTGTGGGAAATAATTAGTTGCTGTTGTATCTGGGAGCTATCTCTTTGAATTGAGATAAAACTCTAGCACATTTTGTGCACCATTGTTTCTGCACAGTGTATTCCAATGACAACTCACTGCTTGCAGCAAGGTTCAAAAAACAATGAGATCCAACAATGTCTCAAGATTGAGAACTTAGTGCCTCTGGTACTTCCTGCCAAACATTCACATAAAACTCAATCTTTGTGTTGGCTTATTGGTGCCGATAACAGACGAAAACAATCAAATGAGCCAGCCCAAGTACAGCTATAGAGCTATCAACTTGAAAGACAAAATATAGGTTCTGTAGCTAAGATGCTATCTCACTCTTTATGTGACAAAAGTATAACCTGGTAAAGACACTGTAGAAAACAGTCTGGGAAAATCTCAAAAACTGGAGGTAGAACTACCAGATGATTCAGCTGTACTACTCCTGAGCATGATCACAGAAGAATTTTATCCCACCGCTGGGATACTTGTCAATTCATGTTTATTGCTGTTGTATTTATAATAGCAACACAATAGAATTAGTATAGATGTCTTCAATAAGGTGAAAATAATGGTACAGGGCTGGGAGAAGGCTTAGTTAGTAAATTACATACAATTTGGATGACCTGAGTTCAATCACCATCACCCATAAGAATCTGTACACAGCAATAGACTTGTAATCCTATGTAGGCAAAACAAACAGAGTACCAGGCCTCAAAGAGTAACTCTGCCTTATAAAATAAGGTAGATGAATACTGAGGAATGACACCTGAGGTTGAACTCTGGGCTCACCTGTGCAGACAACCACATGTAGCCTCATATATGTGAATGTGAATATACACATGCAAAGAAAATGGGATATGCACACATCTTAGGGTTTTGTTCAGATGTTAAGAAAAATGTTATTGTAAGATCTACAGGGAAATGGGTGGAATTTAATAGTATTATGGAAAATAAATTGGAGGTGTGGGGAGATGGGGAAGGAGAGTGTACATGTGTAATAGATTAATCAAACTAAAATGATCTGAAAAGGCCATATGAAAACCTGCTGCTTTGTATGCTAGTTCAAAAATGCACAAATAAGGAAAACAGAAATGTATCCAAAACCATACAATAAACGTTTACAATATGTGTCTCTTATAAAGAATTTCTATCAACATATTAAAAAATAATAGCATAGCATACGAAATGATGATGAGTTTTGCTGACTTCACACAAAAAGATAAGGTAACTGCCTATGAAAATATTTTGACTTTACTATCTCCAAGGAAATTAGATAGAATGTGGAGTCTGCATACTCTATTATACATGCATTTAAATGTCTGAAATTGTAAACACTAAGAGGACCAAATATTTGTGAAAATGAAGAAGAATTCTTATACAATGGTGGAACTCTAAAGTAAAGGTAGCCAGCTTGGAAAAGTAATTTGTGATCTTATAATTTTAAATATATAACTGACCTAGTATGTCATTCTACTCTGAAGCATTTAACTTGGAATAATGGAAACATCCATTTGAAGAGGTTGTACAGAAATGTGCATAGCAGATTTAATCACAATAAATCAAACTGAGAAATAACCCTGATGCCCATCAGCAGATGCCCAGAGTAAAAACAAAATCATTACCACTTAGAATGAAGAATCAGACCAGACACGAAAGAGGATTCACTGTGTGCTCTGTTTGCACAAACACACACTCCTTTATGTTGACAGAAAACAGACCAATAGTTGTCTGGAGTAGAAACAGAGGAAACAAGTGACAATAGAGGCACCACAGGCATCCACTGGAGGTGAAAGATATGCTCTGCCCTTGGTGGCTTCATGGGTCTGTGCACTTGTCAGAATGCATAATTACATAATCCAAATGCATTTACTTTGCTATACATTAACTGTTCTATAAAGAACTTGATAAAATAGAGTATAATGATGTTCATCAGGATAGAAATTGCCTTAGAGATCACATTGATCTGTATATAAAGAGGAAAGAGACATAGGTTAGAATCTGGGTTAATCACTTCAACTCTATTTTTTAACTAATACACACAAGCATGTCGATATATACATGCACATACAAGTCTGTATACAAATATCTAAGTTTAAGTGAAAATTAAGAATTTTGTGAGATTTTCTATAAAGCTTTTTCTCATCTTGTCTTTTAAGTTCTGAAACTGACTTATTTTTGAACATGAGATGCCTAAACTGTCTGCTTTGTCTTTCATGCTAGAAAGGGAACTGGGTTCTCAGAACATCTTGGTTTGACTGCCTTTTCCAGAAATGATAGGAATTCCTATTAGGATGTATTTCCAGGGCCTGGAAATGTTTTCAATAACCCGTAAGGAGTTTGGCTCAGAGTTCTGCTCAGTTCATGCTTTCTGGGCTTCACAGAACACTGAATCTACAACATGTGTTAGAAACCTGGTCGGAGCTAAGATTGAAAACGTCTGCTCTCTGTCAACTTCCCCTTCCCTTTCTCTTTCATTCACTGGTACCTTTCCACCTGCTTGGGAAAATAAACCACTGAGCAACAGAAGCAATGGGAGGTGAATCTCAGTTTATCCGTAGTACCATGTTGGGTGCTCACTACCTTCCTTGGAACCAGTATACTGCTCCCAAAATTGCTATCATGTCTTTGCCACACCACTCAGAAGGAAAAGTGTTTGAGTGCTACTTTATTTGGCACACTTTAGAATACGACTAGAACAAAGTAAGTTCAATCCAGTTCAAGCATGCAACAGGAGCAGCAGAAAGTGCCAACCAAGCACTGGTGAAATTGGCAGGGATGGGGGGCACAGATGCTGGAGTTGACCCTTTTCACTGCATGAATCAAGGCATTAACACGTGTTGAATATTTACAAAGTAGATTCTTATCTCTCACTGTCAGAATTAATTCTAAACAACAAAGGGGTTTTGGCAAAGAAAGTTTTAAGATTCATCTTGGAGGAAAAATCAAGAAAAAAGTTCAAAGTATGCCTTGTTTGGTTGAGAGTTTCTTTATTTGTCAAGTATTTGGATAACCCTAGAAACAATGCCTAGCATTCGGTGACCACTCAATCAGAAGATGGAATGAATAGGTCACCTCCGAAGGTCACATCTTGAAATTGACTCCATCTTTACAAGCCCCACATCTTTCAATCTCTCATGAGGTCTTCAGGATCTAACAAGGGCACTTGGCTCCCCAAGCAGATCTTTCTATCTTCATGTGCATGGCTGTGTCCTTTCTCAAAGTTTGGTTCATCTTGCCAGGTCTACTACAAAGATGCAGATGTTTCTTGCAAGTGGCAAAAAGATCAAACAGACTGTTTGTGCCTGATGTGCTGGAACAAGCTGGAATTCTGCTAAATATTATTTGAACATATTAAATAAATCCAGAAACCAGTGCTCTGCAAAAATGTTGCCGAGGAAGTATGGAGCTTCATAGATAAAACTTTATCAAACAGTGCTAGAGTTAATGACAAAAATTCTTATCTGTAAATAAAATACTAAATAGGTGCTTCTACAAATGACTGAACTCATTCAGAATTCAGTACCTTTGCATTTAAGTAGCAGAGGTCAATAAACAGGTGCTTGCTCTTTTTTTCTTTTTAATTTTAAGCATGGACAGATAGTCTAGTTATTAAGAATAATGATAGCTCTAAGCAAAATTTCATACACAAACACAAAGTGGGCATTTGTCTCACTAAGCACATATTGAACAAGAAACAAGGACACAAATAAATTTATTTGTATTAACAAGATGACACTTGCTAAAAGGAGGGGACTAACCACTAGGATAGGTGCAGTATAAGCAAGCCTGGCAATTGTGTGCACAGAGTTATGAAATCTCCAGGAAGAGCTCACATGCAGTCAGTCAGCTTTGTTGTGCTTAGACTGTCTCTGGTGATGTCCTGCTCCTGCCTCCCTAAGTATTTGCTGTGTTTTTGGTACCAAGCTCTAAGATTAGGTTAAACAGAGAATTAGTGAGCATGGCAAGCTCTCATATGGCAACTCATGTACTTGCAAGTGGGAATTTTTTATTTTTCTTTTATTTAAAGCGAGTAAAAGTTGAAGGAATGAAAACTCAGCAAAGCTGGCAAAGATTGACATATCTGCCAAAGGTTCTTGTTTGTCATGGTGACATCTCTTTGAATAGATCAGGGCAACTCAAGGTGACAGCAATATTCTAAGTTAGGTAGCTTTCTGATGTGTACAGTAGTCCTCTATTTCAAGACCTCCAGAATTATTTGCTATCCGGGATGTAACTACTTGGCCTATATTTTCACATTTCTGTTGCTTTGGAGTCATATTTTCCTTCTTCTGGGATACTGAGCTTTTAAATTCAGTATAGAAACTAAGAAAAGAAAGCAGTCCCGTAGGATAGACTGTCCCTCCATGGGCATTGTGATTTCCCTTACCATAGGTGGTTACTTGTGGGTATCAGCAGCAATGTCCAGTAAGCAGAGAGTGGTGTCCTCCAACAGGAAGAGAAAAAAGTCTGAACTTAAAAGCTTTCAGAAAAAATATGTATACAACAGAAAAAGGAATGCAATCACGAGAGAAGTAAAGTTAGATTATTTCTCAGTGTATTTTGCTTCAAATCCTTAAATTATGGTAGTCACCAAAAGAGAAACATTGTAAGTCCATTTGGACCAAATTCACACATTATTTGCCTTTAAATTCAACTAAAGTGCTGTATTGGAGAGAAAAAGATTTTAACATTCATTTGATTTAGCATTTATGGAGCTGTTTTTATGATGAAGCTGAAGACACTGGGAGTGAGTACCTGGCTTTCAGAAGTTTGTTTTCCTCAGGGTCTTGTTTAAGCATGCATACAAAAAGACCAGAAAATACACTGTAGATGACATACATTTACTATCCACTGTTATTTTTCCCAGTGATTTTAATCCATTTTCATTATGTAGAATTAAAATGTTATTCAGGAGTTGAGTTTGCAATTCATTTCTTAAAGGAGAAAACATTTGTTGAACTATGGAAACAAATTATTCAGAGATCGGTAATATGTTTCTTTTAAGGAATGTCATTAATTTATTTGATTGATTTTTTTTTTTTGAAGGCATCTTACTAAGTAATTCTTAGTTGGCATTGTGGAGGCCAGGCTTGTTTTGAACTCATGGAAATCTTCCTGACAATGTGTCCTGAGTGCTTTGACTAAAGGTGTGAGCTAGTACACACACACACACACACACACACACACACACACACACACAGAGAGAGAAAGAGAGAGAGAGAGAGAGAGAGAGAGAGAGAGAGAGAGAGAGAGAGAGAGAGAGAGAGAGAGGTTTTTGGGTATTTAATAACTCTATTAATAAACTGCTTTATTCATTATACAGTAAAGGTTCTCATAGGTTTAGATGTGAACTATTCAACTATAAAGAGGAAGGTTAAGAGCAGCATCACCTCACCTCTGCAGTAACTGCAGAGAGACCAGGCAGCTAGGAAAAAAGGTTGTGTTAGATGATCCTGAGTGAAGGTTTCATTTCTACAGGACTCCTGCCATTAGCTGCCATACAACTCTCTAAATAATGTTCTAATTTTGAGGTTGAGAGGGAGCCATGGTAAGGTAAGAGGAATTCAAGAGGGGGAAAATATAATTGAAACACATTGTAAGTATATATGAGATTCCCAAAGTATAACTTTTAAAAATACATTAATTAAAACTCTGCAGAGTCTACTCATGTGCCTTTCAGGCATAGACCAACTTTCTAAGTCATAGCTCAAGGGGTTGTGTTAAGTAGTTGTTGTTTAATTAGTGATATGGTAATATTTATGATTAAAGTTCTGAAAGTTTTTTTGTCTAAGTTTGTCTAATTTTTGTCTAAGTTTGTCTTAAGAAAATAAAATGTCTAGAGCCAGGTACAATGGCACTTTTTAAAATAATGTTAGCACCTAGAATGTGGAGGCAGGAGAAGGAACTCTTCCAGGCTATAAAGTTTTTTTTTTTTTTAATTAAAATATAACTTGCATAACTTCCTCCTTCTATGTCCTTTTTCCATGTCCTTCCTTCCATTTCTTCCCATCTCTTCCCTCCCTCCCTCTCAAACTGATGGCTTCTTTTTGATTTTATATATATATTCTATGTATCTAATATTAAGTTAAAAGCTTGTATACTCACCTCTTGCTGCATTTGGGTATTACATGTCACAGTGTCTGTACTGGGAAGTATTGACAGAAGAATGTTGAAAGCATATCCTGACCATAATATTTGTTAGCTATATGTATTAAAATATAATTCCCCTTTATTCTTCTGATTCTTCATCAATAACTGTGACTAATGATATCACTCGCGTTTTTTGATCATTAAGGGAAATATTTTTAAAAATGTTTTAAGAGGCGGGCATGGTGACACACACCTTTAATCCCAGCACTTGGCAGGCAGAGGAAGGAAGATTTCTGAGTTCGAGGCTAGCCTGGTCTACACAGTGAGTTCCAGGACAGCCAGGCTGCTCAGAGAAACCCTGACTTGAAAAAAAAAAACACAAAAATGTTTTAAAATATAACTGTATGTTTTAATATGCATTCATGAGTTTCCCCTATTATCATGTTTAATATTTTTCTGCTAAGTATTTTATGATATCAAACAAGACAGGACAGGCCTGGATCCGTCTACATCTCTTAATATTCTTTTACTATATAGTTTGTCTGCTTCAATAAATTATTTGCTTTTTAAATTATTTTAACTTTGCGAAACAGGGTCTCATGATGCACAGTGTAATTTTACACTTACTATGTGGTCCACGCTAGATTTGAAGTCCTGTTTCCCTTGTTTCCACCTTAGTACTGGGGTTATCAGCTCAGCTCAGGTTCAGTTAAGTTGCCTCCTCCTCCTCCTTCTCATCTTCCTCCTCCTTGTTCTCATCCTCCCTCAACTTCCTCCACTTAGAAGAATTTTAATCCAGCAACATGGCTGCTCTAGCATTGTATCACTTATCTGGCTGGAATGCAGACACACTACATACCTTTAATCCTCTGGCTGGAATATAGACATGTCCTTAGTACACACCTTAGTATCTCTGGTTGGAATACAGACATGCATTTAGTACATATTTTATTATTATTTTTTATTAGATATTTTCTTTATTTACATTTCAAATGCTATCCCCAAGGTCCCCTATACCCTCCTCTGCCCTGCTTCCCAACCCATCCACTCCTGCTTCTTGGCCCTGGCATTCTCCTTTACTGGGGCATGTGTTCTTCACAAGATTTTAATCCAAAACAATGATATCTAATTGAGGGATAGACAAAGTGATGAATCAGAGAAAGATTTGAGAGAATGAATCAGAGATAGAATTTACCCAACTCTCAAGATAATAGACATGAAAAAGAAGCTATTAAAATAGCAGTGTGTATGTGAGAGAGAATTTATTCAGTTAAATTCCAATTCAGTTCAATTCAATTCAATTCAATTCAATTCAATTCAATTCAATTCAATTCAATTCAATTCAATTCAATTCACTCATGTTCAGTTCAGCCAGGATCAGTTCAGTTCCTTGAGATCAGAGGCAGTATTTCCAAGCAGAGCAATTCAGTCAGAAGCTGAGAGAAACCAGTTTGAATCAGTCAGCTTGGAGAGGAGTTTGAGCCTGACAACCGAGTTGAACCAGCCATCCAGAGTTCAGAAAGATCTAGAAATGATGAGGATTTTTAGTAGTAAGTCTCAGAAGCTAGAAGTTTTGAGGCCTAGGGATAGGTACATAGAAACACTGTGGAATCAGCCCAAGCTATGTATTTGTAAAGCATGGATACAGCTCACATCTCTCCATTTCATCTAAGGAAATTAAAATGGTAATTACATTTATGCTCCTCTTTCCTCTCTTCTTATTCTTCTTGTTCTTGTTCTTCTTGTTGTTCTTTGTTTTCATTTCTTATTGTTTTTGTTCTTATCCTTCTTCTCCTCCCATTTTCCTTCTTTTTCTAAATTGTAAGGACATTTCTTTTAATCATTATGAACTCTATAGACAATTCCATCACAGATAACCAAGGACTGTTGCACATCGGTATGTCAGGAAACATCAACCCTTCACATAACAGCTGAAAGAGTACTGTTTTGACATTTGAAATACACTCATCTCTTTGTGGTGCATGTTCTATATAAGCAACTTGTATTTCACAGGCATTTCTGGAATAAGGTGCTTTTCATGTGTTTAAACTTTTGTCAGTGTGTGAACTCAAACGATGGTCTTTTGAGGTGAGACTATCAGAATCAGCATGACTATTTTCTCATTGAGATAACAATGGGTCTTAATAAAAAAAAAATCTTTGCTTTGCTGAATAACTGCTGGAAGTGGTTATGCCTTAATATTGGATTAGAGAGTTTACATGCCTTGCAGCAAACTCACAGCTGAAGAAAAATAAATGTCTTTCCCATTGCAGGTTTTTTTTTTTTCCTTTCAAAATGTCTCCAAAGTAAAAGAGGACAAATAGCTCCGCATAAATCTGAAAGGTTTATTTGATCCTATGTTCATAAGGTGACCAGATTCTGATAAAAATGGAGAAGATATAACAACCAAGTGTAAATTGCTAGTTTTATAATAAAATGAATCAAATATAACTTGCCTATTCTGGCTACAAAAATGAAGAAATGAATAAGTCACATGAACTGCCAAGACATTCTTAGTTTTATGCTTGGTTGATAAAAAGCATATGATACTTCAAAATATGACAGAGCCATAAAAAAAAGAATAGAGAATTTAGGTTAAAAGTTTAGGCTATGAATTTGTAAGGATATTTTTATTTTCTCTACTTGTCTTCTCTATCAATTAATTGATTTCTGTCCATTAAGAGATACACTTCAGAGGAATTCTAGTGTGTATTTATATTACAAATGTTATCACGTGGAAAATAGAGACATTCTTGTTTTTACAGCCCTTCTCCCTTAATTTTGTAGAGTAGTACCCAATAGCACTTTGAGAGGGTATGGGGTGGAAAATGAATGTTATTTTCTAGGTGTTTACTCACAATGCCATGAGTGTTGTCCCATAGAACATAGGATGACTCAGACAGTAGCATAGACAGCAGCTAAGAATAATGTATTATGATGGCTTCTGTTCATAAACATGCTGGCCATTGTGCTAGAGTCATGCTCACCCCCCCCCAATCTCTGTCTACTTTTTATCTCTTGTGCACAAGTTTTAGAACACATAAACACACACACACACACACACACACACACACACACATACACACACACACACAGATGGAGGAAGAGAGGACAGGAAAAAGGAAGGGAGGGAGAGAGACAGACAGACAGAAGAGAGGGGGTGGCATATATCTTGTTTTTTTAAAAACATTATATTTTATTCTAAGTTGTGACTACCCCACATTCAAGTATTTTAACTTTAATTAGAGTCTTAATTCTAAGTCTGTTCCTTTTTTTTAAAGTAGAATAAATGACTATAATTAGAACATTTTGATGTCACAGTTTTATTGGTAGCTTTATATTTTATCAATAATTGAATTCATTCAATTTCTCTCAAATTTAAACTTTTGTGGAATTTAATTTTTATGCATGTCTGAATGTATCATTGTGCACTCTTTCATGTAGTACCCACAGTGGCCGGGAAAGGGCGTTTGATCTCCTGGGACTATTTACTAAGTGTTGTTATCTGCTGAGTGGATGGTGGGAATTAAACTCAAGCCCTCTGAAGAGCATAGGATCCTCCTGACTGCTAAGCCATCTCTTTAACCCCTCTCTCAAAGTTTCATGCAACACATTTCAACAACTCAGAATACAGCTCTAATTCCAGTAAGCTAGCAGTGTTTACCTTCTTGAGAAAGGGACATGCAATGAGTTGTGGTTTTATTATTATTTTCGACTTTTAATAATTAGATGAAGATTATAAAACTACAAGTGAATAATATCTGGATAGCTGGACTCCAAGAATCTTTAAAATCTTTGATGATAAAGCCAAAGTTCACCACAACTTCCTGAGTGTCTATATGTATTAATCATTCTGATGTACATTTCATATATATTTTTATTGCATATGTGAAATACTTGTAACTTTCTCTTTACATTACATAAAATATAAGCTTAGCTATTTTCTCTGTACCATGAAAAACTTTGCAGTGGCAAAAGCCAAGGATTTGCAATGAGGCGGTAACACAGTGAATACTCTGGTTTGTCCTGGGTCTTTGAAACATCTATAGAATATACACATTTGGGATATACTGATGTCAGTGCAAAGCAAGGAATCACTCACTGCCAGTAGCTAATTTTGGGCTTACCCAGGCAGTTATATTCAGTAAACATTCACCATTGAGAATTCTGCTGATGCCATCTCCTACAGAGCTTGCTGACCTGGCTGAGGTCAAGCTTGCTTAAAGTTAAAGGCAGAAAGCCTCTATATAGGGATGACTAAATCCTCTTTCCCTTCAAGTAAGTTTTGGCCTTAAACCCCTCTTTAGCCTGTCTGCATTTTTTAGTTAAAATAAGGATGTTTCCAACGTTCTCAATGAATCTAGCTTGAATCTATCAGAGTAAGAGACAAATGATGGTTGTAGTAGCAGAAATCAGTGTGATGGCATCAGATTTCCCTCCTGAGTCCATGAAAGGAGACACCATGGGATATAGTTTGAGCTGATGGGCTGCAGTTATCTATTCTGACCTGTGGCTCTTGTGGCTGTACCTGTCAGTCTACAGAGCCAATGCAAACTAGTACTACCTGCTGAATATTGCTTTAATTTGCCTTATCTCTTTTGCTAAAGAATAATTTGAAGGTGCATATCACGAGACTCTTAAAGTATAGCTATATCTTTGGGGTAGTGTATTTGTTTTCACCACACTTTTAAAATAAGTGCTTATAAACTGTAGTGACTTGGCAATGATTACATCAATTCCTTCAGGTGGAAAAAGTCTAAAAGTATTAGTCAAGATTCTACAAAGAAACAAAACTAATAGAGTGAATAGATGATATAGAAAGGGACTTATTAGATGGACTTATGCAATATATCTGACTAATCTAACAATAGTTGCCTACATATTGAAAAGTCTGAAACCCCAGTAGCTGCTCAGTCCACAAAGCTGTATGCCTGAACAGTCCCAATCCACAAAATTGGATGTCTGAGCAGTCCCAATCCACAAAATTGGATGTTTGAGCAGTCCCAATCCACAAAATTGGATGTCTGAGCAGTCCCAATCCACAAAATGGATGTCTGAGCAGTCCCAAGCTGATGCTGAAGGCCTGAAGGATGACTAGAGATCTGCTGGTCTTTAGTACACATTGGAAACCTGAAAAAGGTAGTCTCTGTTTTCAGCAAATGCTAAGAGTACTAGCAACAATGAGTTGATACATTCAGCAAGAAGTGAAGGTAGACAGGCAACCAGCATAGCTTTTCCTCAGAGGTCTTAATCTCTTGGTTACAGACTGTGCTGCCCATTCTAGTAGAAGGTTCTCTGCTCTGCTCTACTAATCCTACTAGGAATTTCCTTCAGAGACACACCAAGAGGCTAGACTCTTAGTTGATTCACGATGGAAATGATCAAGATTAGCAACATGTAGCTAAAATTGACACCTGTATGTCAGATGCATACTAATTTGTATTTCTAAGCATTTTCAACGTTTCCATCTCCCCTACAAACTATACTTTCTGATTTTTTTCTTTTCAAGTCCTTGACAACCCTGGTGCTGACTATAGGATGAAGTATATATATATATATATATATATATATATATATATATATATATATATATATATATATATATATCATGGACAAGGCACATGTGGAACAACAGGCCCATTTGATTGACAAGTCCGGAAGATCGAAGTTTTCATTAAATGGGTTGCAACAATCAATTGTGTTGTCTTGAATGATTTATCTGAGTTCTCCAAACAGAGTTCCCATCTAAAATAAAAATGGGAGGGTCACATAATTGACTGAACTGACAGATGCCAGTGTTGACAAATGGGAGAAAATGTCTATGATTAATTGTCAAAGCAAGAGAGTGAAGATACTATTCAGACTTAATTTGGAAATGAAAGCACAACCAAAAGGAATAAACCCTTAAACAGGATGCCCTGAAACGGCCTCTGAAGAACTAGCAGTGAACAGGGCATCTGTCATCTGCCCTCTGTCCTCATCACTCCTCACTTCCATCCTCCTCCGTTGACCTTCCAATCTGTTGCCTAGGCTGCCCTTCCTCCTCTTCTTCAACCACAAAGTGCTCTGACATAAGCTTTTTTCTCACCCACTCATTAAGAATGAGTCTTAGCTGTGCAGCTTGTACCTACAGTTCAGTCTTTTCCAAGTATGGTATATCCTATAACTTTCCTTTAGATCTAGGATCAGTGGAGCAAGAGCCATCTATTTCATTCCTCTATAAAAGTCAACCCAAGAAGGATGTTGGGTGAACACCTACTGAGCTCTTCAACTTAGACCATTTGCCTTCACAATGTAACACAAATGTTAGTTTCTAAAAATGAGTTCTGCTGGTTATATACAAACATCACGTTCTGGAAAACTGTCTCTGTGAAGTTTCATATATGATATATTGATGAGATTATATCAGGGAATATTCCTAGGATCATCTTTGAACTATATCTACTGAAAATCTTCATCTACTATATCCCATTATATCCATAATTTAAATATCAGATACCTTCCTCAGGGGTCTCCTCTGGAATTGGTGTGTGTGTGTGTGTGTGTGTAAATATATGCCAAGCAAATTAATTATATTCATGTTTTCACATTGTTATTTTGCAAAATTTTAATTTTTATTTATTCACTTTACATCCCACTCATGCTCCTGCCTTCTGATGGTTACCCCCTTCCACAATCCTCACCCTCAATATCCCTTCCCTTTATCCTCTGCTATGGAGAGCACATCAAGTCTCTATGGGGCCAGGTGTATCCTCTCCTACTGAGGCAGCCCAGCTAGAAGAACATATTCCACAGACAGGAAACAGCTTTTGCAGTAGCCCCCATTCCAGTTATTTGGGACCCACATGAAGACCAAGCTGCACATCTGCTACATATGTCTGGGGATGGGTGGGGAGACTAGGTCCAGCTTGTGTGTGCTTTTTGGTTGTTGTTTCAGTCTCTGACTGCCTCAAGGATCCAGGTTAGTTGACTCTGTTGGTCTTCCTGTGGAGCTCATATCTCTTTCCTGGCCTGCAATCCTTCTGCCTCCTTAGTCCTTCCATAAGAGTCCCCAAGCTCCATCAACTGTTTGACTGTGGGTCTCTGGATTCTTCTGAGTCATCTTCTAGGTGGAGCCTCTTAGATGACAGCCATGCCAGACTCCTGTCTGCAGGTATAACAGAATATCATGTATATTGTCAACAATTGGTAATTGCTCATGGGATGGGTCTCAAGTTGGGCTGGCTATTATTTGTCCATTCCCTCAGTCTCTGCTCTATGCCCTCTCCCTGCATTTCTGGTATTCTGGTAGAGAGTATTAATTGGGGTGGGGAGCGTGTCTGTTTTGTTAGTGGGTTGGTGTCCCTATTTCTCTATTGGTGCTGCTGCCTGGCTATAGGAGGTGGTCTCTTCAGGCTCCATATTACCAATGCTATGTGCCATATTAGTCACAGCTATGGTCACCCCCATTGATTCTTGGGCACCTCTCCTATCCCATGTTTCTGTCACATCCTTGAGATGACTCTCATCTCCCCAGCCCTGTCAGTTGCAGATTTCTATTTATCCTCCTATCCCTCCCCAGATCTGATCCTAAACCACACATTCCTCTCTCCTTTCTCTCTCCCATCCAGTTCCCTCCCTCCATCTGCCTCTTACAACTATTTTATTCTCCCTTCTAGGTGAGATTCAAGAATCCTTGTTTGGATCTTCCTTCTTGTTTAGCTTCTTTGGGTCTGTGGAATGTAGCATAGGCATTCTGTATTTTATGGCTAATGTTCACTTACACATGAGTATATACCATTCATGTCCTTTTGGGTCTGGGTTGAACAGAAAGTTTTTGTTACATGTAATACAGACTCACATGATATCTTGGTGAGGCCAACTTATGTGGTGTTTTGCTTAGACAAGACCCATAGAATGATAGAGGATTTTTGGAGAAAGTGTAAGTAGGACTCAACAGATAGTGATATGGCGCTTGCATAGCTAGCCTTGCAAAGCTTCATTAGTTTTCTGTCATTGCTGATCTTCACTTCCTTGAGAGAGGCATGGCAGAGAACTTGTTCTGGCATTCCAGCTGGTTCTGGTAGATACTGCTGACTTATGCTGATTCAACAGAGGCCTGTCGGATTGTGTTGCAGTTGTTGATTTTTGTTTGTTTGTTTGGTAACAGTTTTGAACTGTACTGTTGGCATTTTAACAAACAACTACTTCTAGACAGGTCCACATTTCCTCATCCTACTTACCGTCTTTTCTCTCCTTCCGTTGGATGGCAGGGTAGAAGTGTAGTCAGAGTGTTTGAGAACCCTTATTAAAAGTAAGGTTTTGAAAAATCTAAGCCTACAATGGGTCACCTCACTCAGGATGGTATTCTCAAGTTCTATCCATTTGCTTGCAAAGTTCATGATGCTTTTGTTTTTAGTAGCTGAAGAGTCATTCTTACATATTGCTTAATTGTCTGTGTTCCATATATACATAACAGATAGTCAGAGGTGATCCATTTACTCATACCCTACTCTGATTCTAAATTCACTAGGAAGTGAGTAATGAGGAATACATGATGAAAGTTGGAGATTTTAAATAGCATGTTTTAACTTTCCATGGTTTTGATGTGTTGTGAACAAGATAGTCAACTAAGAAACTCTTAACTAGTCAGTTAGAAACTAAAGAAGAAATTTGTTGCATGTGTGCAAATGGTTTGTAGCTTTAGAAATTAAATAGAATTTGTTTTCAGATATGAAGCAGGAATATATGAACACAAATGTCTCTTTTGTAAGGATAGTCACCTGATCTAAAGCTACATGGCATTTCCTTCTGCCTTGGAGTCTTTCTCTCTTTCTGTAATTATAGTAGTTTTTCCTTATCCATGGCTTTACTCCTTGTGGTTTTAGTTGCCCTCATTCAACTACAGCCCAAAAAATATTAAATGGAAAATTCCAGAAATACATAATTCATAAATTTGACATTGTAGACTATTGTGAGTCGCTTAATGAAATATTACATTGGCCACTCCATCTTGCCCAGCCCATGAATCATCCTTTTGTCCAATGCATCCACACTGTTCCCTTCCTGACCATTAATCACTTAATGGACATTTTAGTTCTCATATCTACTGCTATGCTGTCACAGTGACTCTGCCCAAATCACTGTGTTTTACTTAGTAATTCCCAAGAGTGAGGTGGCCATTCAGTTGTACTAAAAGAAGTAGAAAATATTTTCTTTAAATGAGATGCTATTTATTTTGAAAAGGAATAAAATGTATTTTATAGTTTTATTAGAGAACACTGTTACACTTTTTCATTTTATTATGCCATTGTTAATCTTTTCTCAAACTTGCCAGAGTTATACATATATAGGAAAAACGTAACTACTATAAGGTTTAGTACTATCTGCCATTTAGATATTACTAGGCACCTTGGAACATATCAGCCATGTATAAAAAGAGACTAATCTATATTATATATTCTGTCTAATATTCCAGAGTGTTATGTTTTAATTACTTTATTTCCTATTACATTTCTTTTTATTTACCTTTTCCACCCATTAGCTTAAAATTCTTTGCACAGAATAGGATAGTTATCAGTTTACTTTATGCATCCATACACATGTATATGTATGTATATATATATATATATATATATATATATATGTATGTATGTTTTATGTTTTATATTCAAATATTTTACCTGCATGTATGTATGTGTACCATATGGATACCTGGTGCTAATGGAAACCAGAAGAGGGCACTAGACCCCTTGAGACTAGAGACAAAGTGATGTGAACTATATGAATGCTGAGAATTGAACACAGATCCTCTAGAAGAGCAAAATGTGCTCTGAACAGATGATTCATCTTTCCAGCCCAATGCAGTATATATATGGGAAGTAGTTTAATTTATTGTCAGCTGTTGGAGCTTGAGAACATCCATTTGTTGATGAAAATTCATTTTACCACTAATTATTTCTGTTTATCTGGATGGTCTTCAAATAACTCCTGTTTTCATTTATGGTATATATTTCTATGTTACAACTTGGTATACTGATTTAATTTTCCAGTCCATATAACTTATATATAAATGATTATATCCAAGCTCATCTCTTATACTTATGGTCTAGTTTAATTTTTCTTTGTTAGGAAATAATGTATTACATATTTCTGGTGGAGCATCAAAATAAAATGTACAGAATGCACAGATTTTTAAATAACTAACTTCCATTTAAAAACTTTGTGACCCAGTCTCTTATTTTGTAATACTTCTAAAGATCATTTCTTTTTGGTACAAAGAATTGAAAATCTCTTAGTTAAGATAAAGAGACTCCATCAGATGCTGCTTGTTTGAGTATTAATTCTGTTTCCTCAAAGTGTGATCCATTTTTCCCTAAGGAAATTTTGTTTCTTTCTTTGCAATTAAAATTTTCTTGTTATGAGAACAATAAAAATGCATACAAATAAAAAGGAAAGCTGTTACCAATAAAAATTGTATTTAGAGACTAGATTAATATTTAAAAAAATTAAAGTAATTTTAATTTTTATTTAATTTTTATTAAATATTTTTAACATTTAAAAGTATGTTTTATACTCTTGAATCAAATAAAATTTTTAGAGGAGAAATTTATTTTAAGTTTGATAAGTTTAAGTAATAGTAATAGTTTCTATGTTTTCATTGAATGGAGTAGATGGGTCTTAAATGAAACTGAGATTTAAATATTATCTGTAAAAGATTTATTTCCTTACTATTCATATAGGAAGAACTGGTTACTGTATACATCACTTACACAGCTTATAACATGGATAAAACCTCAGGTTTAAAATGTATTTCCAAACCTATCACTTGCTTTAGCAGAACACTCATATTTTATTTCACTCCATAGGTATTTGGTGGGTTATGCTTGGAGGTATTCCTGCCAACAGTAGGCAAGATATGCCATCTTTTCCACCTTAGTATTCGGAGAGTCTAAATGAATGTAAAGTCTTCCATTGGCATTGCTGATGATACAGACTGTGAGAAAAGTGTGAACCTTGCCAAAGTTGCAGTTGCTACATTTGCTTTGCAAACCACAAAGCCCTCGGAATCTCGTTAGGGCGGGAAGCCTTGTTTGCTACCAAGTCAGTCAGTAGCTGTTATGTTATATAGGTGGTCATGAATCCTTGACTAAGGATATCACTGTTTTTAGATCTTATCCCTTTGCCAGGATTCTGAAGTCTCTGTGAAAAGATTTCTTTGAGTGTATGGTTGGTGGTTGGCACTTTAAGATGTATTCTAGAAGATGGACCTGTTACTATATGATATGGCTACATGTGTGTTATGGCCCTGAAGGCTGTTCAGCAGGGAAAGATGTGGAGAGAGAAAACAGTGATAGTAATGAACTTGTGAATGTGCAGGGCTACAGTGAGTATGTTCCTGTATTCATTTTTAATAAATTACTTGAAATGTGTTTTAGTAAACTATTTTAAATGCACAAATTAAAAACAATTACAAATACAGAAGATGCCATGGAATAAAATATAAAGAAAGGTTTATTGTGTTAATCTCTTAATCTAAATATTATTACAAGAGTAGGAAGCTTAAAATATACATTAAAAAGTTTGTAAAGTAAAAAGTTGCATTGACCTATACTTAATTCGCTATTAAGGAAACAAAATATCTTTCTATAAATTGTGTGTGGCTAAGGATACATTATTTATAAAGAATATAGAGTTGAACAATAACATAAGGAACTAACCCACAATTCCCTTCTTTCGACTAATTTCATGGAGTAACTGCCAACCCATAAGCATGGTACTGGGTTTGCAGATACACTGTGCTCAAAATCATTTATACTATATTGTTGTTGTTCCCTTTGAATATTTTAGATATGTTTACATATACAAAATTACATCAAATTTATAGTAAAATTCCCAAAGTTTTCAGTGAAGTCACATGCTATTTATAAGGTAGGTTTATAAGGTAGGATCAATAGACTAAACCAAACAGCCTAGATGCATGGTAGTCTGTTCCATTAATATTCATGTACATATATTCTATAATATTTACACAGTGACAAAATTTCCTGAAGATGTGTTTCATTTGTATTATTCTTCCAGGATATCCAAAACTACTTTTCTTCCTGTTTAGTCTTTTGTATATACCAGATCAATCAAACAACCTGTTTGTGTTGTCTACTACATAACCCTAAGTCACATTACTTCTTTTCCTGGTTAGAATGGACAACCACATGTGGTACTTGATTGAAATTCTATCTAAATAGGACTTCCTTTAGCAAGAAATGTCATAATCACTCTTGAGAAGTAGGTTGTAATCCAGCTACTATATTATGTCCAGATTCATTTACAGAAAGTAGTTTTAATCCCTGTTACCATGTGTAATTCCATATGAAACTATAGATTGTGAGTTCATGGAGGATCATCAATCCTATGGGTATAAATGTTATAAGAATATGAATAAATGATTAAATGGTGTATCTTTTGACCAATAAAACATATTGTTTATGTGTCATCAACACTCAATAATAAACTCAGAATCTTGAATTAGTTTAGTCTCATGGCATCTTGGATCCACTAACACTCAGTTTAATATAAGAAGTTCAATTTATATAGCCACATAGTGATCTTTTAGGTTTTCAATCTCTACAAGAGTTTAACGTCAAAAACACAATGTCCACAAAGACATTACTTAATCATACAAAAGAAAATATATCCCTTGTATAGCCTTTGAGGTTTGTACTGATTCTGCTATTTGGATCAACTGCCAAGAACAAGCATAGGCTCAGAATGGGGTTCTTGAGAGAATAGGTGTTTGAGAGTGGTGAAAAAAAGACCTGAAGTTAAATTGTGGGTTACAAGCAGATGGCCTATGTTCTACTGAAGACAGCTTTCCAGATTGTTCTCTCTCTCTCAAGACAACTTTTTCTTGCAACTCTAAAAACTCTATATACCTCTTCTCCTGAAGGTCAAAGGCCCAGTCTTTTGTTTACATATCAATTCAGTAATTTCTCCAGATTCCCTTTTGCTTATTCCATGAATGGGTATGGCCTTGGAAAGACCCTTGCCCCTTGATTCTTAGAAAGAAACAGCAAGCATATTATTATTTAACATTGCAAATGAATTTAGTAATATGTAATATGCTTGCCTTTGTTAATCATGGACTCTAAGCTAGCTGGGTGGGATCCTGCCAAGAAATTACCATTCTTACCATCCCTGAGCCTGAACCTAAGTGCCCTCTCTCCTAGGCTGAACTTGAACTAGAGAATCTGCCTGCCTTTGTAAGTATAAACAAAAATCTTAACTTGGTGGGATCTTGCCCTGTGATTACCACTAACTAAATCTCTTTATTTTCTTCCTTGGTGTCTTTTGGAAAAGATGGTTCATAGTGCAGCTTCCTCTGTTCTTTTAGATCTGTGAATCTCCTTATACAATTCTTACTGCATCCTTATAGTTTGCATAGTTGAGAAATTATATGTGTTTGAACTCATGTTTTCAGAGTTCTTTCCCATAGCCTTAAGGGCTATTGAAGGCTGCAGCATTTACCATTTTGCTGACATATTAGTCACAGGCTAGCATCGAGGACTTGTGCTATCTCTGATTATCCTAGAGTCACTATCCTTGGCAGAGAGGACATTCCTCAAGGAGGAATATGAAAATGTGTACTTTATTATATAAAAAGCCTTACACCCATAGCAACCATCAACACTTGGCTACACTTGCTGGCTCTGTTCTACAGGCAAGAGCCATATCATGCCATCCTTTACATGGCCAAGTCTGGCTCAGCAGTCAACAGATGGTTTTATAAGAGAGTACCTTTGCTTGCCACAGACATCTTGACTAGTTCTACCAGACTGCAAAAATTAGGTGTGAAAACTAATCACATCATAGGTTAAATGTTTTGCAAAGCCATCTCCTGTTCTTGGGCTTGCTAATTTTTATGTTATTTAACTGGTAAAACCAACACATACAAATGTAGTTTGTGTTACTTTCCAAGTTTAAAGAAGCCCACCATATGTTGCACATGTGCTAATAGATATTGCATGCAGAAACAAGCTTATTATATAGAAGGATTATGTAATCCCTGACCACCAAATCTCTTCAATTTCACATAAATGTTAATAGCTTAATTTGGGGGGAGTTTATCTTTTACTCTCTGACATAAACCATGTAGGTATTTGGAGTTTCCTAATCTTGGGCAGAATCATATCCTCAGTGTTGTGAACCATCATACATCAGACAAGTGAAATTTCTGTGAACTCTATTATTATATACATCAGAAATAACTCAGACCTGACGTATGATAAGAAAGGTATATTGGTGTTCCTGACAGGTAAACTCAAATTTCTTTAGGTAAGCCTTATCAATAGAAAAAGTTGACTTGCCACATCAAATGCCACTTGCTGGCTGTGCTGACATATTCCAATTCAAAACACCACACACACACACACACACACAAACACACCACACAAGCCAGTGGTATTGTCCAGACACAACAGGAAGTTGCACACACAAACTCACATAGACAACATATTGAAGACTTGCATAAGTTTAAGTTAAATATTGGAGATGTTAGGCATCAATGCCAGAACTGGGGTTGTATGCCTGAAATTTTATAACTAAGCTGTGAGTTATTGACATTTGAAAGGGAAAACATTAATTATTCTATTTTACAAATGCATAAGCATCCTGCTTTGCAGGAACACGTTGTAAAATTATGTATACAATATACTTGCATTTGTTTTTTATTTGAGACAAATCTCTACACATTTAGTTACTTAAACCAACATGAATATATTATCTCATATTTCTGGAGGTTATAATTCTTATACAGATTCTACTAGGCTAAAGTCAAGGTATATATTAAGCTTCTTTTTAAAGGGGAGGTATTTCCCCTTGTCATTTCCAGTTCTATAGGACATTAACCTTCTTTGACCCGCTTTCATCTGGATTATGGAGGCAACAACCTTGTATCTCTATTATGTAGCTGACTGTATTATGAACATTACATTCCCCCAAAAACTGTTTATAGGAGAGGGTCTACATGTAGCTTCTTAGAACCTCTCATTACTTGATTCTGATTGGTAATTAAAGACATCAGCAGCCAATAGCTGGAGAGGACAGACAGAAGTAGGATTTGAGGATTTTCGGAGGTTGGGACTCCAGAGGAGTCATGCTTTAGGAGAGTGTGGAGAGGGGAGAGACACAGAGGCTGGCATGGGGTAGAGACGTAAAGAGACCACCCTGGACTCTGAACCAAGAAAGCCCAGCCCAGATGGCACCTCAAATGGGTATGGAGCAGGAGGCAGATTCTAGCCCAGAGACTGGGCACTGCTATTATGCTGCACAAGACATACTAAAATATAAAGGGTCTGTGCGTGTGTGTGTGTGTGTGTGTGTGTGTGTGTCTTTTGTTCGAGAACATAAACAATTGAGGTGGGTAGCAACCCTTTGCCAGGATTTAACTCTACAGTATGAAATTTTATTCATAACTAATTTCTTCCCCTCTCCCTCTCCCTCTCCCTCTCCCTCTCCCTCCCCCTCTCCCTCTCCCTCTCCCTCTCCCTCTCCCTCTCCCTCTCCCTCTCCCTCTCCCTCTCCCTCTCCCTCTCCCTCTCCCTCCCCCTCTCCCTCCCCCTCTCCCTCTCCCTCTCCCTCCCCCTCCCCCTCTCCCTCTCCCTCTCCCTCTCCCTCTCCCTCCCCCTCTCCCTCCCCCTCTCCCTCTCCCTCTCCCTCCCCCTCCCCCTCCCCCTCCCTACCCCTCTCCCTCCCTCTCCCTCTCCCTCTCCCTCTCCCTCTCCCCCTCCCTCTCCCTCTGTCTCTCCCTCTGTCTCTCCTTCTGTCTCTCCCTCTCACTCTGTCTCTCCCTCTCACTCTGTCTCTCTCTCTCTGTCTCTCTCTCTCTCTGTCTCTCTGTCTCTGTCTCTGTCTCTGTCTCTCTCTCTCTCTCTCTCTCTCTCACACACACACACACACACACACACACACACACACACTGGTGGCCAAGATCCCTCTAGGGAGTTTTGAGATTATGATTTGATTGCAAGAATTCTTTCTTGTCTCTCCCTTTCCTTTCCTCCCTAGTTACACATCTACACATTGTGTCCCTAGTAGACACATCTGCAAAAGACTCTACACCTAAGGCTCAAGGAACACTTCTAAAGAGAGGGTGGAGAGATTTTTAAGAGCCAGAGGATCATGGAGGTTGTTGTGAGATTGTGTCTCCTGTAATATGTTTCACTTCCTGAGTTTATATTCTGTCTTCTCTTCTACTTTCACTACCTAATGCCTCTGACTCACAGAAAAGGCAAAGCCTATTCTATCTTAGTGTCAGGTTTAGAGGAATGGCAAAACTTTCTGGACCAGGTACACATGTTGGTAGCATATTGAAAAATTAGCAGCTGGAGCTTCCTCCTTTCAGATATTTACAGTCTCCTACTGAGACTAGCCTAACTCCTTTCCTTTGGGCTTTGTACAATAAGTGCCCTAAGGTGCTATGTGATGGTATGATAGGTGGGGCTCCATCAGAGTATTCACAGCATATATGACAACAAGTATGATTCTAGCATTTCTGTTGGTATATTATTGTGCCATTCCTCATTCCCTTGCTATCCCAGTCATGTTTCCAGAACCAAGTGGTGTAGCATGAAAGATGTTATAAAGATTTCTTCATAAGCCTATGGTACAGGTTGTTATGTGCATATCTCGGAGGAAGACTAAGGACTTTGTTGCCAATCTTTTTTGTATACTATCTAATTATCTACTATACAACCCAAGTGTGTTGGGGTCAGAACAACAGTTAAACATACTGAAAGTTGGCCAGAGAAAAACAAGGTCTTTGACATGATGTTTTTGCTACATGGGTAAAGTTTGATTATGTCTGAAAGGTCAATTGGAAAGTCTTCTCTACAGTTGAATGGTTTAATGCCTGCCAGTTTTCTTGCCGAGCTATGAAATGATTTTCTCTTCTACAGAAGCTAGAGAACTGCTTGACTTACATGGAAATAAGTGTCAAGGAAGATAAGGGCATAGAAAATGAAACTCAAAATTTATTCATTAATTCCATGAAAGGATGATTGCCAGATATTGTGGTATTCTCTGAGGGATGTAAGGATGTTTATAGACCTCTTTAAATTCAAGATGCTTCTTGCCCATTAGTGACACTAGTACAATCCTTAGTATACATGCAAAAATGTTGACTGTATGTCCTATAATTCCTTTTTAGTAAAATGACTAAAAGTTGCTTTTAGGTTTTCTTATAAATTACATTATTTCTTCCCCTTCCCTCTCCCTAGTTTTTATATATTTTTATTAAAACCAAACTAACAAACAAATGAAGTAAAGCGATTAACTAATTATATTATACAACACTTGAAGAGGCAACTGTGTTAAATAGGCACTGAGATAACATTAGAACCCTCTTCAATTTCTGATATACTTCATCAAGTAAAATGGGAAGAAATATCTTGCCAATTTCAGTGATTTTTTATAAGGTTAAGTTTTATCTAAACAGAATAAAATAGAAAAACTAAAAGAAATAAGAGCAGATTAAATTTAGTTTAAACCTAACTGGAAAAAAAATGTGGGAAGTTGAGCAATATAGGGTTTCTCATATTTCAACTCCCTAATCTTTCTTGCTTGTATTCAAAAGAATTTCTGTCTAGGATGCATAATGAATGTCGTCAAGAATTACTTTGAAATCATAAAACAGGAAACTGTTTTAATCCTATGAACCATGAAATAAGGGATGGATCTGTTTTATTTCAGCATGAATTGATCACTCTTGCTAAAAGTCACAATAAAGTTCAATTATACATGTCTAGTTTCAGAGATATTTTTCTCAGTGACATGTGATTATATAATTAATGTATTAAATGAGAATTTCAATTTAGACAATAAATTGCACATTGGAGTTGATCATCACAAATATAACACCTTCTCTAATAACACTCAATTGAATTATTTTGAGTCTACTTAAGTAGAAAGTTCTTTTCATTATATAGCAAACATCATAAACTCTTCCCATAAATGGCCTCATGTTGAAGGAATTCCAATAGCAGGTAGCAATTTGTCATTAAAACTTAGAACATATTTAAAAATAAGGATTAGTAAGCATTTAAAAGCATAAGAATAAAAAATTGCAAAATGTTTAAATTTGAGCAAACGTCTGTATGAGTTAAGAACTTCAAAACTGTGTCTCCATAACAGAAGACTTTTGCCTTATTCATACAGTGATGATATGTAAACTCACTGGCTTTTGAAGATGATTATAGAGCTGATAAGAGAAAACACATTCATGAGAAAGCCCAGGGTTATATGCTATAAGAGGGTCATAACATAACTTATGGCTCATTCATAGTGAGATTTGAGATAAATCCAAAAATAACCTGTATAAAATTTCTATACAATTCTTAAATTTCAATACATAGGAAAAGCAGATATTCTAGCTGGAAAAAGATAAAGAATAATACCTCCTAGTGGTATAGAAAACAGAAAACATGAAGCAGGTGGAACCATCAGATGGTACCTTAGAAAGATTTATTTTTTTTTAATTAGTTATTTTCTTCATTTACATTTCTAGGACTATCCCAAAAGTCCCCCATACCCTCCCCCCCACTCCCCTACCCATCCACTCCCACTTCTTGGCCCTGGCGTTCGTTCCCCTGTACTGAGGCATATAAAGTTTGCATGACCAATGGGCCTCTCTTGACACTGATGGCCGACTAGGCCATCTTTCGATACATATGCAGCTAGAGACAAGAGCTCCAGGGTACTGGTTAGTTCATATTGTTGTTCCACCTATAGGGTTGCAGATCCCTTTAGTTCCTTGGGTACTTTCTCTAGCTCCTCCATTGGGGGCCCTGTGATCCATCCAATAACTGACTGTGAGCATCCACTTCTGTGTTTGCTAGGCCCCGGCATAGTCTCACAAGAGACAGCTATATCTGGGTCCTTTCAGCAAAATCTTGCTAGTGTATACAATGGTGTCAGCGTTTGGAAGCTGATTATGGGATGGATCCCCGGATATGGCAGTCTCTAGATGGTCCATCCTTTCATCTCAGCTCCAAACTTTGTCTCTGTAACTCCTTCCATGGGTGTTTTGTTCCCAATTCTAACATGGGGTAAAGTGTCCACACGTTGGTCCTCGTTCTTCTTGAGTTTCATGTGTTTGACAAATTATATTTTATATCTTAGCTATTCTAAGTTTCGGGGCTAATATGCACTTATGTGAGTACATATCATGTGAGCTCTTTTGTGATTGGGTTACCTCACTCAGGATGATGCATGTCCTCCAGGTCCATCCATTTGCCTAGGAATTTCATAAATTCATTCTTTTAAATAGCTGAGTAGTACTCCATTGTCTAAATATGCCACATTTTCTGTATCCATTCCTCTGTTGAGGGACATATGGGTTCTTTCCAGCTTATGGCTATTATAAAAAAGGCTGCTATGAACATAGTGGAGCATGTGTCCTTCTTACCAGTTGGAACATCTTCTGGATATATGCCCAGGAGAGGTATTGCAGGATCCTCTGGTAGTACTATGTCCAATTTTCTGAGAAACTGCCAGACTGATTTCCAGAGTGGTTGTACAAGCTTGCAATCCCACCAACAAAGGAGGAATGTTCTTCTTTCTCCACATTCTCGCCAGCATCTGCTGTCACCTGAATTTTTGATCTTAGCCATTCTGACTGGTGTGAGGTGGAATCTCAGGGTTGTTTTGATTTGAGTTTTCCTGATGATTAAGGATGCAGAATATTTTTTCAGGTGCTTCTCTGCCATTCGATATTTCTCAGGTAAGAATTCTTTGTTCAGTTCTGAGCCCCATTTTTTAATGGGGTTATTTGATTTTCCGGAGTCCACCTTCTTGAGTTCTTTATATATATTGGATATTAGTCCCCTTTCTGATTTAGGATAGGTAAAGACCCTTTCCCAATCTGTTGGTGGCCTTTTTATCTTATTGACAGTGTCTTTTGCCTTACAGAAGCTTTGCAATTTTATGAGGTCCCATTTGTCTATTCTCAATCTTACAGCACAAGCCATTGCTGTTCTATTCAGGAATGTTTCCCCTGTGCCCATCTCTTCGAGGCTTTTCCCCACTTTCTCCTCTGTAAGCTTCACTGTCTCTGGTTTTATGTGGAGTTCCTTGATCCACTTAGATTTGACCTTAGTACAAGGAGATAAGAATGGATCAATTCACATTCTTCTACATGTTAACCGACAGTTGTGCCAGCACCATTTGTTGAAAATGCTGTCTTTTTTCCACTGGATGGTTTTAGCTCCCTTGTCAAAGATCAAGTGACAATAGGTGTGTGGGTTTATTTCTGGGTCTTCAATTCTATTCCATTGGTCTACTTGTCTATCACTATACCAGTACCATTCAGTCTTTATCACAATTGCTCTGTAGTACAGCTTTAGGTTAGGCATGGTGATTCTACCAGAGGTTCTTTTATCCTTGAGAAGAGTTTTTGCTATCCTAGATTTTTTGTTATTCCAGATGAATTTGAGGATGCTCTTTTTAATTCTTTAAACAATTGAGTTGGAATTTTGATGGGGATTCCATTGAATCTGGAGATTGCTTTTGGCAAGATAGCCATTTTTACAATGTTGATCCTGCCAATCCATGAGCATGGGAGATCTTTCCATCTTCTTAGGTTTTCTTTAATTTCTTTCTTCAGAGACTTGAAATTCTTTTCATACAGATCTTTCACTTCCTTAGTTAGAGTCATGCCAAAGTATTTTATATTATTTGTGATAATTGAGAAGCGTGTCATTTCCCTAATTTCTTTCTCAGCCTGTTTATCCTTTGTGTAGAGAAAGGCCATTGACTTGTTTGAGTTAATTTTATATCCAGCTACTTCACTGAAGCTGTTTATGAGGTTTAAAAGTTCTCTGGTGGATATTTTAGGGTCACTTATATAAACTATCATATCATCTGCAAAAAGTGATATTTTGACTTCTTCCTTTCCAATTTGAATCCCCTTGATCTCCTTTTGTTGTTGACTTGCTCTGGCTAGGACTTCAAGTACAATGTTGAATAGGTAGGGAGTTAGTGGGCAGCCTTGTCTAGTCCCTGATTTTAATGGGATTACTTCCAGCCTCTCAGCATTTACTTTCATGTTGGATACTGGTTTGCTCTAGATTGCTTTTTATCATGTTTAGGTATGGGCCTTGAATTCCTGATCTTTCCAAGAGTTTTATCATGAATGGGTGTTGGATTTTGTCAAATGCTTTCTCCATATCTAAGGAGATGATCATGTGGTTTTTGTCTTTGAGTTTGTTTATATAGTGGATTACAGTGATGGATTTCCATATATTAAACCATCCCTGCATCCCTGGAATGAAACCTACTTGGTCAGGATGGATGATTGTTTTGATGTGTTTTTGGATTCTGTTAGCAAGAATTTTATTGAGTATTTTTGCATCGATATTCATAAGGGAAATTGGTCTGAAGTTCTCTATCTTGGTTGGGTCTTTCTGTGGTTTAGATATCAGAGTAACTGTGTCTTCATAGAATGAATTGGGTAGAGTACCTTCTGCTTCTATTTTGTGGAGTAGTTTGTGAAGAACTTCAATTAGATCTTCTTTGAAGGTCTGATAGAACTCTGCACTAAACCTATCTGGTCCTGTGCTTTTTTGGTTGGGAGACTATTAATGACTGCTCCTATTTCTTTAGGGGATATAGGACTGTTTAGATCATTTACCTGATCCTGATTTAAGTTTAGTACCTAGTATCTGTTTAGAATTTTGTCCATTTCATCCAGGTTTTCCAGTTTTGTTGAGCATACCCTTTTGTAGAAGGATCTGATGGTGTTTTGGATTTCTTCAGGATCTTTTGTTATGTCTCCCTTTTCATTTCTGGTTTTGTTAATTAGGATGCTGTTCCTGTGCCCTCTAGTGAGTCTGGCTAAGGGTTTATCTATCTTGTTGATTTTCTCAAAGAACCAGCTTCACCTTTGGTTGATTCTTTAAATAGTTCTTGTTTCCACTTGGTTGATTTTGCCCTTGAGTTTGATTATTTCCTGCTGTCTACTCTTCTTGGGTGAATTTGCTTTCTTTTGTTCTAGAGCTTTTAGATGTGTTGTCAAGCTGCTAGTGTGTGCTCTCTCTCATTTCCTTTTGGAGGCACTCAGAGCTATGAGTTTTCCTCTTAGAAATGCTTTCATTGTGTCCCATAAGTTTTGGTATGTTTTGGCTTCATTTTCATTAAATTCTAAAAAGTCCTTAGTTTCTGTCTTTATTCCTTCCTTGAGCAAGGTATCATTGAGAAGAGTATTGTTCATTTTCCACGTGAATGTTGGCTTTCTATTATTTATGTTGTTATTGAAGATCAGCCTTAGTCCATGGTGATCTGATAGGATGCATGGGACAATATCAATACTTTTGTATCTGTTGAGGCCTGTTTTGTGACCAATTATATGGTCAATTTTAGAGAAGGTACCATGAAGTTCTGAGAAGAAGGTATATCCTTTTGTTGCAGGATAAAATGTTATGTAGATATCTGTTAAATCCATTTGTTTCATAACTTCTGTTAGTTTCACTGTGTCCCTGTTTAGTTTCTGTTTCCATGATCTGTCCATTGATGAAAGTGGTGTGTTGAAGTCTCCCACTATTATTGTGTGAGGTGCAATGTGTGCTTTGATCTTTACTAAAGTGTCTTTAATGAATGTGGCTGCACTTCCATTTGGAGCATAGATGTTCATAATTGAGAGTTCCTCTCGGAGGATTTTACCTTTGATGAGTATGAAGTGCCCCTCCTTGTCTTTTTTGATAACTTTGGGTTGGAAGTGGATTTTATTTGATATTAGAATAGCTACTCCAGCTTGTTTCTTCAGACCATTTGTTTGGAAAATTGTTTTCCAGCCTTTCACTCTGAGGTAGTGTCTTTCTTTTTCCATGAGATGGGTTTCCTGTAAGCAGCAGAATGTTGGGTCCTGTTTGTGTAGCCAGTCTGTTAGTCTATGACTTTTTATTAGGGAATTGAGTCCATTGATATTAAGAGATATTAAGGAAAAGTAATTGTTGCTTCTTATTATTTTTGTTGTTAGATTTGGCATTCTGTTCTTGTGGCTGTCTTCTCTTAGGCTTGTTGAAGGATTACTTTCTTGCTCTTTCTAGGTGTGGTTTCTTTCTCTGTATTTTTTTTTCTGTTATTATCTTTTGAAGGGCTGGGTTCGTGGAAAGATAATGTGTGAATTTGGTTTTGGTCATGGATTAATTTGGTTTCTCCATCTATGGTAATTGAAAATTTGGCTGGGTATAGTAGTCTGGGCTGGCATTTGTGTTCTCTTAGTGTCTGTATAACATCTGTCCAGGATCTTCTGGCTTTCATAGTCTTTGGTGAAAAGTCTGGTGTAATTCTGATAGGCCTGCCTTTATATGTTTCTTGACCTTTTTCCCTTACTGCTTTTAATAGTCTTTATTTATTTAGTGTATTTGTTGTTCTGATTATTATGTGTCTAGAGGAATTTCTTTTCTGGTCCATTCTATTTGGAGTTCTGTAGGCTTCTTCTATGTTCATGGGCATCTCCTTCTTTAGGTTTGGGAGGTTTTCTTCTATTATTTTGTTGAAGAAATTTGCTGGCCCTTTAAGTTCAAAATCTTCATTCTCATCTACTCCTATTATCCATAGGTTTGGTCTTCTCATTGTGTCCTGTATTTCCTGGATGTTTTGAGTTAGGATCTTTCTGCATTTTGCATTTTCTTTGATTGTTGTGCAGAGGATCTCTATGGAATCTTCTGTACCTGAGATTCTCTCTTTCATCTCTTGTATTCTGTTGCTGATAATGGCATCTATGATACCAGATTTCTTTCCTAGGGTTTCTATATCCAGTGTTGCCTCACTTTGGGTTTTCTTTATTGTGTCTACTTCCCTTTTTTATGTCTAGTATGGTTTTGTTCATTTCCATCACCTGTTTGGATGTGCTTTCCTGCTTTTCTTTAAGGACTTCTACCTGTTTGGTTGTGCTTTCGTGTTTTCTTTAAGGACTTGTAACTCTTTAGCAGTGTTCTCCTCTATTTCTTTAAGTGAGGCATTAAAGTCCTTCTTGATGTCCTCTACCATCATCATGAGATATGCTTTTAAATCTGGGTCTAGGTTTTCATGTGTGTTGCGGTGCCCAGGACTGGGCGAGATGGTAGTGCTTGGTTCTGATGATGGTGAGTTTTCTTGGTTTCTGTTAGTAAGATTCTTACATTTGCCTTTCACCATCTGGTAATCTTTGGAGTTAGTTGTTACAGTTGTCTCTGGTTAGAGCTTGTTCCTCCCATGATTCTGTTAATCTCTATCAGCAGACCTGGGAGACTAGCTCTCTCCTGAATTTCAGTGGTCTGAGCACTCTCTGCAGGCAAGCTCTCCTTTTGCAGGGAAGGTGCCCGGATTACTGGAGCCTGAAACAGGGTCTGCCTTAGAAGCTGTCCTCTATGGACCTTGGGTGTGTCCTCCAACTCTTCGCCCAGGTGACCTGGTGCTGGTGCCAACCAGAAGGGACTTGTGACCTTCGTCAGGCCGGGTTTTGTGCTTCCTTAATGCTGTTTCAGGTCCCTCTGGATTGGAATGGAACAGAACTTGTGTTCCACTCACTCATGATTCTAAGATTGTCTGGAGAGTCCTCTAGGGAACTTGTGCTCGGGGGAGGAGGGGGTGTCCGCCGACTCTGCCCCCAAAGTGCTTCCCTAATGCTGTCTCAGGTCCCACGCTATTTGATTTTGACAGAAGTTGTATTCCACTCACTGGTGGTCCTAAGATTGCGTGGAGAGTCCTCTAGGGACCTTGGGGGTGGGGGGTGGGGGAAGATTTCTTTTGTGTCTTAGAAAGTTACATGTTTTCTATAACAAGATCAGTAAAACTCAGTAGGAAAAAAAATTCCCCAAATCTTAAAAAGAAAAACTGTTATTAAAATCAGTCTGGCAGTTCCTCAGAAAACTGGACATAGTACTACCACTAGATACAACAATACCACTCCTGAGCATATACCCAGAAGACGTTCCAATTGGTAATAAGGACACATGCTCCACTATGTTCATCGCAGCCCTATTTATAATAGTCAGAAGTTGGAAAGAACCAAGATGTCCTTCAACAGAGGAATGGATACAGAAAATGTGGTATATTTCCACAATGGAGTACTACTCAGCTATTAAAAAAATGAATTTATGAAATTCTTGGTCAAATGGATGTATCTGGAGGATATCATCTTGAGTGAGGTAACCCAATCACAAAAGAAGCCACTTGATATGCACACACTGATAAGTGGATTTTGCCCAGAAATCTAGAATACCCAAGATAAAACTTCCAAAATACAAGAAAATCAAGAAGGAAGACCAACACGTGGATACTTCATTCCTTCCTAGAATAGGGAATAAAATATCCATGGAAGGAGTTGCAGAGACAAAGTTTGGAGCTAAGACGAAAGGATGAACCATCCAAAGACTGCCCCACTCGGGGGTCCATTCCATAATCAGTCACCAAACACAGACACTATTGCATACGCCAGCAAGATTTTGCTGAAAGGACCCTGATATAGCTGTCTCCTGTGAGGCTTTGCCAGTGCCTGGCAAATACAGAAGTGGATGCTCACAGTCATCTATAGGATGAAACACAGGGCCTCCAATGGAGGAGCTAGAGAAATTACCCAAGGAGCTGAAGGGTTCTGCAACCCTATAGGTGGAACAACAATATGAACTAATCAGTACCCCCAGAGCTCCTGTCTCTAGCTGCATATGTATCAGAAGATAGCCTAGTCATCTGTCCTTGAGAAGAGAGGCCCCTTGGTCTAGCAAACTTTATATGCCCCAGTATAGGGGAATACCAGGGCCAAGAAGTGTGTGAGGTGAGGGCATAGAGGTCTTTTGGGATAGCATTTGAAATGTAAATGAAGAAAATATCTAATAAAAATTTTTAAAGAAGAAAAAAACTATTTAAAATTAGTAGTTGAAGATAAAGAAAATGTGTCATGTGAATTGAAATTCCCAGAAAAAAATAAAAACACCACACAAGATTCTCCATAGTGGTGTTATCCTTACCTGGGAGAGGAGACACACTGAGCACAAAGGTAGTTTCACAACATACAGCTTATCCTTTGCAGTTTGGCTGGGCCAATACCATCAGCATCCCATATGTGGGAAACTCAGCCTCAAAGTTTGTAGCAGTGAGGGACTGATAGTGCTTATGCTTCCTCCTGGGGAAGGCTGGAGTTTGCAGGAAGGATATTGCAAGGTTAAGTAGCTGATTAAAACTCATGCTTGTATACAGCGAAAATGTTACCAGCCCACAGCCAAATTACCCTAGGCTGTATTTAATCACTTTAATAGCCATTAATTGGTATTCTATGATTCTTTTCCTAATGGAAAGGTAACTCCCTGATATGCAACTAGTGATAGACCGAAATACAATTTGGTGAACCAATGAATTTATTGATGTTGCTTGCAGAGGTATGGATAAGGAGTTATTGACAGAGGCAGGGTTGGTTCATAGGCATTTACACTACCAAAAATCCCATTTCACCCTGGGTGATGATTCCCTCGAGGATACTGCAAGCTTTGAACTCCCCGGACTACTTCTAGAATCTAAGCTACTTAGTTTGTCTTCTTGTAGCCACTGCTTACAGTTCTGTAACTTATGAGGAGACTTGACAGTCTTACCATTTTCAGCAGCACTTAACATGTCTCCTCACTTTCAGAGTCTCCTCCATCTATGCCCACCTCCGTCTTTGACCTAATGTGGTTTGGACTATCAGATAAACATTTCAAATGTATTCTCAGTAAGACACTGGCTTTCCCAGAACCAAAAGCTAAGAATGGTTTTGGACAACATCTGAGATCTGTGGCAGTGATTTTCTTTTGTTTTCTGTTGCCCTCCTGCCTGGTTGATGATCCTGCCAAAGTATTTGGAGTGGGTTCTGATTTGTTTCTCTCTTTTGTGCTATAACTACAAACGTTTGTTCACCACTTCCAAGTTGGAATATATTGCTAGGAAGAAAGAGAATCAATGTTCTTAGGTCATGGTCACATATTTGGCTCACAATAAATTATCTCTTATTCCCTTTGAGATGAGAGTGCTTTTGTGTTGACAGTTTTGGTGCTTGAATATGCAGTTCCACGGAGGACACATGTTCAGAAGAGGTGTTCCCTGGAACAGTGCCACATACCAACTCAGGTTCTTAGTGTTTAATATTCTGGGTTATTGTTGATGAGTTTATGAGGCTTTATTTCCCATTGCTTTGTGTGATGGTCTGGTGGTTTACCGAAACTAGTTGTTTGACGTTCTTCTGCTTTGTCTCAGAGAGTTTAGTTAGAACATATTTTTAGTTTTCTGTATGTGTGTTTCCAGAGCACTTTCAGAAAATTGATTTGGTTGCTAGCATTCTGGATTCTTACCACCCTTCTGATATATAACTCTCCATTTTGCCTTCTCTTTGGTTTATTGTACTCTTGCCATTTTAAGGGAGTGTCTCATATAATGATGCTGGGTAGAAGCATCCTCACTCCAACTTCCCAGGGGTAACACTGTCAGTGGGGCTCTCCCCAGGACTTGGAATCTCCTCACAGAGACTGATTTTGCCTCAGTTTTGAAGATCCATGAGGGAATGATCACACAGTGTCTGAACCTCTTTGTTTCCATAACTGTGAAGAATAAACTTAAGATATGATGGAAATGTATCTTGGAGTCAGAGCCAGCAGGGCCTTTCTTATAAGCAATGCATACATCTGATCCAAAACACAAGTCCCTCTAGCTGGCATATGAATAGAAGATTAAAAATTTCATTTCCAGGATTGTTTCTAAAAGAGAAAGCATCACCATGGAACTGTCAGTCAGTGAAGAGAAAGTTAACACCACAAATCCATTTTCATAAACTTGACAACTTAGATACAATCTACAAACTTTATGAGACTATTTCCAAAAAAAAAGCATTTCTAAATAAATTTTGGTAGATAGCTAGTTCTTACAGCTCAGCAATCAGAAGTGATTATGAAAGACAGGAAGAGGCAGTCAACAAAAGAATTCCCAACAATCTCCATGCTTACATCACTCATCAAAATGAAGTAAGAAATGAAACCATCATTGACTACAACTGTACACTAATGGAGTATTACACCCTGAGCACCATGTTTCAGGGAAGACAGTCTAGTAGGGAAGGATTTCTGAGATGCATGGGGGAAAAGGGGTAATGGACAGAAAAATAAGAGTAACAGACAGTGATGTTTTGTCTCACGCAGAAAATAAATACCCACATCTGGAGGCAGAAGAGGGACTATTTATGAAGACAAAGGAAAAAGAAGAACTGAGGGGAAAAGAGAGGGTTGTGTGTGGGTTCCCAATACAGATAAGGGACAGTAGAGTATTGCTCATAGTGTGGACATCTCTCAGAGTCAAAGGCAGACATGGGTCTGCTTCCTACCCACATCAGGCTTGGGCCTATTCAACTGCATAAAGACAAAGATTACAGGATGAAAGGTAGTTAGGCTTCTGGTTCCCCACCAGACAACTGGCTTCTCAGAAATCATGTGATTGGAAGTCTCACAATCTAGCTGACACATTGAAAGGCCCCAGCTTCCATTGTAGGACACTCCCCCCCCTTTTCTTTATTTTCCTCCCCTCACCCTAACTGAAGCTATATGAGTGTCTGAGTTAGGGTTTTACTGCTGTGAAAAGACACCACAACCAAGGCAACTCTTGTTAGGACAACATTTAATTGGGGCTGACTTACATGTTCAGAGGATCAGTCCATTATCATCAAGGTAGAAACATGGCAGCATCCAGGTAGACATGGTTCAGGAGGAGCTGAGAGTTCTACATCTTCATCTGAAGGCTGCTAGCAGAATAGTGACTTCCAGGCAGCTAGGACTAGGATATTAAAACCCACAACCCCAGTGAGACACCTATTCCAACAGGGCTATGCCTCCTAATAGTGCTGCGGGACAAACATAAACAAACCATCACAATTTGAGAGTCACACTTCAATAAACAAGCCTTCCTCAGAAACAATCTCCTGGGCTGTTAATACCCAAAGTACTCACTGCCTCCTGTAAAGCCCTGCTCTCAAGATCCTCTACATCCTGTGACTACTGGAGCTTAATGCCAATGGGGAACAGAAGATCCACATATGGCATCCAAACAAGGACCCTCCAGGATGCATGAAGGAGGTTGAGTACTCCTATTTGAGAGACAGTGGTGTTTGCCTTGCCATCCCAATCTGAGGACAGGCCAGTTCTTTCCTCCTTTACCTTCAATTTGAGCTGTCAGGAGGGACTGACTACAGCAAAGGGGCAATTGACATCTTTCATCCAAGGCTTGACTGAAGGTCCTTAAGTCCTTTGGTTGGACCCTAACATCCCTTCACCTCTCTAAATCTCTTGGAAAGAACCCAGTAACACAATGGCCAGTTAAAAGCTCTTAGGGCTCTGTTTACTGTTTTCTTAAATTTGTAGGCAGGCTAGCAATTTGGGTGGAATCCTCTGGAACCCCTGAAGACCTGGGAATGTTTGCCTTTTGAGTATTTCCATCCTTTTCTGTCATGGGGAATTCCTCTTCTCACCACAAGGAGTCCAAAATTGGAGGCCTTCAAGGCCTTTTTCAAGTGCAGGCTTTTAAATTCCCCCAGAAGGAAGCAATTTCAATTAGCCATTCAGATGATCCCCAGTGACCCTTATGACATTCTGTTCTGGCCCCAGGGCCTTGCCTTCCACAAAGGCAAATCCAAGAAGAGACCAGCAATATTTAGGCTTCACCAGTAGCCTCTCATAGGCTCTCTTTATGGTGCCAAGCCTCAACTTGTTTCCATGACTCCTTCAGTCTTGAGCTGTCAACTGCCAAGTAAGGCTGCACCTTCACCAATGGCTTTCCCTGGCTTCTCACAGTGCCAAGCCTCAGCTGCTCTTCATGACTCCTTCATGTCTTCAAAACCAGTACCACCTGAGTGATTCTTACACATTACCATGTACAGCTGCAGCACGAGGTATAACCTTGGCTGGAACATAGCTTCTTTGTGCTCTCAGAAAGCACTTCCCAGAAGATTTCACCTCAGTAATACTGGTCTCTTCTTAATCACCACTAATTTCTTAGCTCCAGCTAACCAGCATCAATTGTCTGGACTCTAAAGCCAGAGCCATGTGACCAAAGCTGCCAAGTTCTGTTGCTTGCTGGGGATGGAACATGGCCCCCTTGTTCTATTACATTATCACCAACTTTCTGTTTTCCAATTCCTTCACTATCTATGCTTGGCTATCTTGGAATTTGCTGTGTAAACTGACTTTGTGTTCCTGTTATAATTATTCCCCATGTATATCTATGTAAGGATGTTGAGATAGCTTCTACTCCACACTGCATGAGACAAAAAAGAGATATCTTCATCCCTCTGCTGGTCAGATTGGGACTTAACCTCTCCCCAGGAGCAGGGAGAAGAGCAGGAGTGGCCTTGGCATAGACCCAGTAAATATCTGGAGATTGCAAAGACAAGTTGGATCAAGCCATGGCTGCCACCACAGATAGCAATTACATCATCTTGAGAATGAATAATATTACATACCATTCAAGTGATTACTAGCTTCCGCTATAAGTGTTCTTATATATATAAAATTATGGGAAGAAGAATTTGACACAGAAGAAGAGGGTGCAACTTGTCACAGTAGCTGAGGTTGCAGTGACGTAGCGTACTGAATCTTGTCTCTTTAGCTCATTCTTTGTCACTGATGTGTAATATGAATCCACTCCAGGTGATGCCCATTCTTATATCATGCAAGTTAAATGCCATATGTTGTTCTTCTGCTGCAGCCAATGCTGCTGTGAGCATTATACATGTTGACACACACAAACACAGAATTTCCACTAGCTTGTACAGTCTATACTGCAAGGTTATAAACAACCTTTCTAGTTGCTATTAAACTACTCTCCAACAGAGTTGTATGAATTTACAAGTCCACAACAGTGTAGGGATATTTTTATTGTGTTATTACTTCATTTATAGTACTTCTGTGGGACTTAAATTTTCCTCTAATAGATATAAAACATCTCTTGTAACTTCTATTTGTATTTTCTTACTACTCTTTAGGCTGGGTAGATCTTTGTGTGTTCTTATTGCCTTTATGTCTTCTCTGAAATTTTATTGACTTTATTTTTAACCAAGTACTAGTTTCTGTTAAGTATTCTGTGTACCATATTAAATAGTTTCCAAGCAAATTTTTCGGTTTCCTTTTTTGTAATAGATATTTCAAATTTACTGTAATCAAATGTATCTCCTTTTTCTTTTAATTTTAGTCCTCTAACCTTTTACAGGCATATCTATATTACTATATTAGTCTTGTCACTGTGAACAGTTACTAGATGAGAAGCAACTTAAGGGGGAAATGTTTACTCTGCCTAGCAGTATAGGAGGACACAAGTTCATCTTGGTTTGCCAGGAATGAAAGTGGCTATGGCTGTGCAGCAGGGAGAAGGCAAGTTGCATCATAACAATACTCAGGAAGAAGGGTGGTGACCTTTGCTATGCTACTGCCTTTCTTGTTTTCCTGTCTTCTATTTCTGAAAATTTTATATATAGGTGCTTCATTTACATTGCTCTACCTCTCCCTTTCATGAGTCTGACTCTTCCCATTCCCTACCACGCCCTCATGAATTGATGAACATTTTAACTATTGTTCTCTCTCTTTCTCTCTCTCTCTCTCTCTCTCTCTCTCTCTCTCTCTCTCTCACACACACACACACACACTCAAACACACACATACACACATCCCCTATGGAACCTACTTAGTGTTGTTCATAACATGTTTATAACATGTGGTTAAGGCTGACCACTTGGTTTTGAGTGAATAACCTATCAGTGAATTTATCATTGAAGACAATTGACTCTTCATCTCACAGCAGTCATTGACTCCCTGTAGCTCTACTTACAGGTGTGAAGCTTTGTGAAAAAAAAAATCTCATTTCCAATTGACATGTCAACTGGTTTGGTCATTATGGCTATGGCTGTCTTGTGTATGCAACTTTTGTGTTTCAAAGACACTGTCTCAGTCTTGGCATGCCAGCTCTTTTGAGCTTTATGACCCCATGCCCATAATATTCTCTGAGCCTTAAGTGTAGAGTTTGCACTGTAGATGCACAAATTCAGGCCAGTGTTTCCTAGAGCCATTTATTCTTGGTATCTGACCAGTTGTGGAGATATAACACACACACACACACACACACACACACACACACACACACACACACACATACAACATGTATATGCATACACACATACATACATATAACATGTATATACATATATATATATATATATATATGCTACAAAAGAAGCTTTTGGTGAGGGATAAAAGCTATACTTACTTTTTGTTATAAGGGTAACAAAATTTAGAGTATAGTTAAAAACCAAATGGATTTAGGAAAATGCAGTAGCAGGTGTTTTCTAGGACCTCTGACTTCTCTGGACACAGGTGGATGGCAAGGTATACAATACCATGCACACATTTCCAGGTTATGAGTCCAATTAGATATTTATTGGCTAGCCTTACAATATGTCACTATGGCACCAGTGGGGATACTGTGTGCCACTCCTCCCCCCCCCGCCCCCCGCCCCCCACATTGCTGTGTGCTACTACTGGTCAGTGATTCACTTTGAAGCTGAGTTAGGACTACTGTTTTCTTTTTCCTTTGGCAATTTGTATAGATAGCACTTTCCTATATTATCAATTAGTGTCCTTCCATAGAAGGTTTAAAGTTCAATTTCATCTCAAATCCTCCCAGTCCTACTGGAAGTGGATTCAGCACTAGTGTCTTGTGTTCTGGGAGTCAACAAAAATCAATAGAAACAAAGAAATAACCTATATTGTACAGAATTATTTTTAAACTTTTCTCCTCAAGAATATCAAATCATATGGAAGTTTTCCTTGCATGGTACTGGGGAAGTTTAGAGAGTCTATGGATCTTAGGGGATCATTGTCACAAAAGTTTGGAAACAACAATATTCACTCAAAAGAATCTGGCTAGAATATAATATCAGACACACATCAATAAAAAAAAAAGGGACCACATGAAGAAGTCATATCACAAAACCACAAACAACATGAAAAGCCAAGATAATATCACACAGGAGTACAACTAGAAAAGACCAGAAAAGAAGCTCTCCCACAGTGTATCATAAATAAACACTAAATATATAAAACAAAGAAAGGGTATTGAAAGCTACAAGAGAAAAGCCTCAAGTCACATATATAGACAAACCCATTAGGATAACAGTTTACAGCTCAGTTAAACTTTAGAAGACAAAAAGAGTCTAAAGCAATATGTGGTACTTCAAGTTCTGAAAGAATATAGATTGATTCCAATCATGCTACTGTTCTCAACAAAACCACCTGGTAGTTGAAGAAGAAAAAAAATTTTTTATGATGTAAACAAGCTAAAGAAGTCATATATCAATGTAACCATCCTTACAGAGAATACAGGAAACAATACTTCAAATTGAGAAGGACAAACATACTCAAGAGACTATAGAGAGAAAAAAATTAGAATGATTACCAAAAAAGCAGACAAAAAAGTGAGACTAAGAACACAAATGTCAAAAATAACAATATAGGGACAGCAATCAACACATATTTTTCAATAATATCTTTCAACATTAATGTGCTCAGCTCCTCTGTCTAAAGATAATACTTAGTTGAATGGAATAAGAGACAAAAATTCATGCTTTTGTTGTCTACAAGAAAGTCATACTACCTTCAAGTATGGACATTAACTTCTAGTAACAGTATACAAAATATGGATATTTTCTTTATTTTTTTATTGAATATTTTTTTATTTACATTTCAAATGTTATCCCCTTTCCTGCTTCCCCCTTTGAAGAACACCCTCCCCCACCCTCTCCCCCCTCTTCCTGCTCACCAATCCACCCACTCCTGCTTTCTGGCCCTGACATTCCCCCACACTGGAGCATAGAGTCTTCATAGGACAAAGAGCCTCTCCTCCCACTGATGTCCTATTAGGCACTGTGGATGCCAACAAGTGCTTGCTGACAGGAGTCTGATATATCTTTCTTCTGAGAGGCTCTGCCAGTGCCTCACAAATACAAAGGGTAGATGCTCACAGCCATCTATTGGACTGAGCATAGGATCCCCAATGAAGAAGCTAGAGAAAGGACCCAAGGAGCTGAAGGGGTTTGCAGCCCCATAGGAGGAATAACAATATGAAGTAGCCAGTACCCTCAGAGCTCCCAGGGACTAAATCACCAACCAAAATATGTTTTCAAGTGACTAAGAACAGGAAACAAGCAGACATCAGCATCTTACTAACTGACAAAAAAGACTTCAAATAAAATTTAATAAGAAAAGACAAAGAACGGCATCTTATACTCCTCAAGGGTACACTTAACAAAAAGGACATTACAAACCTGAACATACACACCAAACTCTGGCACACCAAATTTTACCCAGCTTGTTATATTGTGTTTTCTTTCCATTTTTCATACTTTCACTATCATTTTGTGGTGAATTTCTCTTCCAGTCATGTCTATTTGTGATTCCGTGTGTCTTTTGTGTTTGAATATCTACTTTATTTCCCTAGCTTTGGGGAATTATTCTCTATAATTTCTTTGAATAGATCATTTGTACTGTTAGTGTTTATCATCGCTCCTTCTGTTCTCTTGGTTTCTTGATCACCTTCTAGAGTTCTATGACACTGCAGTCATGTTCACTTAGTAAATCTTATTTTCTTGGGTCAGTCCACTGTTGTAGGTTTGTGGTCCAATACTACTGCATGTGAAGAAAATAAACCATAATAGCAGAAATAGCACGAGGTGAACAAATACACTTAAAATATGATCAAAGTAATACTTTTACAATAACATCATTTTCTATGGTTAACCTTTATATAAGACTTCATAAAAGACAAAATAGTGTTTTCAAGTCAAAACTTAAATTCACTATCCTGCATTTGACTGAGAAATTTCCCCAACTCCAAATTCTATGCTGCAAACTCTTTTGTGTTCTTTCCCTTGCTCAGTTTTTCACACACCTGTTCTAGTCATGATCCCCAATGACCTCGGACTGTTATGCAGTATCTTTTTCTTTTCTACATTTTTGAGGTTTTGTTGTATTTCTCAACTTGTTAACTCATTCTTCCACTTCGATAGGTAACCACTTTGTATAAATGAGGATTTTCTGGGAATTTCTTTTTTCTGCACCTAAGCTCTGTTAAAATCCCTCCCCCTTTATGTTTCTCCCATGACCCTTCTCTGCTGCATTTGGGTTGGTCTGGCCTGTTTGGATTATGAGGCTCTTGAAAATAGGCATCTTGTAAGATGACTGTGCTGTGGTTACCACTAATCCTTTACTCCAACTAATTGCATTCAAAACAAACAGCAGTAATTAAATGTAATTAATTATATATAACATAATCAAACAATACAATAACAAGTACGATTTTAAAAGTTCCATTGGAAAAGCAATGCACAGATCACAGAAGAAGCGTTGAAATTTTAAGAAATAAAAAAGAAGCTGAAAATTTTTTCTTGTTTGAAGGATGTTTAGCATCAGAGGCCAGAAACACAATTGCAAAGGAGGAGGGAAATCTTGGAGATACTGTTTAAAACAATGAACATCAAGAGTTGTGATTCAAATAGAGCAAGGTAGCAATTTTCAGTCTGAGGAATAACAAATGGGAGAAGTGAATCGCACACAATAAGAACACTTCTGTGATAGTAGAGCCTGTAAATTAAATTCATGATATTAACATAGTCTGTCAAAGTTCACTACCTAGAAGACCTTGAAAGTTACTAATGTGCTAATTATTTTCTTTAGTCTCAAGTTCTGTATGTCTGTATGTTGTTTCTATAACCTGGACATGTCTCTCCAATGAGGTCAGTCAATCTCATGTCTAGGCTTTTATAAGGTTCATGTCCAGCAAAGGAGATCAACTTCCAACAAGATGATATAGAATCTGTCCTGGTATGTGCTACATGATATGGCTGCATAACTTTGAGTGGCTGTTAACTTTAGGCAGCCTCTCCTACTCACTCTTTTGTGGAGATACCACCCAGGCTTTTGTGTTTCTAAAGGTCAAAAAGTTATTGTGGGATTTCTTTTGATATTTTAAAAATAATCTTCAAAAATAAAGTTTATATTTACATATAATGTATTTTGGTATTATTGCACACTCTACTCCCCCCCCTCCAATTCTTCCTGGATCCTTAGCCATCTTTCTCTCAATCTAATGTTCTCTTCTATTGTTAATTGTATTTATTTATTTATTTATTATAATTAAATTTCAATAACCCCCTTAATATAATTATTGTGGACCATGTATACTACTACTGTGACATGGGTAGACTAATGTGGACATATTCCTAAAGAAAAGTGACTCTTCCTCCTTTAGCATCAATTGCCAAGAGCTACTCCTCTAGAGTTGAATTCTTGACTTCACCCAACTTTGATGGGATATTTTTAGTGGCTTGATCTTGAGAAGAATTTTGGTAGTCAGTCACAGCTGCAGTGAGTTCATGTGTTTAAAGGCCATGAGTGTGCAGAAAACAGAATTTCACAACTTTACTCTCCATGCCCTAGGTCTTACATTCTTTCTACCTCCTTTATCATGATGTGCCACAAGCCTTGGATGGGATGCATGGGTAGTTGATATAAATATCCAACTTAGAGATGAACTTTCACAATTGCTAATATTTGGTAATTTGATCAGCTTTCAGAGTCTGCATTAATCATTATCCACTACAGAAAGAAACTATTATGGCTGAAGTTTGATTACAAATATATAGAACATTATTTGACAACATGACAGTTTAATGAAACAATAACAGTATGCTCTCCCCTAGGGTCAGTGATCTTTGCAGTCATGGGTTTTAACCAGGGGTACCATAACAGGCATTATATATCTCCTATAGAGCAGCTTCAAGTCCAATCAGAAAACTCTTGGTAACTCCTGAAACTGTCTCATACCATTACTGGACCAGTGTTCATAACTTGCATATTGTATAGCTTTTGTAGCAGTCAAAATACAGTGCAAAGTACCACTGATGTGTTTGTATTTCCAGAAGTCTGCAGAGCACCATAGAGTACTATGAAAGTTAATTTACAGGGCGAGGGTGTTCTAGTTGTTTCAGATTAATTTATATAGATTTCATTACAAAAGTGATATTTTCAGCCAAAAGGTTTTACCACCTAGTTATGGTTGGCAACTAAGCAACTACAATAGCATGAATTGTTTAGGGGCCTCTGGAACATCCTTGACTAATAAATAATAGCGAGGTAACCTGTGCTATGCAGTGAGATTTTCAATAACCCATGTCTTCCAGTGACACCACTGTCCACCTGGGCATCCCTTAGTACTGTCTCACTGCTATGCCCCTATTGCCATCTTGACTTAACCCATTAACCTCAAATAAACCCTCACCATGTTCTTTTATGTCACCTATGTTCTAATTCTAAGTTCAGATTTCCTTCGCTTGCAACATCATGGGTTTTTATAGAACATTTTCATACATGCTTTATTTCCTTAAGTCGTTCTCAGCCTTGTTTTTCTTGACTTCTTCTTTATCAGGTCACGTAAAGATAGTTTCTAATCTGCTATCTTGTAAAGATAGTTTCTAATCTGCTATCTTACTCAGAAGTGAACAGCTCATAAATGTCTCCATCTTCTTAACACATCTCTCAATTCTATGTACACAATTCCTCTCCATAAACTTCATCACATTTATTGCATCTGATATGCAGGGAAGGAATTTACTTTAGATGTCTCAATAAATGTATTCAAACTAGATAGTGGGAGATAAATCCATGGACATTCTCTGTCAGAGTAAATGTTCAAAAGAATATTGAGACAATCTAAATGTCCATAAACTCTTTACCATCTGTTCATGTAATGGAATTATACATCTAGAATCCACTGGAGAGCATCACTTTCTGCTGAAAAAAAAAGGAAGACTTTTGAGAAAGTTAATACTTCAATTCAAATTTCCTACTATTTGGCATTAAGATGCAGCATATCCAAGAGTAGATAAGTCACCCTAGAAATATGATGTTTGTTTGTCACACACACACACAAAACCAAACCAAACCAAACCAAACCAAACCAAACCAAACCAAACCAAACCAAACCAACAACAACAAAAACAGGACCACAGAGCAAACCAGTTTTGGAGAAAATCAAAGCCATTCTCCAACTTAACCAACCTCATTTGGGAAACAGTTTCTGACTTGGAAATGCGGCCCCAGAGCAGACTTTGATGAACATAACATCTAAGACTATCACTGCAAACTGAGTGCTTTTCTGGTTTTATGGTAGATAGCATATTTCCAGCAAACATGGATTGCCGTATAGAAATGGCGTCAAAGAACAAGCTCAGTTAGGCTCCAAACTTACAAAATGTATTAATAGGAGACTCAGTTTGGTTTTATTCAGATTGCTCTGAATAAAAGTCATCTCCTTTCTCTTGGTCTATGTTTATGTGCTTTTGCAATGTTATTCACAATCAGTTCTTAGAGAAGAAAGAAAAAATCTTGTTAGTCTGGTTCATATACATGTTTTTAATATTCTGTTCCTTTATAAATGTGCATCTATGTAGCATTAAACCCCAGCTTCAAGATGACCTGAAGGATTGGGTAACAGAGAAGACTTGCCAGTTGTCAAAACTTCAAGCAGAATACTTATTTGATTCCTTTATTTGGAAAGAGTGATGATCCAAAGTGAGACCATTAGTTGACAGAATATAGGTAGGTGGAGGAATATTGACAAAATTTTACACAGGAGAATGTATACAACTCATTTTATATAGACAGACTTATATTTGTGGATAATGTGAACACTCACCAAAGGATCCACAATAGCCATAAATCTTATTTGGAAAGTCAATCAAAATTAGACTCCAGACATGTGTTATTCTCTTTCTTTAGCCAACATGGTTCCTGTTCCTAGATCCAATGATAAAACCAGCCACAAGTTTAAGAGTCGGGTTAATGCATTGTCTCAGTACCATGGGAATTCCTTCACTAAGCATGGCATGGATAATGATGCTGTTTGGTTTTCAGATCCACACCAATCCCTGATTAAATTTATCACTCCACAAGGGACACAGATAAATATCTGGTTAATTACACTGAACTTCTTCCATTATGGAAAGGCATAGATCTCTCCTTAATGAAGTCGAGGCTTATTCTACTTATAGATTTTCCTTCCTTGCCTGTGACACTTCATTAAACACCAAGATATATAAACTCAATGACTGCCTTAATAACAGCCATGAAAGTCCCTATATAGTTGTGGCTTTGTGGAAGCATGTTCATGTTGAAGTTATTACAGAGGAGCAAGGGAAGTTTGTGATCCAGGCTTGGGGAAGAAACTAACACAGGGCAGACACACAAATCAGAAGTTTTGAAGGTAGAAGGGGAACATTGGGAAACAGAATTTCAGTAGGAGAGGAAAACAGACAAAGGAACAGAATGTGATAAAATGATTACATTCGTTATATGAATTATGACATTGTTAAACAATCAAAAACAGCTATTACTATATTGGGGAATTATGTTTCAAAGCCAACTAGAGATTATTTTCCCACTTAAAGCTGGTCATGGTGGCACACATTTTTAAACGCAGCACTTGGGAGAGAGAGAGACAGGCAGATCTGAGTTTGAGGCCAGCCTAGTCTACAAAGCAAGTCTACAAAGCAAGTCCTAAGACAGCCAGGGCTACACAGAGAAACCCATGCAGCCTATGTGGAGTAGAGTGTTCCGGAAAGTACAGTGTCATTCATTGGGTTGATTTCTTTCTACAATTTAGTTTTGGTCTATAATTTTAATAGAAGTTAATGGTAATGATAATGTTTCAAAAGTACCTTAGTGCTATTTCCATAAGTAAAATCTAGTTTAACAAATATAACCATGATCTGGGTTGGTAGAAAATTGTTCTAAAATTGGATTATCTCTCTTTTACTTTTTACAAAATGTTGAGACTAGAACCCCTGACTTGGGCATATACATAAAAGAGGCCACGAAGCAACTTGTATAAAGCTAAGCCATGCATACTTAAGTTACAACTCTAGGCAAACTGAAAATAAAAGTAAAAATCACAATATGCTACTTAACCTAAAAAAAAACCAAAATTATAAAAAACAAATTTAGGACAATATAATATTAATTTCATGACAGTGGATCAAAGTTAGAATCCTTACAAAATATAAATTTCATTAATAGATTTTTAGTTAGAAAATTATATATACACACACATATTATATATATATATATATATTAGATTTGGATAGAGAAATAAGGATCCTTGGAATAGTGTTAAGATAGCAGTCATCCAGTTTCAGCATGGTGTTGTGAGAAGCTAGGCAAAGCTCGCAGAATAGGAAAGCTTGCAGGTATTCAGAAAAATTCAATTCCTGCCAGTTTGCAGTCTGATCACTGGCATCAATTAGAGTCAGCAGCACCACTGCCTTCACATCTAGCTGTGAGAAGTTTGACGTCAATATGCTGGGTACATCATTAATAATTACAGATGACCTTTCCTAAATTCATCTTCAACACAGTCACAGAATGAGGAAGGCTCCTGGAACCCATGAGGAGGCATGGAATGTCAAGTTGTAAATATTTGAAATAAGCTGTATTTTCAAGTAAATATAAAGCATTGAAGACATTCTAGTAAGACCATAATAAGCCTGACTGTGCCTCCTAGACCTGTTCTTTATGTTGCCACTTTGTTTTTTTGAAAATAATGAAGCTGGGCAGTGGTGGCACACACCTTTAATCCTAGCACTTGGGAGGCAGAGGCAGAGGCAGAGGCAGAGGCAGAGGCAGAGGCAGAGGCAGAGGCAGAGGCAGAGGCAGAGGCAGAGGCAGAGGCAGAGGCAGAGGCAGAGGCAGAGGCAGAGGCAGAGGCAGAGGCAGAGGCAGAGGCAGAGGCAGAGGCAGAGGCAGAGGCAGAGGCAGAGGCAGAGGCAGAGGCAGAGGCAGAGGCAGAGGCAGATTTCTGAGTTGGAGGCCAGCTTGGTCTACAAAGTGAGTTCCAGGACAGCCAGGGCTACACTGAGAAACCCTGTCTCAGAAAAACAAAAATAAACGAAAAAAAAAATTGAAAAGGGAATAAAGTGTACATGCAGGTATAAAATAAACTACCTCCTGGCCACTTATCACTTAGTATCAGTATGATGGGAATTTGGGTGAACCATTTATCTTGATTACTTATGATAACCTTAACTGAATGGATTTCAAACACCTCAACTTTGCCAACTAAAACTGACCATGTCAATCTATAAACAATAACAACAACAACAAAACATATTCAAGTGTCCTTCCAGCATACCACTCGAAGGTGAAAACAGAGAAAAATCTTATAGCGGTTGCAATGACAGCAAGTTTTCTGTGATTTTGAAAATGTCATTTGGTTTATGGAGACCAATTTTCATATTGTTTAATTAAGCAAGTGGACAAGTATGTAGTAACCATTTATTTGGACCTTGGTATTTACTGGGCAGTATAGCCAAGATCTCTGACTGTATTACGCAATTTAAACCATAGCCTGGAACTCTGGGAAGGATATCATTCCCCTTTTTAGAGAGAAGGATATTTACATGAAGAGTAACAATAAACTGATTTACTAAGATAAAATACAGATAGAAGAGCTAAGGGTGATGCTTAGAGGGTCCATTACAGTGTAGACATTTGGAACTCTCATCTTTTGGCTCCCTGACCTTCTCAGAATCCTTCTCAGCTCTCAGACTTGAAATTTACATGAAAAGTAGACAGCCTAGAGACCTGAATTTTGTTTTGTTGCTTGCAGTCAAGTTATTATCTTGTCCATTATATATTTTTTTCTTCTTCCTCCACATATTTCAAGTCCTCTTTGTAGCTTCCCTGTCCTCTTTTGCTCCCAAACATTCAACGCTGCTTTTAATCTTGGTGCATTTGTTTCAGCTGCATTCTGTTGGCTATCTCTCCTGAAATCTTCAGTGCTACAATAGTGCCACAGATCAGTTGACAGCTTTATGCAGAAATTTTATGTTTGGCAGGTTTTAATCTAGACAGGCCCGGAGGACATTTGTCATCTGCCAAGTGACGTTCTTACAGCATCTCTCCTCCCACATTCACAAGTGACATGCTGTGACCTTCCACACACCCACACTGCTGGGTGTACAATTTCAACGAGATGCACATTCTACTGCCCGGAGGGCCATTGGTAATCGTGAAACTACAGTGACGGTTTTCAAATGTATTTTTTTTTACTGTCTGTTACTTAAGTTATTTTTAAATATTTGTTTTCACTCTTCATTCACATCCCAAAGACCTTGCCATAAGAACATCTGCAACTCATGTAGCTGAATGGGTCTTAAGTAAAACTGAACCATGCAGAGAATCATTTATTTGTCATGTTAAGAATGAAGCTCTGTATGTAGTATTTCTACATTTCTACGCCATGCTTTTTTTCTTTTTTCTTTTTCCTTTTTTGGCAAGGTCTATATAGCCCTGGCTCCCCTGGAACTCACTATGTAGAACATATTTGCCTTGAAAATTACAGAAATGTATTCACATCTTCCTCTCAGTGCTGCTGGTGTTGGGGTTAAAAGTATGTGACCTGAATCCCCTTTATTTTTTTTTAAGATTTATTAATTGATTTTATGTATATGAGGACTCTGTTTCTGCCTTCAGACACACCAGAAGAGGGCACCCGATCCCATTACAGATGGTTGTGAGCCACCATGTGGTTTCTGGGAATTGAATTCAGGACCTCTGGAAGAGCAGTCAGTGCTCTTAACTGCTGAGCCATCTCTCCAGCTTGACTTTATATTTTTAAATAGAGTTTCCTTGCATAACATATTAAAATACAACAAAATGAATATGTAGGATAGGAATATTGATTTATTGTGAAGGGCTTCAGATTTATAATTAGTATTTTATTCTGATTACATTATGCACATATACAATGCATCTTTATATTTATTAAAATAGATTTTTCTGTCATATAATGCACCCTGAGCACTGTTTCCCATCCTTCCATGACTCCCAGCTCCCCTGTGCTTACCTTCTCCAGATCGCTCTTGCCTTATTTCCTCTTCAGAAAAGTATAGGCCTCTGAGTTACAATAGCCAAACATGACAAATCAAGACACAATAAGACAAGGCAAAAGCCCTTCTACCAAGACTTGACAAGGCACCCTGGTGGGAGGATAAGAGTCTCAAGAGCAGGCAAAAGATTCAGAGAAACACCTGCTCCAATGTTGACTGAGAGTCCATAAAATAACCAATCTAACAGCCATAAGAAATATGCAGAGGGGTATGCCATGCATCTTTGCTCCCTCTCCCACTTCTACTGATACCGTCCAATGTGTCTTGCTCCTACCTTTGTGTACTTTAAAAGTTATTTTACTCAAAAATATATAAAAAATTATATTACTTACCATATACTGAAGGAACTTTCTCTTCTGGGGCTGAACTATTCTTTGATCCTCTAGCACATGTGAAACAGATGTTTTCCATTCTATATGATACCAGTTTGCTGTACCAGCTTTTTGCTTCATAACATCCCACTTATAACTTGTTGCTTTTCATGCCCCTGTTATCCATGTCCTGTTCAGAAAATCCTTTCCAGTGGGAGAGAGTTCCAACCTATTGTTCACCTTCTCTTTTGACAGATCCAGATTCCTACAACTGGACAATGTACCAAGAGGGAAAGATTTTAGGGCTCTCAGCTGTAAAGGAGATAATGTCATCAAACCCTTCCACTCTAGGTTCATAAGTTTATGTGGAAGAGAAGGCTGAAAAAGTATAAGAGCCAGAGAGGGGGGATGAGTTCAAGGAAAAGGCATTTCCCACAAACATCAGAACTGATAAATGTACGAACTCACAGAGACGGTGACAGCACACAGAAGACCTGTAGAGGTTAAAACCACACACAACAGCAGAACCAAAAGTTTGCATTTGATAGTTACTGGGAAAGGGAAAGTCAGTTTTCTCCAATGGAGTGTGCCTGGGTATGTGAACCATTCTCAAGGAGAGTCCCAGCAGTAGTTGGTCAACACAAAATGACCATGTTTTCTTTGTGAAGTTTTGTCTTGTTTTGTATTTTTAATATTATTAATATTTTAGATTGTTTTTATTTTTAACATTCTATTTTGCTTTGTTTTGCTTTTTTAGTGGAAAGAGAAGGAGGGAGGGAAGGAGGGAAGGAGAGCGAGAGAGAATGTCATGAAGCTGTGTGAGTAATGAGCAGAGGGAATATGGGAGGAGTTGGAGGACAGAAAATTATATGACCAAAATATGTTGTATAAAAACGTAAAGTGAATTTTTAGTGAATTAATTTTCAACCAATGAGACCAATGAGAGCACAGTGGGTAAACGACCATCCAGAGAAACACAGAGAGTTACCAGCAGCCATCAGCTGTTAACAACTCCTTAATTGAGCATAGGACTGCATGGTTCACTACCCTGACCCATGTAGAACCATTGAGTAGCTTGATATGTGGCAGTTTTGTAACCATGCCTGCTGCAAGTCCATCAGTGCAACAGCCATATCATTTCTAAGATAAAACATTTCTCAGCAACCTTTCTCACACATATATTTTCTGACTCTTCTTCTGTGATGTTTCCTGAGACTTAGGGTGGTAAACATTGACATGTTCTATTAGGGCTGGCTACCTGAGGGATACTTATTTACAGCACTTTGATCGATTACGTATGGGTCTCCATTAATTTCTATCAAACTGAAATTTCTCCACCCAAGGCTGGGAGCAGTGTAATTCAGTGAACACAAAATAGATATTTTGAAGGCAATGTAATCCCATAACCATTTAAGAAAACTGTAGTAGCTTCCCTATAAGGACTCTTGAGACATCTTTAGGCATGAGAAATTTTTGTGTGCCCATCTGTTTGTTTTGATGGAATTAATTCTTAGATCCCATGACAGTGCCTTGGGTGCTTTCTTTAGCTCCTCCATTGAGGGCCCTGTGTTCCATCTAATGGAAGATGGTGAGCATCCACTTCTGTATTTGCCAGGCACTGATTATATGCCCCAGTACAGGGGAGTGCCAGGGCAGGGAGGCGGGAGTGGGTGGGTTGGGGAGCAGGGTGGGGGGAGAATAAAAGGAACTTTTGGGATAGCATTTGAAATGTAAATGAAGAAAATATCTAATAAAAATTTATTAAAAGAAAAAAAAAGAAAGTGGACTGTCTTCCCATTTCTTTTACATGTCGGTTCCATTCAATTTATTTAATCAGTTTTATATAATTTTCATCTTAGACTGTTTTATCAATTTGGCTAAATTTATTTTATTGATTTTATTTTACCTCAAGTTCACTTATAAAAAACAGTACAGAACATGAACCATCTGCAAATAGCATGGAAGGTCACAGGAATCCATTTGTTTTTACCTTGGTGGGTAAAATTCCTTTCTATGTGACCTGGCATGGAAATGGGTGCCTTTGGGAGCCCGAGTAGTAGCAGAAGCCTAGGCCTGAACTGGAGCTGTGGCCTCAGCTCTGGTTTGAGCTTTGGTTTTCGATTCTGTGACCCTTGACCATGTAGCCACAAATCTGCTTCTCAAGCTTGTGGTGGGCAATTAAAGCAGGTTGTAGTCGGGGCCCATCGGCGTTTTAGCTTTAAACACCGTAGGATTGACAGATGTCTTGATGATAGCTACGCATACATTCATTGCTTTCACATTGCTTATGTGCATCTTTTTCAGACCTTTTTGGTTGTACCTTTTAGCAAAGTTCATGTTCCTCAGTAACTTGTAGTTGATCCCCTTAAATGAATCAAATCTTTTTTTAAGGTTTTAAGGATGCTCTTTCTTTTCCAATTTTGAAACTGGTTGTATGTGGTATGGTTCTTGGACTTGGCTACGTCTTCACTGTAATCCATGGCTCCCAAAGCAACTGGGACTTTACCAGAACAAACAACTGGGACTGTAATAGTTTTTAATACCATCTTTAATTATTTCTATTGATCAGAAAATCTGCACTTGAAGAAAACTTTTCCATATAAATATCCTTTATATAAATTTCAAAGAATCTATCCATTTTGAGGGACAATCAAATTAGTTGGCAGGTATTGCTCATGAAAGTATTGAGCAATCTTTTGCAATTTTGTGCTATCAGTCACAATGTCTTCCTCTTCATCTCTGAGTTTATTTGAAATTTTCCTTTTCTATTTTATAGCGAAGTGTTTGCCAATTTTGTTTATAGTTTAGAAGAGTTAGCACTTAGGCTTGTTAATTTTTTTTTTTTTTTTTTTTTACTATCTACATTCTCTATTTCACTTTTTGTTTTTTTTTTTCTAGTAACTTTTTTTTTTTTTTTTTTGGCATAGGTACTGAATTCAATCAACCTGAATGCCATTGGCTGCCAGTCTTTAATTTTGGTAAAGTATGTCTATACTGTCAATGTATTCAAGTATTTTGATATTTTCTTTCTTGCTTATTCAAACCATTGGTTTTGAACTGTGGGTTAATTAATTTACATTCATTTTTTATAGTTTCCAGTTTTCTTGCTAGTGATGTCTACTTTCTTATATTACAGTTTAGACTTGTTTTGTAACTTATCTGATTATATATTGGACAATGTTCCATGTGGTAATGAAAAGAATGTGTGTTCTTGAGCTGTTGCATGTCATGTGTACAACCATTTGCTATGATTACTTTGAATAATCATGCTGTCCTTGTGCCACCCTCATTTTCTTGTTGAAATCCAACAACACAAATATTTGACCTTTCAATGTTGTCCCAAGATTTCTGAGTTCCTGTGGGCTTCCTTCATTCTTTCTGATTAGTTTTCTTTTCTTCCTTTCCAAATGTGTATTTTCAGCTTGTCTTTACATTCAGTATTCTTATTTCCATATGATTTAGCATGTTGATGTATCTATCATGATTTCAATTTTCATATTCTAAATTTATCTTAGTGATTTTTTCTATTTATTTATTTATTTATTTATTTATTTATTTATTTATTTATTTTACATCCTGATTACAACCGCCTACCTCCCGGTTCCCCCTCACATAGTTCCTCCCTCAACACCCTCTCCCCTTCTCCTCTGAGAAGGGGAAACTCCTGCCTTGGGCACCAACTCACCTTGGCACATCAAGTCTCTGAAGGGCTAGGCACATCTTCTCCCTCTGAGGCCAGACAAGGCAGTCCAGTTAGGGGAACAGGATCCATAGTAAGACAACAGAGTTAAGGTCAGCATCTGTTCCAGTTGTTAGGGGACCCAAATCAAGACCAAGCTACCTTTCTGTTACATATGTATGGGGACCTAGGTCTAGCTCATGTACATTCTGGTTCAGTTTCTGGTAATTCCTAATGGTCCAGCTTATTTTATTTTATTAGTCTTCTTATGGAGTTCCTATCCCTCTGGGTCCCTCAATTCTTCCCCCAACTCTTCTAAAAGACTCCCTGAGCTCTGTCTAATGTTTGGCTATGGCTCTCTGCATCTGTTTTGGTCAGCTGCTGGGTGGACAAAGGGCAGATATGCTAGGTGCCTGTCTGCAAGCACAGTGCGTATCACTAATAGTGTTAGAGATTGGTTCTTGCTCAGGATGGGTCTCAAGTTTTCCACTTTAATTTTTAAATTAATTCCATCCCCCTGTTAGTTTTTAAAATTATTTGTCAGCCTTTTTCTAAAGATTATGTTTCCTTTAAGCAGTGGTTTAAAATCTTTATAATGCATTTGTTACAATTTGGGTGTTTTTAGACAACTCTTTTAATCATTAAGGGAGGTAATAAATGATTTTCCAAGTGTATTTTTTTAATTCTTCATAAGTAATCTGATCTTAATGTGGAAGGAATATTCCAATCCTCTTGATCATGTTTGCATGTCCCTGCACGTCTCCTAATTCTAAACAGGCCATTTGTTTCGTGCTTTTTCTTTTCCTCTGTGCCTGTAATTCCTTCTGCTTTTATTGACATGATATCACTACTGATGTGTTACAGTTTGAGCACAAGTCCAGGTCTGTCTGAAATCTAAAGTTGGGTTGTAACACAACATGACTCAGGGAGTGCCTGGAAGTATAGTTCAAACTTCTTCTTGGCACTACAGTGGAAAAGATTCCTTCTCACCAGTCCCTATTGTTGAGCAATATTGTTTGTCTTTAGAATGTCCACGCCGATCAATGAGGTTCTGGGATGAGACTGTGCCCTTTACTGACTACTGTGCACTGCTTAATGCGGAAGTCAACTCATGGCCCAAAGAGGCTTCAACCAGTCTCAGGTTATGTTTAGCTGAATGAATATGATAAATTAGGTGTGGATATTTCTACTTGGCAATGGGGTTGGTTGTTCCTGAGGTTAAATACAGAAGCACTAATCAAGAGATGGAAGTTTTCTGATGTGTTCAGTATGAGGTTTCACTGAATTTCAAGTCACAGTTTTGTGATATCTAACTTCTCCTACTTCCAATGAATGCAGTGTTTCTCTATGCTTCCCAATGTTCGAGTGGTGTTGGTGAAGATAGTTTGTTTGTTCATTTGGTTTGCCACAATGCTGATGCTGAGCTGGGTCATGTGTGCATTTCTTATCTTCAAGGTCCTGGAGTGCTTATTTATGGATAGAAATAGACCGATCATATTTGATGGAGGGTATGAAGTAAAAAAAAAAAAATGTGAGCCTGTGGCATAATATACAGGTTTCTACTTGACACATGTGCAGTGTAAAGACTCAATCTGCATACACTAACCAGGTAACACTTGTGCTACTTAAATTTGAGAATGTTTGGGATAGTTATTCAGTCACAAATCTGACACTAAAGTAGGTTCTAACAGAGGCCCGCAACTAGAGATACTGGTACAATCTCAGGATAGGGTGGTTCTTCAAGAATTTTCTAAAGCATAGCATGATGTAGGCTGAAAGTCAAGTTTATGTACTGACATTATATGTAGGTTCCATTTATGCTGCATCACAGAGACTGAATGTACATGAGCAGTAGTATGAATATAAAGATTACTTATGCCTAATACTTGGTCTCACCACAGCAGTCACACCTCTCAGCCCGAAGACAAAGTCAGTACTAACTTTGTGAAACCTTCCCCATCAGTGCAGTCTTGTATCCTCTGTGATAAATGGGAAAATGGTTGAGGGAAGTAGGCAGACTCTTGCCCAATTCAGTACCAAGGCCGTTGATGAGTATTGCTGTAAAGACCACAGTGGCAGAGCTCTGCTTGGTACTGTGCATCTCTGTGACAGGCCTACTACATTTTATATATAAGAATTGAGCTTCATCCCCCAACTCCTTTCCCAAGTAGAAGATATCCTTGTTCACCTTGGTTGGAGTTGAAAAAGGAACAATTTTTTCCTTCCCGTTTTCTGTAATGCTTGTTATAGTAAAATCAAGCACTGTTATCTTACTTTGTCTCCATAACTTTAGTAAAGAAAAGCTGGTTAGTGTTTCATGTAAAACAAATATGGTCACAGTAAACTTGTTATGAATATATTTTTTCATATTTAGTATTCTAAGCATACGTATTTTCTTTTGGTTAGATCTTTATCTCTGTAGCATGTATTTATAACTGTGCTTTGAAGAAAATAAATGTAACAGAATCAATTTCTGTCTAATTTTAGGTTTTACACATAAATTAATGAGCTTTAAATATTTAATCTACATTCTCCTGCCACCTCTCCTCCACCTCCATCAGACCCTGAACCATACAGATCTGAAACTATACAGCCCAAGGATATCCATCAGCGGCCTGGAAGAACAGGACCATTGAGATTCACCCCATCCCAATACCTACTACAACAAGAACATCCAGGAACCACAAACATACAGGTGGTTAAAGGTCCTCAAAAGAACATAATCAAAATCAAGGGCAACATGACACCTCCAAAGCACAATTACCTACAACTCACTACAGCAAGCCCTGGATAACCTAACACAACTGAAACACTAAATCCAATCTTTATAAAGATTATAGAGATCTTTAAAAAGGAAATAAATAAATTCCTTAAAGAAATACAGGAAGATACAGGGAAACAGATAGAGATCTTTAAAGAAGAGACATAAGTCCCTTAAAGACATACAAACATTTACAATGAAATAGGTGAAGAAAATAAATAAAACTGTGCAAAACCTGAAAGTGGAAATAGAAGCAACAAAGAAAATACAAACTGAGGAAATCCTGGAGATAGAAACTTAAGGAAGAGAACAGGAACAACAGATACAACAAGCATCACCAATTGAATACAGGAGATGGAAGAGGAAATCTCCTGTAGAAGATATAGTCAAAGAAACTGATACACCAGTCAAAGAAAATGTTAAATCTAAAAAAATTCCTGACATAAAACATCCAGAAAATCTGGGATCCCTTGAAGAGACCTAATCTAAGAATAATAGGAATAGAAGAAAACTTTCCCAACCTAAAACAAGAGATGCCTATAAACATACAAGAAACATATAGAATATCAATTAGACTGGACAGGAAAAGAAAATCCTCCAGCCACATAAATAATCAAAACACAAAGTCTACAGAACAAAGAGAGAACATTAAAAGTGGCTAGGGGAAAAGACCAGGTAATATACAAAGGCAGCCCTATCAGAATTAAACCTGACACCTCAAAACAAAAACAAAAACAAACAAACAAACAAAAAAACTCAAAGAGCTAAGGGCCTGGCAAGATATCTTTCATCCTCTTAAAACAAAAACAAACCAAAACAAACAAACAAACAAAAACAAAAACAAAAAAAACAAAACTCACAGGTACCAACCTAGACTACTATAGCCAGCAAAACTCTCAGTAACCATAGATGGAGAAAATAAGACATTTCAAGACAAATCCAAATTCTATCAATATCTATCCACAAATATAGCCCTACAGAAAATACTAGAAGGAAAACTTAAAACCAAGAAGAATAACTACATCCAAAAAACTCCAAGATATAAGTAATTCTATTCCAGCCAAAACAAAGAAAGTGCAAGCTTGCACACACACACACACACCACCACCACCACCACCAACACTAAAACAACAGGAAATAACAATCACTGGTCATTAATGTCTCTCAAAATTAATGGACTCAATCCCCACCACCAAATGCAGGAAAACAGAATGGATGTAAAGACAGAATCCATAATTCTGCTGCACAAAAAAAACCCACACCTCAGCAATAAAGATAGACATTATCTCAGAGTAAAGGCTGGAAAACGTTTTCAAAGCAAAAGGACTCAAGTAACAAGCAGGGTAGCCATGCTAATATCTAATAAAACTTTCCACTTTTCAACCAAATTAATCAAAGGACACAGGGAAGGATACTTGATACTCATCAAAAGAAAACTCTACCAAGATGTTATTTCCATTCTAAACATCTATGCTCCAAACACAAGGACACACACATCTGTAAAAGAAACATTGCTAAAGATTAAATTGCACATTGAACCCCACACATTAATAGTGGGAGGCTTCAACACCCCACTACCAATTGACAGGGTATCGAGACAATAACTAAAAATGGAAATAATGAAACTAACAGACATCTATGGAATATTTCACCTAAACACAAAATTATATTCTTTCTATTCAGAATTTAATGACTCTTTCTCCAAAATTGACCATATAGTCAGTCACAAAGGAAACCTCAACAGATACAAGGAAATTGAAATAACTCCTTGTGTTTTACCACCATGGAAAAAACTGGACTTCAACAACAACAGAAACACTGGAAAGCCTACACATGCATAGAAATTGAATAACTCTCTACTCAATGATATCTGTGTTAGGGAAGAAATAAAAAAGATTTTCTAGACTTCAATGAAAATGAAGGTATACCATATGCAAATTTATAAGACATGATGAAAGCAGTGCTAAGAGGAAAGATCATAGCACTGTCTCCATAAAGAAATTAGAAAGTTATCATACCAGCAATTTAAAAGAACACCTGAAAGCTCTAGGAAAAAGTAAGCACACCAAAGAATAGTGGTAGGCAGAAAACTATCAAAATCATGGATAAAATCAATCAATTAGAAAGGAAGAAAACAATACAAAGAATCAAGGAAACCAAGAGCTGATTCTTTGAGAAAATCAATAAGGTAGACAAACCCACAAATATACTCAATAAAATACTTGCAAATAAAATTTGGGACACATCAAAGATATCATCCATCAAGGTCAAGTAGGCTTCATCCCAGAAACACAGGGATGTTTCAATATACAAAAATCCAGCAACCTAATCCACCATATAAACAAACTAAAAGGGAAAAAAAATCACATGATTATTTCATTAGATCCTGAAAATGCCTTTGATAAAATTCAACACCCTTCATGTTAAAGGTATTAGAGAAATCAGGGATACTAGGCACACACACCTAAATATAATCAAAGCAATATATAGCAGAGCAGTAGCCAACATCAAACTAAATGGAGAAAAACTGAAATAATTCCAGGGCCAAGACAAGGCAGCAAACTCTCTCCCTATCTATTCAATAAACTTGGAGTTCTAGCCTGAACAATAAAACAACTAAAGGAGATCAAGGGGATGCAAATTGGAAAGAAAGAAGTCAATGTATTGCTATTTGCACATGATATGATACTACACATAAGTGACCCCAAAAATTCTACCAGAGAATTTTTACAGCTGATAAACACCTTCAGTAAAGTGGCTTGGTAAAAATTTAACTCCAAGAAATTAGCAGCTCTCCTTTATACAAATGATAAGAAGGCTGATAATGAAAGTAGGAAAACAATACCCTTCACAATAGCAATGAATAATATAAAATATCTTGGTGTAACTCTACCAAGCAAGTGAAAGATCTATCTGACAAGAATTTCAAATTCCTGAAGAAATCAATGAAGACCTCAGAAGATGGAAACATCTTCCATAATTAGGATTAACATAGTGAAAATGGCCATCTTACCAAAACCAATCGACAGATTCAATGCAATCATCGTCAAAATTCCAACACAATTTTTATTGACCTCGAAAGAGTAATTCTCAATGTTATATGGAAAAAACAACCAACCAACCAACAAACAAAGTGCCAGGATAGCTAAAATAATTCTGAATGATAAAAGAACTTTTGGGGGAGTCACCATTCCTGACTTCAAGCTGTACTACAGAGAAATAGTGATAAAAACTGCATGGCACTGGTACAGGAACAGACACACTGATTAATGGAACCAAATCAAAGACCAAGAAATGAACTCACAGATCTATGGACACTTGATTTTTGTTAATGAAGCCAAAACCAAGCAGTGGAAAAATGAAAGAGTATTCAACAAATGGTGCTGGGCTAACTATGTCTACATGTAGAAGAATGAAAATAGATCCATATTTATCAACCTGCACAAAACTCAAGTTCACGTGGATCAAAGACCTCACATAAAACTGGATACATTAAATCTCATGGAAGAGAAAGTGGGAAATAACCTTGAATACAATGGGTCAGTAGACAATTTTGTGAACTGAACACCAATCACTCAGGCTCTAAGATTGATAAATGGGGTTTCATGAAACTGCAGAGGTTCTGTAAGGCAAAGGACAGTGTCAATAAGACAAATCATCAGCTTGCAGATTGGGAAAGGAGCCTCATCAACCCTACCCTGACAGATGTAAATATTAAAATTTTTTGAAAATATCAAAAATTTACAAAGAACTCAAGAAATTAGACACCAACAGCCCCCCTCAAAAAAAAAACAATTAAAAATGGGGTACTGGACTAAACAGAGAATTCTCAACAGAGGAATCTTACATGGTTGAGAAGCACATAAAGAAATGGTCAAAGTCTTTAGTCATCTAGTCTTTAGTCTTTAGTCTTTAGTCATTTGATTGCATGGTCAAGGAAACGCAATCAAAACAACTCCGAGCTTTCATCTTACACCCATCAGAAATGCTAAGATCAAAACTCAAGAGATCACACATGTTTACAAGGACATGGAGCACAGGGAACAATTATTCATTGCTGGTGGAAGTGCCAATTTCTTCAAACACTCTGGAAATCAATTTGGTGGTTTCTCAGAAAACTGGGAATAGTTCCACAATACCACAAAGATACTAGCTCAACTATGTATAGCAGCTTTATTTGTAATAGCCAGAAACTGGCAACAACTTAGATGTTCAAGAACTGATGAATGCTACATATGCAGCTAGAGACACGAGCTCTGGGGGTACTGGTTAGTTCATATTGTTGTTCTACCTATAGGGTTGCAGACCCCTTCACCTCTTTGGGTACTTTCTCTAGCTTCTCCATTGGGCACCCTGTGTTCCATCCTATAGATGACTGTGAGCATCCACTTCTGTATTTGCCAGGCACTGGCATAGCCTCAGTTGAGACAGCTATATCAGAGTCTTTTCAGCAAAATCTTGCTGGCATATGCAATAGTGTCTGGGTCTGGTGGCTGATTATGGGATGGATCCCCAGGTGGGGTAGTCTCTGGATGGTCCATCCTTTTGTCTTAGCTCCAAACTTTGTCTCAAGAGGGCTCAATCTTGGACAGGGATTTTAATCAAACCCTCAAACATTTGGGAAGAGAAAAGCCATGAAAAGAGGTACCAAACTCACATTCTCTTCTAAAAAAAAAAAAAAAAAAAAAAAGGAAAAGAAAAAGAAAAGAAAGAAACATAAAAAAAGAACTGATGAATGCATAAAGAAAGTATGATACATCTAAACAATGGAATATTATTCAGCTATTAAAAACAAGGATATAATAAATTTTGCAGGCAAATGGTTGGGACTTGAGAATATCATTGTAAGTGAGGTATCCCAGCCCCCAAAGGATGTGCATGGTACATACTCATAAGTAGATATTAGTCATAAAATACAGGTACCATGCTACCTGCCCCCCACAGACCCAAAGAAGCTAAACAAAAAAGAAGGCCCAAGCAACAAAGCTTGAATCTCACTTAGAAGGGGGGATTAATAATAACAGGCAGATGGATGGAAAGACTTAGGAGAGTGGGGGATGTGGAAGGGAACGTGGAGTTCGAGATCAGGTGTGGGGAAGCACAAGAGAGATTGGCTAGATGTTCATTAAAATGAATAGAAATCTGCAAGTGACAGAGGTTGCTGGTATCTCTAGGATGAGTTAGAGACATGGGACAGCAGAGGCTCTTAAGGATCAACAGGGCTGACCTGAGTTGTGACTTATTACATTGGGGATATGGATCCTGAGGAGGCCATCTCCTGTAGCCAGGCAGAAACCCCAGTAGAGCGATAGAGAAACCAACCTACCCACAAAATTTTCAACCCAAAATTGATCCTATCTACAAGAAAAGCAGGCATGAGGGATGGAGCAGACTGAGGGAATGGCCAACCAGTAGCTGGCCCAGCTTGAGACCTAATCCACTGGCAAGCACCAGTCCCTAACAGTATTAATAATACTCTGTTATGCTTGCATATAGGACCGTGTTTATCCTCTGAGAGGCTCCATCTTTGTCTGACAAAGACAGATACAGGCACCCACAGTGAATGGAGCTTAGGGACTCTTACAGAAGAGTAGGAGGAAAGATTGTAGCACCAAAGGGGATACCAACAGAATCAATTAACCTTGCCATTTGGGGCTCTCAGAGACTGAACCACCAACCGAAAGAACATAAATGGACTTTACCTAGGCCTTCTGGTACAAATGTAGCAAATGTGCAGCTTGGTCTTCATGTGGGTCCTGAAAAACTTTATTAAGGGCTATCCCAAAAGCTGTTGCCTGTACGTGGGATATAGTTTTCTAGCTGGATTACCTTTTCTGGCCTCAGTGGAAGAGGAAGCACCTAACCTCATAGAGACTTGGAGTACCAGGGTTTGGAGATATGCTGGGGGGTGGGGGGTGGGAGAGGCCCAACTCAGAGGAGGGGGGGGAGAAAGGGGAAGGATCTCAGGTGTTGACCAGGAGGGGGCCAGTGAGTGATATGCAAAATGAATATGTAAAAAAATTAAATTAAATTTAAAAAAATGTATCCAATTTTAAATGACAAACGTAGGAAATATTCATATAAAGTTTCCATGGTGAAACAGATGGTTGTAGTGTGTACTTATGCCATTATATAACCTATAAGTTTTAAAAAGTAGTATTTCTTAGAGCAGTGGTTCTCAGCCTTCCTAATGCTGCAACCTATTAATATAATTCCTCAAGTTGTGGTGATCTTCAGCCACAAAATTATTTTTGTTGCTACTTTATATTGTTGCTATTTATTGTTGCTACTGTAGTTTTGGTACTGTTATAAATCATAATGTTAATATCTGATATAAAAATATTTGATATGGGACCTCCGTGGGATGCAACATATAGGTGGAGAATCACTGAGTTAGTGTCCTCTCCAGGTGAAGAGTATTCACTCTAAAGTGTAGATGCCAAAGATAAAGTCTTGATGTGCTTGGTTAATTGGTATATCTGTTTAGCCCAATTTCTTCTTAATTATTTTGGTTATGTTTAGCATCCCTCTTACCCATTACTAATTGAATATCTGTATCACAGCTGGCACTGAGCTTACAGATACAGTAATGCAATAATTTCCTAGTTTGAGATCAATTCAGCCATTTGATATGAGGCTTTAATAGGATAATTCTGAGGTTATGGGAGAACAAGCACATATCTAATAAAATCCTACAGGGTGTGCTAAGATAGACAGATTCTACTCTTCTAGCCAGAAATATTATTGCTTTTTCTCTGCATTGCCTTTTTTTTTGCAAATTCTATGGAACAATTTCTTTTAGCATACCTTTTCATCTCAAATCTCTAGAAAGAATAATATAAACTCGCTGAAAATATTCATAAGTGCCAGATAAGCAGGAAATACAAGAGGAAATAAAATACTACAACTTGTAAGGGACAGGAAGTGGAATTTTTTAATTTTAAAATTAAGGGGATTATCACCTATGCATATAACCATACTTAATGAAAAAATAGTCCATGAATTTGAAATACAACAAGGAGGGGTGTATGCGAAGTTTGGGGGGGAGTAAAGGGAAGGAAGACGTGATGTGATTATATTATTATCTCTATACTATACAAAATAATTTAAAAATTATGGAAAATATTGGCTAAACATATTCTACTGATCTTGTAAATTGAATATTTATGAGTGCCCTCCAAGGCAGCACTTCTTTTCTGTCCAATGAATGTATGATGACATTTTACTATGGTACTTTCTAGTGTCAAAGAAAGTCTCTGGAGGAGCTGAGATTAGAATCCAAGCAGGGAGACCCGGACAGGTGCTAAGTGAGGTGTGCATGCTCTTCTTTCCCCCTCACACATGAAAAAACAAAAAGGTATTCTACCGTATTGGGCTTCATAAATTTTTATCTAAGAAGATAGTAGTATTATTGATGAATACTAATATTTAGAAATAAGTTTCTTTCATAGTAGTTTGAGCTCTACAGTAAGGCCATGAAAGATAGTAAAAGCGATAATCTTACATTCAGGTTTTCATAATAGAGCAATTTTGTTTAATATGGTACATTTGCCATGACTAATGAACCATTATTGATGCTATTATTTGTTATTTAAAAGTATGATTTTTCCTTAAATTGTACAGCATTACTTTAAATAAATTTAAATAAATTAAGGAAAAGCAAATATGAACTTTATAGTGATACTGATTAATTGTGTTTATATGCATAATAATCTTATCTTGCCACAGTGACGTTTTAGTGAAAGAAATTTAATATGAAAACATTTATCTTTCAAGTTCATAGCAACTGCCACACTGCACACATTACTAGCATTTAGCCATTTGAAATGTTTAATTTGTTATAACATATTATAATGTATAATTGCTATACTAATTTACAAGTGGAAGTTTAATTTACAATAAACTTCTAAGGTGCACCAAGACATGGTTTATAATCTAGGATCTTGACAAGAGCACATGGCAGATGATCCTCATTTCAAGACATTGGGTCTTTGCATTAGGTACTCTGAGCTGACAGATACCAGAACAGCATGGCTGAGAGCCTTACCTAGTTCCATAACGAGAAAAAAGCAGAAAGTACTGTGGAGCACCTATGTAGAGTAACTTTTATGACCCCCCCCATTTTCCTTTTAAGAGTTATTGCTTACTTCTCTTATGTGGTAGTATAATTTTTAGAGACTGTAAGGACAAAAACACTTGCACCTAAGCTCTTAACTGTAATTATGGGGGAATCATTAAGCTTTTCTTTTTCTTACAGGAAGGATTGAAATAATGCCATTGATTTTAGTTTGTTGATAGAAAAATGATAATTTGCAAATTACCTGCTGTAGAGAAAAGGCTGATGATAATGACAGTAATAACAACCACCAAAGTTAGAGTTCACAATAATTGTGTTTACCAGAGGATGGCATGGCAGATAAGTTTTAAATAATTTGAATCTTATTTTACTTTTCTATTACTTTTGGATTTTTTTCTTTGCATTCACTTGTAGAACAATTTTATTGCAATGTATGCAGTGAATATACCATGTTATAAGCATTACTATAGCAATGTATAATTGTTGCTGTATGGTAATATAATAAGGAATGATAATAGTATACTTGGAATAAATGTTAGATGCCTTTATAAGCAATTTATTTGCAAATTTCTTGTAACATTTTTCTCCTACTGGGCTTATATTTATTAATTCCTTGATATCATTATCTTTTTCTTCCACTGCATCCACTGATAGTATTCTTCTCTCTTAGACAGAATTATATCACCACCAAAATTTAGTGGAGAGCATACATTACCAATGTAACTCTATTTTGTAGTTGGGGCCATTAAGAATAGTTAGGGTAAATGAGGCATCAAAGTGGCCCTCTGATCTAGTAAGGCTGTGTCCTTATAAGAAGAGCTATAGATAAGAAAAGGCCATGTGAAAAGACAGTGGAGTTGAGTTGTTTTCAATGCAGAAAAGACAACCCAACAAAATTTTAGTTATTTTTTTCTCATTTATTACATACTGACTTCAGTGTCCCAACTCTTTCATCCCCCAGTCTCTAACCCTACCTCCCCTTTCCCTTGGATCCAACTCCCTTCATTTCCCCTCAGAAAAGAGTAGGCCTTCCAGGGACAAAAACTAAATATAGCATAACAGCCTGCAATAAGACCAGGCACATATTTTCACATCAAGTCTGGATGAGGCATCCCAGTACAAAAAAAAAAAAGGATCTCAAATGCAAGCAAAAGAATCAGAGACAGCCCCCTGCTCCCACTGTTTAGAATCCTACAAGACCCCTGAGATACACAACAATTATGTATATGTATGTATATATATATATATATATATATATATATATATATATATATATATAATTACACACACATACACACACACACCTAGGTCAGACACGCACAGGCTCTCTGATCTCTGTGAGCATACTTGAGTTATGGTCAGTTGATCCTGTGAGCTGTAGTCTTCTGGTATCCTTGACCCTTCTGCCTCCAATTCTTTGTCTCACTCCTCTGTAGACCTTCCCAAGCTCTGACTAATATTTGACTGTGGGACTCTGTGTCTGTGCCCATAAGTTGCTGGATGAAATGTGTCTGATATCTGTGATGACAATTATGCAAGTCTCCTGTCTCAGCACATCCTGTAGGTCAGACATATATATTATAGTTGGGTTTAGGTCCCAATGTATACCAAGGCTTCCACTTGAGACCTTGCTTGAGAAGCCAGCTTTTGAAACTGAGAAAAATGTATCTGCATTATTTAAGTAGGCATTATATTCTATATGTTATATTATGGCACCCAGAAGAAGCTAAGATACACTCTCTGTTCTTCATTCAATTTAACACTCACACCATTCATACAGTCATTTCAGGGCAACTCTAACTTCCCTGCTCTTTACCTGCCTCACTGGACTAGAAGGAGAAATACAAGACAAATCTAGTGTTTCTTATTGTCTCAGGGTTTTCATTGCTGTGAAGAGATACCATGACCAAAGCAACTCTTATAAAGGCAAACATTTTTTTTTTAATTTTTTAAATATTTTTATTACATATTTTCCTCAATTACATTTCCAATGTTATCCCAAAAGTCCCCCATAGCGCCCCCCCACTTCCCTACCCACCCATTCCCATTCTTTTGGCCCTGGCATTCCCCTATATTGGGGCATATAAAGTTTGCAAGTCCAATGGAAGGCAAACATTTAATTTGGGCTGGCTTACACTTTTAGAAGTTCAGTCCATGCACAAAGCATGGCAGCAGGCAGGCAGACTTGACACTGGAGGAGCTAAGAGTTTTACATCTTGATCTGAAGAAGGCCAGGAAGAAACTGTCTTCCTTCAGGTAGCTAGGAGGAAGCTCCCTTCTACACTGGGTGAAGCTTGAGCATAGGACCTCAAAGCCCAACCCATGGTGACACATTTCCTCCAACAAGGCCACACCTATTTCATCAAGGCCATATGTTGGAATTGTGTCATTCTCTGGGGGGCCAAACATTCAAACACATGAGTCTATGGAGGCAAAACCCTTTTCCAACCACCACACTAACTATCTACTGGTCATTTTTAGAGTGACTATAACTAGAGAAAATGGCACACAGCTGACGTTTATTTCATGATCACACAAGTCAAATGAACTTAGGAGCTTCCCAGGAATACTGTTTTCCCAGTGATGTCACTCTTCTCTTCCTAGTGTTGTTGTTCTAGCTCTCTCCTTGATCCTTCAACATCCCTCTGCTCTTCTCTTTCAATGTTTATACTAATCAGCCTTCTCCCAATGATGATCATCAAGAAACAGAAGTCTTTCACCTTCCATGTGCTTACCTGACATGTTCTGTACCCAGGGTTTCTGCCTCCTTCATGAAAGTACAAAGAGCCCAGAGCCTCTTCTTTCACATTTATTCCGTTTCCTCCTACACATGTCTTAATAATTCCCTCTTCCAACACGGCACTTATCTGCTTTATACAGTGTCACTGTGCTAAGTACACAACTCCAGCACTGCACATGTCTGTTCCAGACAGTGTCATATGTTAGTTTCTCAGGATATAACTCCAGTGTTACCTTTTTCTTTTTTCGTAGAAAACATTTCTGGACATTGCTTTACGCTCCAGCTATGACCTATTTTTACTTTAATAGGTCTTTAATCTAGACCTAATCTTAGTACCACTTACCTAAAAACATCTGAAAATTATTATGACTGAATTTGTGTGTATGTGTGTTGTGCTAAATGTAATTAAAATGGAAAATAAATGAAACAAAGCATTGTTATTTCTCTGAAAAATGGAAAAAAACAGCAAAAGTATGTGGATGTTTGGGACACTGGGTGGAACACAATTAGTTTAAAAAAGTAATAGGGTGCAATCTCACAGAATTGTAAATAATAACACCCAAAATTCATTAACTCCACTTCTGGAATCATCCTCCAAGGTAAAAATGGCACATGCACCAAGATTTGAAATGGACAAATAATTGCAATCATGTCAAAGGAAAAACAATTTAATTATGTATTATATTTAATGCTCACCACTTAAAAGATAGAAAATATTAGAAAATATTATTGCAAAATAGAAAGATGGGGGACAACACCTAGAAAATATTGCTGTGACTTAAATATATATATATATATTTAATATTTATATAAATGTACAGCAAATATGTCAGAGAATTAACATGAATGTAAGATAGCTGTTTCCTTAGGTAACAGAAAAGGAAATAGTTCTGAAGGAGACAAGAGGTAAATATCTAAGGCAAGCTTCACAGTAGAGCTAATGGCTGGGGTTGTAAATTTGAACAAGAAAATGGTTTGGGACAACATAGGCACTATGGGAAAATAAACTACCATTCTGTTTCTAAATAGTCAAGGTAACAAACTGCATCCTATGTGTTTGCTTTTGTATCTATGCATTGGTTTAAACTTAGCCTTCATCTGAACATGTCCATACATACAAACTCAGAGAGGAAACCAAATACAACAAAATATCTACTGTACGACTTGTACATGATAGGAATGTAGCATGTACATTTTCTCCTAATGTGTTTTCAAATTATATTTTAAAGAAAAAAGTTTAGAATAAAAGGGGAGTAAACATATTCAGTAAATAGAAAATAAATGTTCCATAGCATTTGTGGAAATTACTATTTTTAAGAGGTCTCATTTACTGAAGCTGACATAGATATTTCAATGTTATGACTTCACAGTATCGCACCTTATCTCATAAGTAATATGAGCACAAAGGGACATTTTTATGTAGGTGAGATGACAGAGAGTCATCAATAATTCTAAGAATAAGAGCTTCTATGTGGCAGTATAACAGAGTTGACTTGAGAATACAATATGTCCTCTTGATTTCTTTAAGAAGCGCTTTAAGAGCGCCCCTCCTTCTACACCAGGATGTGGCTTCATACCACTTCTTCCAGATAAGTATCTGTAGCTACTCTTAATGATATTAAAAGATTATGTATTTTAATATGTATTCTAATTTTATCAATACTTACTTTAGAAATATACATAAATAATTTTTATTTGTTAATTAATTAATTTTTTACTTATTCATTTTACATCTAGCTCACTGCCCTCTCCCTATTACCCACCCCCGTACACACACACACACACACACACACACACACACACACACACACACACACACTCCTTCCCTCACCATCCTCTCTTTCTCCTCTGCATTTCCATTCCCCCATCCTGGCACTTCAAGTGTCTGTGAGGCTAGGTACTTCCTCTCCCTCTAAGACCAAACAAGGCAAGCACAGCTAGAAGAACATATTCTATGTACAGGCAACAGCTATTGGCATAGCCCCCACTTCAGTTTTTCTGAACCCACATGAGGAACAAGCTGGGCATCTGCCACGTATGTGCAGGGATGCCTAGGTCTGGTCTGTGCATGTTCTTTGGTTGGTGGTTCAGTCTCTGAGAGCCCCAAGGGTCCAGGTTAGTTGATTCTATTGATCTTCCTGTGGCGTTCCTACTCCCTTCAGGGCCTGCAATCCTTCCTTCTATTCTTCCATAAGAGTCCCCAAGCTCAAATCACTGTTTGGTTGTGGGTGTCCATATCTGTGTGAGTCAGTTGCTGGATGGAACCTCTCAGAGGACAGCCCCGCTAGGCTCCTGTCTGCAAGCATAACAGAGTATCATTAAAAGTGTCAGGGATTGCTGCTTGCCCATGGGGTCGTTCTTAAGTTGGGCTGGTTATTGGTTGGCCATTCCCTTAGTCTCTGCCCCACTCTCAATCCCTGCATTTCTTGTAGTCAGGATAAATATGGGGCCAAAATATTGTGGGTGGGTTGATGTCTTTATCATTCCATATGGGTTCCTGACTGGCCACAGGAGGCAGTCTTCTCAGGCTCTATATCACAGGCACAACACCCTCATTGATTCTTAGGCAGCTCCCCTATATCAGGTCTCAGTCTCTTCCTGCAGATTTCCCCTACACATTCCCAGTCAACTGCAGATTTCCAGTCATTCTCATGGCGACCCACCCATCATCCCTGCCCCTTCCTTTACAGAACCCCCTTCCCCTCCTGACCACCTCTCTGACCCAATTCCCTCCTTCCATCTCCCTTCCACTACCATTGCATTCTCCCTTCCAAGTGAGACTCAAGCATCCTTGCTTGTGCTCTCCTTTCTCCTTGGGTCTGTGGAGTATAGCACTGGTATTTTGTATTTTATGGTTAATATCAACTGATAAGTGAATACACACCATGCTTTGCCTTTTGGGACTGGGATAGCTCACTCAGGGGGATATTCTCAAGATCTACCCATTTTTCCTGTAAAATTCATGATGTCTTTGTTTTTCCTAGCTGAATAGTATTTCATTGTATAGATATAACGGAGTATAATTCACATTGTGAATCGGTTGACTTATTTAAACTAATCAACGGATCTATTAACTGATATAGTTATGTATTTGTGTGTACTCTAATGAATATTTAACTATGTATTTGCATGTCAAATATTATTATGCTGTAAAGATATATACAGGATATATTTATCACATGTGACTTGAACTTTGGACCTTTTGGCCAATATCTCTACATTTCCTATGCTGACATTATTCAGCATCTGGATCATTTCAGTTTGTGTAATGCTTCGTCATTGATCATGCTGTTACAAACATCTGAATAAATTGTGAATGTTCATACCACAGTCTCTTGCCCATTCATTCATCAGTGGATACCTAGTTCAACTCATGTCTTGATTATTGTAAAAAAGGCTGATGAAATACAGGTAGTTACAGAGGTAACTATGTCTCTATTGTTAATACTTCCATTAAATTTGATATTATGTCCTTAATAAGGGTTTCAGGGTCTTGTGGTACTTTTTTTGGAAACCTGTAAAACCTCTGAGATGTTTTCCATAATAGCCACAACTATGTCACATACAATTATTAGTAAGCCTTCTCTTTGGTCCACATCATCATACATTATTTTTTAATAGACACAATAAAGGTTGTGAGTTGATAATATTGAACCAAATTTTCCCTCTAAATACAGACATCCAGCACTTTTTTCTAGACACTTTAGGCATATCTTTTGTTTATTTAAAATTTGTATTAATTTATTTTGTAGAAGGGGCATGTGTGTTTAAATATGGATACTACAGAGTTCATGTGGAAGTCAGAGGACAACCAGCAGGAATTAGTGCACTCGCTCACACAGGCTCAGTATGTCAGATTTGGTAACAAGCATCTTTACCTGCTAAGCTAAAATATCAGCACATACTTTGTGTGTGTGTGTGTGTGTTTGCCAAATTCTATTTATATTTTTCACCCCTATTTCAACTGGATTATTCTTTTGTATTGGATATTTTTTACTTACATTTCAGATGTTAACCCCTTTCTTGCCCCCCGAATCTCCCTATCCCTCCCCCCTCCTGCTCCTATGAGGGTGTTCCTCTACCCACCCACCCACCCACTCCTGCCTCATTGCCCTCAAGTTCCCCTACAATGGGGCGTCCATCAAGCCTTCACAGGACCAAGGGCCTCTTCTTGCATTGATGCCTGACAAGGCCACAAAAATACTCACAGGAGCAAATACATAGACAAAGTGTAGAGCAGAGACTGAAGGAAAGGCCATCCAGAGATTGCCCCATCCCATATACAGTCACCAGACCCAGACACTATTGCGTATGCGAAGAAGTGCTTGCTTTCAGGAGATTCATATAGTTGTCTCCTGAGAGACTCTGCCAGAACCTGACAAATACAGAGGTGAGTGCTCACAGCCAACCTTTGGACTGAGCACAGAGTCCCCAACTGGATTATTCTTAATAAATTTTTGCCATTGCAATCTTTAAGGTTCCTATATATGTTGGATATTAACTCTCCTCCCATCCTAACTCTTGGTTTCCCGTTCTATTGTTTCTTTTGCTATGTAGGAGCATTTCACTTTGATGTAGTCACACCTGTTCCTGCTTCTGTTGTCTATGCTTCTGCTCTCCACACCTCTCCAACTCTCCCATGCCCATCTCTGCTCAAAATCATGTACAGATGTCCAAAATATCATTGCATCAATGTCAAGATGAAGCTTTTTCTTAGGATTTCTTTTAAGTACAGAATTTTATTGTTTTAGGCTTTACGATCATATTGATTCCACTTTTTGTTGATTTATCTATAGAAGTGAAACAGTCACATTTTATCCCTCTGCATCTGAAGAATGAGCTTTCTCAACAGCATTTCTGGAAGTCTCTGTCCTGTTCTCACTGAGCATTTTTGGGACACTTTCCAAAGATTAGCTGTGGTATGCAGATTTCCTCCAGTCTATTTCTCACTTCATCTATATATACAGTTTACTTACTCTATCTGTGTTCTATAACAAGAAACTTGGGCAATGCTGCCAGCTTTGTGCTTTTTACTCAAAATTAATTTTAATGTTCAGATCTTTATATATTTTAAGTTAAAATATATGATGAACCCCCCCCAAACTATTTGTAAAGAATTGCATTGAATTTGTAAAACACCTTAAATAATGTGAGCATTTCATGGCATTAATTTTTATAATTTGAAACCACTGGTTGGTTATCCTTTGTTTATCATGTTTCTTTAATTTGCTTCATCAATATATGTAATTCTTCACCTTTTCCATAAGTGTTTCTGGTCTTTTACTGAATAGGTAATTGCTCATTTATGTCCTTTTCAGATAGTTCATTGTTCATGACTAGAAAAATGACCGATGTTAGTGTGTTCATCTTTGTACTAATGTCTTTACTGACTGGTAGATTTTAAGCCTATAAGGCATTCCAAATATGTAATACTTTCATTTGTAGAAAGAGATAATTTTTCTTGTCTTTATATGAGGGAGTATAATTTTTCATATCCTGATTTAGATGCTGCATATAAAATTAGTTTGTTTACCTGAAAATTTAGCCAAAAGAATAAGGAAGAACTGTGATCCTATAATTTGTGAGAAATTGTGAAATATTAACTTAGGAAAATCAGGAGAGTGGTTTATCTTATTTCTGAGGTGAAAATATAGCCAGCCAATGGCACCTCAACAATAGTAGAAGAATTAATGTTGTATAATAGCTGACTTGAACAATTTGAAGATTTTGAAGTCATTTTCCTATGTTCTCTGCTTTTGTCTGCCTAATATTATGTTACTAAGGAAAATATTATAAATGAAAACATAATTATCAAATGTGGATTTTACACATATAAAGTCTATGCTATATTTATCCAGCCATATTGGCTCTGAAAATTGGCAAATTCACTAAGCAAACAGGGTACACTAATTTCATATAGCAAGACTGTAATTGTTATACAATAAAATTGAATTAATCCAAGGTACACTTTTATAATTATTTTTGTTGTTCTTTGTTCTAGCAGTTTCATAATAAAGAATTTCCCATACTAATTTAGAGTCATTTATTAAATAAAGATTGTAACATATTTTATTTAAAACATTTTTAATTTAGAGTGACCAGTGATGATTCATATTTAGTAATAGTTGCTTAGACCTCAATTCAAACATGTAAAATACTATAAAGGAATCCACCTGTGGCATTTGATCTGCCATGATAAGGTTCATTTCAGATATAGACAACAATGTGAGCAGAATATATATACATCTTTTGCTCTGTATGCTCCTCAGATCTAACCCTGAATAAGCTCTGTCCATCAGTCAACCAGTAATAATAGATGGGTAACTGAATCATTTAACAACACGTGATGGCTGACAGGTACTCAGTCATGAAGGTTCTAAGGTGGAGTTGGACTCCAGATTTAGAAAACAACTATTATTTTTATTCTGTCCATTCCTGGTGTTTGTGGGTAAAACAATTGCCATGTTCTTATAAAATTGAAAGTAGAAAGCATACCCTTTGGTTTCAACTTTGGACAATGTCAAAAAATGTGAAAACACCTTCTGCACCTTCTGATAGTATTTATATAATAACTCAAAGTATGCCATCAGATCAGGGAATTGTGGTATACTCAAATTAATCCTGCTACATAAACAAATTTCTGAGTTGGTGGTTTTATTGTTTTGTTGTTGTTGCTGTTGTTTTAACCTTTTATTTATTTTATCTATCTATCTATCTATCTATCTATCTATCTATCTATCTATCTATCTATCTATCTATCTACCTACCTACCTACATATAGATCTATCTTATTTACATTCCAAATGTTTCCATCCCTCCCAGTCCTTTCTCCAGGAATTCTTCACCCCATCCCATCACCCCTTTGCCTCTGAGAGGTTACTCCCCACTTCCGTAGCATCCCTCTTCCCTGGGGCACCAACTTTCTATAAAATTAGGTGCATCCTCTCCCTCTGAGGCCAGATAAGGCAGTCCTCTGATACACATGTGCAAGGGGCCTCATACCAGCCCTTGTATGCTCTTTGGTTGGTGGCTTAGTCTCTGGGAGCTCCCAGGGGTCCAGGTCAGTTGACATAGTTATTCTTCCTATGGAGTTGCCACCCCCTTCAGCTCCTTCAGTCCTTCCCATAACTCTTCAATAGGGGTCACAAACTCAGTCCAATGGTTGACTGTAAATCTACATCTCTCTCAGCTCCTGGTGGAGCCTCTCAGAGGGCAGCCATGCTCATCTCTTGTATGCAAGTACAACACAGCATCGGTAATAGTCTCAGAGTTTGGCAACTGCCCATGGGATGGATCTCAAGATGGGCTGGTCACTGGATGGTCTCTGCCCCAATTTTGTCCCCGAATATCTTTTTGACAGGAAAAGTTCTGGGTCAAATTTTGAAGATGGCCTGGTGACCCCATCCCTCTGCTGAGGGACCTCTCTATCTGCTGGAGGTGGACTGTTCAGAATCCATCTCTCCACTGTTGGGCATTTTGGTCAAGGTCACCCACATTAAGTTTTGGGTGACTCTCACATCCCATGTCTCTGAGAATTTCTAGAGGTTCCCCCACCCCGGCACCATACCCGTGGCAGCTGCATATTTCCACTCATTTACTGGCCCTCCGGGCTTCTCTCCTGCCTCCCCCAATTCCCACATACTTGATCATGCCACCTATTTCGCTCCCTCTCCCCTTTCCCACCCAGGTCGCTCTCTCCCTCTGTCTCCTGTGATTATTTTCATCCCCTTTCTAAGTGGGATTGGAGCATCCTCTCTTGGGTCTTTGTGCTTGTTAGACTTTTTAGGGTCTATGGGTTGTATCATGGGTATTCTGTACTTTTTGGCTAATAGCTACTTCTCACTGAGTACATACCTTGCATGTCCTTTTGGGTCTGGATTATCTCACTCAGGATGGTATTTTTTAGATCCATTCATTTGCCTACAAAATTCATCATGTCTTCATTTTTTTATATAGCTGAATAGTATTCCATTGTGTAAATGAACCAAATTTTCTGAATCCATTCTTCAGCTGAGGGACATATGGGTTGCTTACAGTTTCTGGCTAGTAAAAATAAGGCTGCTATGAACATAGTGGAGCATGTGTCCTTGTAGTGTGGTGGAGCATCTTTTGGGTATATGCCCAGGAACAGTATAACTGGGTCTTTGGTTAGAAATATTTCCCATTTTCCAAGGAACTGCCATATTGATTCCAGAGTGGTTGTACCAGCTTGCAATTTCACCAGCAATGGAGGAGTGTTCCTCTTTCTCCACATCCTCACCAGAATCTGCTGTCACCTGTGGTTTTGATCTTAGCCATTCTGATTGGTGTGAGGTGGAGTCTCAGGGTTGTTTTGATTTGCATTTCCCTGATTACTAAGGATGTTGAACATTTCTTTAAGTGTTTTTTTGCCATTTGAGATTTCTCGGTTGAGAATACTGTTTAGCTCTGTTATCCTTTTTTTTTTAAATTGTGATATTTGGTGTTTTGGAGTCTAAATTCTTTAGTTTCTTATATATTTTAGATATTAACCCTCTATTGGATATAGGGTTAGTGAAGATCATTTCATAATCTGTAAGTTGCCATTTTTCTCCAATTGACAGTGTCCCTTGCCTTACAGAAGCTTTAAAGTTTCATGAGGTCCCATTTATTAATTGTTTATCTTAGAGTCTGAGCCATTGGTGTTCTGTTCAGGAAAATTTCCTGTGTCAATGTGTTCCCAGGCCATTTCCATGTTCTCTTCTATTAGATTCAGTGTATCTGGTTTTATGTTGAGGTTCTTGATCGACTTGAACTTGAGTTTTGTGCAAGGTGATACTTTTGGATCAATTTGCATTCTCCTTCATACAGACCACCAGTTAGAGTAGCCCCGTTTATTGAAGATGCTTTCATTTTTCTACTGAATGATTTTGGCTTCTTTGTCAAAGATCAACTGACCACAGGTGTGTGAGTTTATTTCTGGGTGTTCAATTCTATTCTATTTATCAGTTTGTCTCTGAACCAGACCAATGTGTCTTTTTTAAAAATCACTATTGCTCAGTATTATAGCTTGAGATCAGGGATGGTGATTCCCCTAGAAATTTTTTTATTGTTGAGAGTTGTTTTTAGCTATATCCTGAATTTTTGTTTTTCCATATGAAGTTGAGAATTTCTCTTTCCATGTCTGAAAAATTGTGTTAGAATTTTGATAGGAATTGCACTGAATCTATAGACTGCTGTTATTAAGATGGACATTTTCACTATATTAATCCTACCTATCCATGAGTGTGGGAGATCTTTCCATCTTCTGGGGTATTCTTTGATTTCTTTCTTCAGGGACTTGATGTTCTTTTTGTACAGATCTTTTACTTCCTTGGTTAGAGTTACACCAAGATAATTGATATTATTTGTAGCTAATGTGAAGGGTGTAGTTTCCCTAATTTCATTCTGAGCCTGTTTATCACTTGTATATAGGAAGGCTAATGATTTGTTTGAGTTAATTTTATATCCAGCCACTTTGCTGAGGTTGTAGGGGTTCTCTGGTAGAATTTTGGGGATCATTTATGTATGCTATCATATCCATGGAAAGTGATAGCTTCCTTTCCAACTTGTAATCCCCTTGACCTCCTTTTGTTATCTAACTGCTCTAGGTAGAATTTCAAGTCCTTTATTGAGTATATTGGGAGTTTTATTTTGTATTATAAACCAGTGTAGAAGGCATATGTAGAGAAAGAAAGGAACAAAGATATTTTTAAACAAAGATCTCTGCTGTGACTTGATAGTATTCAATTTAAGGAGATTGACTTCAACTGTCAGATATCAGTTTTTTGTAGTGCTTTTCCAAAGATAAGTAGTATCTGCACTAATTCTGCTGTTGCACACTATCCATGAAAGCATATGTTTGAAAACAGTTTTGATTTTTCAATCAAGTTGACAAAGACTATGTGCCACTTGGGAGAATTACCATTATGGTTTATAGAGATTGTGATGCCATCAAAATATATTACAAGCATGATTACTTCTCAAACATTTTATTTATTTTCCCAAGCTCTAGGCTTTTGGCACATCTCTCCCCTTCTGGCTTTTTGGAGAACTGGTATTGAGGACACTGATCTGTAGGGTAAAGCAAAACTACTGCAGCAAATGCAGAGCATTTAATCACTCTAAAAGACTAGCTGTATCTGTTTGTCCAGTCTTATTCATTTCTCCAATTCACCGCATGATTCTTTTCATCTGCTTTCACAGAGTGGTTTACAGATGTTCTTGCCAGAGTTCTAGCTTAAACAAAGTTTCTGGAAGATTTGCTGCACTCAGATACCATGTGAGTAATGTTTCGTGATTCATAATCTGTATCTCTGACAACAGAACAAATTAATTAGTGATCATTAAGCAGATCAAAGCGGACTTGCAATGATATTGAGAGAATCTTCTAAACTGTGATGTAATCAATAAATACACATTGTTTTCATTGGTGAGTGTAGAGCTCACAACGCTCTTGTGTTTTAGTTATTATTTACCAGGTTGATTGTTGTGCAGGAACTTGAGCTGTTTGCACTCTCACAATGTTCTCAACCAAGCAAGAGAAATCATTCTTTGTACTTGGATGATATTTTTTTACAGTGATGTACAAGGATTTAGAGGGAATACACTAGATCATAACATATTTAAAAGAACATAAAGTGCTTGAGAAGGATCATTTGGGCACTGTCATAAAATGGCTTATTAGGCTAAGTGATTGTTACAATAAAGATATTGTCTTCCTTTTCCTGTGTTGATAGATATATTTTTAAATACATTGTAGTCTGTTTTCCATAAAGAGGTGGTGGAAAGGCATACTCTGAACATTTGCAAGGCTCAATGTCACCATGAAGAGCCTGCTTTTCTTGTTTGTGTTGAGATAAATAGATATGTAAAGAGGGGATGAAGCTTCTGGGATATATTACCATTCCAGTGTCTTACTATGCTCCATACTACTGCTTCCCCAGGTTACACGTGCATTTGGTACCTATTATTAAAATTGTCTCACCACTTATGGTATTGTAAAATATGCTGATTCTATAATCTGGAAAAAGAGACCACCAGTCTTGCTATAATTAGGTCAAACACAGAGAATATATGTTGATTAAATACAAGCATGTCTATGAAAAATGAAGATAAGAATAAGAGCCTGGCAGGTATTCCCTCTCTTTCTTGACACTTCTCAAACTCTATTTTCTAGTATATATTTAACAGTACTTTTTATAGTTGAAAGGTGTGGATGTTTGTTTGTGGTGTGTGTGTGTGTGTGTGTGTGTGTGTTTGGTGTCTTTGTGTATGTGTGGTGTGGTGACTCTGTGTGTATGTGTGTGTGTGTGGTGTCTTTGTGTTTATGTGTGTGTGTGTGTGGTGTTTGTGTGGTATGTGTGTGTGTGTGTATGTGTGTATGTATGTGTGTGTATGTGTGGTGTCTGTGTGTGTGGGGTGTCTTTGTATGTAGGGTGTGTGTGTGTGGTGTCTTTGTGTGTGTGTGTGTGTGTGATGTCTTTGTGTGTGTGTGCATGTGCATACCTCACCTGCATGTGCACACATGTATGAGTACATGAAGTTGACCTCAACAGATTTTTATGTTAGACATGTTCAAAAACATACTTCCTTACAATGATTCAGCCTTTCTGAATGATGTAAATGTGACAAAAGCAGTCACTTGAAGGCTAAAATAAGTGGAGGGCTGTGCTTTCTATACAATTGAACATTTATTATGGTATGATAAAGCATTTGAGGAGATATGATGTATCTCCTCTGCAACAGAAAGATATAATGGACACAAAATTTAATTAGTGTGAGGAAGAGAGATAGAAGTATAAGACATTTGAAATTCACGATATCTGGATACTTAAACATTTTTAAAATAGTGTATTTATTTATTCATTTTACATCCTGATCGCAGCCCCCCTCCTTTCTCTTCATCTGTTTCCATCTACTGCTAGATGAAGCCTCTCAGGAGACATTTATGCTAGGTCCCTATCTGCAAGCATAACAGAATATCATTAATCATGTCACAAGTTGACTCTCTTACATGGGATGGGTCTCAAGTTGTCTGTTCCCTCAGTCTCTGCTCCATCTTTATCCCTACACATCTTACAGCCAGGATAAGTTTTAATTGAAGAAATTAGGATAATTTCACTTATAGAAATTAATGAGAAAGTCATAAAACTCTTCTCAGCATATCAATAAGTGAACTTTCTCTTGTCTTTAAGTAATGGAAGTTGGCAACTTTTAAGTCTTTTGACTTTTTAAAAGTAAGACTGACAGGAGCCTGATATAGCTGTCTCCTGAGAGCCTCTGCCAGTGTTTGAAAAGTACTGAGGCTGATCTTCACAGCCAGCCATTGAAATGATCACAAGGTCCCCCAATGGAGGAGTTAGAGAAAGGACTGAAGGAGCTGAAGCAACCCCATAGGAAGAACAACAATATCAACCAACCAGAGCTCCCAGGGTCTAAACAACTAACCAAGGAGTAAACATGGAGGGACCCATGGCTCCAACCCTATATGCCACAGAGGATGACCTTATTGGGCATCAATGAAGAAGAGGCCCTTGGTCCTGGAAAGGCTCCATGTCGCAGTGTATGGAAATGTGAGGGCAGAGAGCAAGGAGTGGGTGGGTGAGTGGGGGCACACCCTCATAGAATCAGGAGGAGGGGGGATGGGATAGGGAGCTTCAGGGGGGATCGGGAAAGGGAATAACATTTAAATGTAAATAAATAAAATATTCAATAAAAATAAATGAAGACTGACGTTGCATAATCCAAAGGGTAAAGTTTTTGAATCCTGAGAGTCAATTTCTGAAAATGATTTCTCAAAGTTTATGGCTAACCCAATATATTCAAAGTAACATAGAATTTACTTACACAGATTTCTTCATGTTATATATATATAGTATCTTGTAAGAAACATATGAAAATCATAGAAGATCACTTTGTAGCAGTCTGCAAGTTTTAATATATTTTATGGTCATACTTATAAACACACATACATACATATATACACACATATATATACATGCATATACATATATATTATATTACATATATATATTATGAATTCATGCTCACTTTTTCATAAGTTTTTTAGATGTAAGATTCTGGGAGTTTTCAAATTTCTACACATCTTTAAAAATTAAATCAACTATATATAAGGACATGTGCATAGTTTAAATTCATCTTATTTGAGGATCAAATGTTTTTGATTTTCATGAGGGGTGTAAATTCACATGTATTATATTTATTTCATTTAAGAATGTTTTCTGATATAAATTTCTTACTTTTGTATTTTGTTATTTTCTAGTTTTGGTAAATTGAATATATTTCTTTTCTATTACTCATATCTCCACTAATGTGGTGTTTTTATCATGTGTATTTTTCCATTATCATCACTGTCTTTAAGAATATATCATACCTATATTTCAAAACTGTTTTAAAAGAAACTCATAGAATATATTTTTCACTGACTTTTATTTCTCTTTTCTAGTATGATGATTCTGTTATATTACTTTATTCTCTAAATGAAGGTAATTATAAAACAATATGATTTGAGGTCTACATACTATATCTTCATTTATGTGAGTGGTACAAAATCTTTAACATATTTTATACATCTCTGGTTTTATTTTTATTTATATACTCATATATGGACCTATATAAACCATAACAATTATTGATTACATTATTTATCCTGGTCTTCTTTCCAGATTTTGTTCCAGATATCATTTGCATTTTCAATCCAGATAACAATCTAATATTCAGGAAGATTACTGAGAAACCATCTAAATTGAAAATATAACATTGGACTATTGTGGGTACAGGGTGCTTACATCATACTCTTCTTTTCCATTAAGATCTACAAGTACTGCTCTTTTAGATTTTAATGTTTTTCAGATAGTAACCTAAAACAATGGCTTGATATTTTTTAATTTATTCTTCATGCATGGAAGTGGTACACATCTTTCCAGTATAAGGATAAGTGCTTCATCTAACTTGATTTTGCAGTTGTTTACACAAGGAAATCTTGTCTGTTGGCTCTTATTCTATGTTGATTAAAAGTTAAGATCATGTCCTTTGAAATATGTGGATTCCCTGCAAGTTCCAATCATTTTGTGTGTTACATATTGCCAGCTGGTGTTAAAAACATAACTACACACCCTTTCACAACATTACTTCTTATAAAGGAGGTTAGTATATACAGGAATAGCTATTAATGACAGATACTCTGTGAAAATGTAGAGTATTGTCCTTAAAGAGATCAGGAAAAGGGAAGGTAGGAAGCAATAGAAAGACAAGTTGCATAGAACCTCTTTGATTTTCTTCCCACTAAGGTAAGGTTGTAAGGGAAGAAACATAAGCCTATGTAAATAGAGAGTCAGAGTCATATAAAAAGGCTCTTAAAATTATGATGCACAATGAAAGAAAACTCAACTTTTCTAGAAATGACATCAGTGAAAATTAGACTTTCAAACCCATAATGCAAAACCTTTAAAAGAATGGTAACATTTATTATTATTATTATTATCTTTGGGCTTGAGCTATTGGTGTTCAGTTCAGAAATTTGTCTCCTGTGCCGAGTTCAAGTAGTTCTGTACTTTCTATTAGATTTAGTGTGTCTTGTTTTATGTTGAGGTCTTTGATCCACTTGGAAGTGTATTTCATACAGAGTGATAGATATGGGGCTACTTTCATTCTTCTACTACTTGCAGACATCAAGTTAGACCAGCACCATTTGTTGAAGATGCTTTCTGTTTTTCTTTGTATGGTTTTGGCTTCTTTGTCAAAAAACAAGTGTTTGTATGTGTGTAAATTTACTTGTAGTTCTTATATTCCATTCCACTGATCAACCTGTCTTTTTTTTATACTAACACCATGCAGTTTTTCTTACTATTGCTCTGGTGTATAGCTTGAAATAGGGGATGATGATACCTCCAGAAGTTCTTTTATTGTACAGGATTTTATTGTACAGGATTGTATTAGATATCAGGGACTTTTTGTTTTTCCATATAAAGTTGAGAATTGTTCTTTCAAGGTCTGCAAAAGAATTATGTTAGAATTTTGATACAAACTGCATTGAGTCTATGAATTGCTTTTAGTAAAATAGCCATTTTTGCTGTTAATACTATCAATCCATGGGAATGGGAGACCTTTTCATTTTCTGATATCTTCTTCAATTTTTTTAAAAAGAAACTTGAAGGTCTTGTCACACAGGTCTTTACTTGGTTAGAGTTACACCAAGATATTTTATATTATTTGTGGCTATTGTGAAGGGTATTGCTTCCCTAATTTCTTTCACAGCCTATTTATCATTTGTATAAAGGAGGACTACTGATTTTTTAAAGATTTATTTATTTTACATGAGTACACTGTTACTGTCTTCAGACACAACAGAAAAGGGCATCAGATCCCATTACAGATGGTTGTGAGTCACCATATGGTTGCTGGGAATTGAACTCAGGACCTCTGTTAGAGCAGTGAGTGCTCTTAACCACTGAGCCATCCCTCCAGCCTGACTACTGATTTTTTTTTTTATTTTTATTTTTTAGTTAATTTTGTATCCAGCCCCTTTGCTGAAGGTATATATCTCCTGTAGCAGCTCTCTGGTAGAATTTTTGGTATAGCTTTTGTTTACTATCATAGCAACTGCAAATAGTAATACTAGTAATACTTTGACTTCTTCCTACCCAATTTGAATCCACTGATCTCCTTTTATTATCCTATTACTCCAGTTAGAAATTCAAGTAGATAGGGAGAGAGTGGGCAAATTTGTCTTGTCCCTAATTTTAGTGGAAATTTTTTAAGTTTCTCTCCATTTAATTTAATGTTGACTACTGGCTTTCTGCATATTGCCTTTATTATGTTTAGGTATCCACCTTGATCCGTGATCTTTCTAGGAGTTTTAACATGAACAGGTATTGGACTTTTCAAAGGCTTTTTCAGCATCCTGAACATGGATGATCAGGATGTTTTCTTTTTTCTTTTAGTCTGTTTATATGGTAGATTACATTGGTTGTTGATGGATTTTCATATATTGACCCATCCCTGCATCCTTGGGATGAAGTCTGCTTCATCATGATGCATGAAAATCATGGTACTTGAGCTTTTTGATGTGTTCTTGGATCTTATTGAGTATTTTTGTAACAAAGTCATAACAGAAATTGGCCTGAAATTTTTTTCTTTGTTGAGTATTTGCGTGATTTAGGTATCAGGCTGACTCTAGCCAAATAGAATGAGTTTACCAAAAAAACAAAAAACAAAAACAGAAACAAAAAACAACCAAACCAAAAAACCAAAAAAAAAAAAAAAAACCAAAAAAACCCAAAAATAAAACAAACAACAACAAACAAACAAACCAATATTTCTTCTGTTTCTATTTGTAGAATAGTTTGAGGAGTATTGGTATTAACTATTATTTGACCGTCTGGTAGAATTCTGCATTACACCATCTGGCCCTTGGCTTATTTTGGTGGGGAGATTTTTAATGACAGCTTATATTTTGGGGGGATTATAGGACTATATAAATAGTTTATCCAATTATAAATTTGTTTTTGTTACAGGATTCTATTGAGAAAATTATTTAAGTTGTTTAGTAATAGATGGGACTTTATTAAACTGCAAAGCTTTTCCAAGGCCAAGCACAACATCAATAGGTCAAAATGGCAGCATATAGAATAGGAAAATTTCTTCACCAATCCTATATATGACAGAAGAGTAATATCCAAAATATATAAACAACTCAAGAAATTAGATATCAACAAATCAAGTAACATAGTTGGAAACTGGAGTATAGATCTGAACAGAGAGTTCACAACAGAGGAATCTCTAATGACTAAGAAGTACTTCAATGTTCAATTCCCTAGTCATCAGGAGAATATAATTCAAAATGACTCTGAAATTCCATCTAACACCCATCATAATATTTAAGATCAAAATCCCAAATGGCATGAGAGTACACGCCAGTGGGGATATGTAGCAAGGGCAACACTTCTCCATTGCTAGTGGGAATGCAAAATTGTACAACCACTTTGGAAATCAGTTTTGTGATTTCTCAGAAAATTGCAAATAGTTCTGTCCCAGGACCCAGCTATATCACTCCTGGGCATAGATCCCAAATGTTCCACAATATCCCACTGGAACACTTGCTCAACTGTGATCATACCAGCTTTATTTGTAATAGACATAAACTGCCAACAACATAGATGTCCATCAATGAAGAGTAGTTAAAAAAAAATGTGTGGAATACTCTTCGGCTATTAAAAATGAAGACATCATGAAATTTGCTGGCAAATGGATGGAACTAGAAAATATCCCGAGTGAGGTAATTCAGATCCAAAAAGATGTGCATGGTATGTACCCACTGTATTTTGTGTCCATAGAGACAAAGAAGCTGTGATAAGAAGGGTTCAAGAGATGATATGTGAATCTCCCTCAGAAGGGGAAACAAAATAATCATCAGAGGTAGATGAAAAGAGAAAACTTGGTGGGAGAAGGGGTGAGGAAAGAAAATGTGATAGGGATCAGGTCTGCTAAGCAGGGGTGCAGAGGTCTAGGATTAAGTTGAAATTTTGGGAGGGGCATCTCCAGGTTTAACTGGAGGCCTGGGAGTAGAAAGGCTACAGGGATTCAATGGAGGTGCCCCTAGCTGAAATTCTTACCAGTTGTGGACATAGAGACCGAAGCGAGGCAGGACTTCCAGTGGAGGGAGAGGGACATCAACTCCCCATACACACACAACTTTCAACCCACAAATCCCCAAATTTATGCTGCCTGTAAGGTGTACAGTGATAGGGATGAAGCAGAGACTGAGGGAACAACCAATCAATAGCTGGTCCAACTTAAGACCCATCCGATGTGAGGGAGCCAAACCCTGACACTATTAATGACATTCTGCTATGCTTTCAGACAGGAACCTAGCATAACTGTCTTATGAGATGTTTCATCCAGCAGTAGATGGAAACAGATGTGGAGACCCCACAGCCAAATGTCAGGTGGAAGTCAGGGAGTCTGATGGAAGAGTGTGGAATAGAAGTCATTGAGCTTTAGGGGTCAAGGATACTACAAGAAGACCTACAGTGTCAACTAACCTGGGCTCAGTAGGCCTCACAGAGACTGAACTACTAACCAAAGAGCATGCAGGACCTGGACCTAGGCCCCTTACACATTTGTAGCAGGTGTGCAGCTTGGTTTTCATGTGGATCTCCTAACAATTGGAGCTGGAGCTCCCTCTGACTCTGTTGCCTGCCATTGGATCCTGTTCCCCTACCTGGGCAGACTGTTTGGGCATCAGTGGTAGAAGATGTGCCTAGTCCTGCTGCTACTGTATGTCCCAGGACGGAGTAGTACCTATGGGGTCTTTCCCTTATCTGAGGCAAAGGGAACAGATTTAAAAGCAGAAGTGAGAGGGAAGGAGGGAAGGAGGCAACAGTTGGAATGTAAAGTGAATACAAAATAAAATGTTGGAAATAAATGACTAGCAACAAATGTTGAAAGGGGCAGAAAACAGTGTTGATTTTCTGAACTTCTAAATGAAGTTCAAGTTAATACAACTACTTTGATGATAATGTAAAATGTTTACTGTGCATAAAGTTATGTATGGCAATTCTATATGTAATTCACTGCTGAACATTTGTCCTAAATAATGTCTTACACCAAAAGATAAGGAGAACTAAGGATATTAATAACAGCACTCTCTGCAGTATCAAAAACAGTAAAAAAAAAAAAGAGAGAGAGAATCAAAGACATAAATAAAATATACTAGCATTACTCAGTTTAAAATAAATTGGGTATAGTCTCATAATCTCGATATAGGTTGAAAACTTATGAATGGTGACAATTTATAAATTACACTTAGTTTACCTAACTCTACAGGTTATAATGTAATAATAACACTACGAGGGATTGACTTTTTAATCTTTGTGATCAAGTAGCTGGCTGGGAGCTTCGAATCACTTGCCTCTCTTCAGAATTATGGTATAGCACTCCGTCACACATCACTAGTCAGGGAGAAATTACAAATTCAGATTTCATGATATGATTGTCTATTACTTTTACACTATTGTAAAACTGACAAATTCAATATTAAGTAATAGAAGTTATAAATCAAGGAAGTGCTTGGATTTTATCTCTTATAACAAAATACTTTATAAAAGTGAAAATGAATGTGAGTAGCATCAATAGAATGTGGATTTCTCTCTCAACTTGTTAGTGTATATACCTTATCAATACAGAATTCTAGGTGCTAGCATCTCTCTACTAGAGTTAGATTGAGTGACTTGGGAAATTAAGATGTGAATGTTTCCAGAGAGTCAATAATGATTGGATTGGGAAATAGTGTGAGGTTACTCTAGTATAAGATGAAAAGCCTGTAGGTTGTTCTCAGGCAAACTCTAATTTCCTCTAGTGCTATCTCTACTAAGGACTGGCCTCTACAATGTCACAGGAGATGTGCTCCAAATTAAGGTTCAGACACTTCGATGTATTTTCTCCACCTTCTACAATATGATGGCTCCACCTATCACCTTTGCTTCAGACTGTGCTAGAAATAACAGAGTTTTCTTTAAAATATCTTGTTTATTTCTAGGTTCTATATACAAAAGACATTTCATCCCCAGGGGTCTCAAATCTTCAAAAGCTTTTTTTCAGGCTCCAGCATCTAGCCATGTTGAGTGTTGAATGACAGGGGACCGTGCTTTCATCAGAATTATCTTATTCCCATGTTTGCAATAGTATTACTCAAGTTAATTAGAGATCATGCTGAAAATAAGTCATTAAAGTTCCTTAAGATATTAGAAATAGCATTTTGAGTCCTATGAAGTCTTAGGAGGAGTTATGTTTATGGTATGAATGTCATTTAAGAAGCTGGCTCTGTTAAATGCCTTCTGTTCTGATGATAGTCCCACATTTCTTTTTGCTATGTACTCTCAGCAGTACCCATCACACGGTGGCACTGAAGTGAACTTCTTCACTGTCCAACTATGCACAATTCTACAAGCCAGACCTTTACCAAATGATCGAAACATTATCAATTTATTCCATCTTGAATAACCACTGGAGAGTTAGCTTTAATGCCAGATATACATAGCTACTTTACCTATAATGGTATATTCTACCCAGATCATTCTATTGACTATAGATTTCATTAAATTAAACAAAATAAATAAAATATCTGAAAGTACAATAGCCTTTCAAAACAATTCTAAAATTACACTGAAAGGTTTTACGCTGCCTACATACTAAGGTTAAATCTGTTTTTTTCATTACTCAGTGATATTAGAGTTGTTAAAGAAATAAGCCAAAACATTTTTGAGAAGGAACACCCACTGGCATTAGCAAATCCAAACCTAGCCTTGAAATTTCAAATCAAGCAAGTAAAAATAATAATCCAGATGAACTGGCAAAAAAGGAATTAGTCAGTATGTCTGCTTTTACCATTGATACCTATCAATATTTCCAATCTTTTACATAATTTACATCACAAATGTTCTTTTAAAAGCACTTTTGAAAAATAACCCTATATATGTGAACAAAATAGATTTCTGAATGGAAGACATTTGACGAAAGATAAACAGAGTACTACTTTGAGTCTGGGTTATATAGAATACTTCATTCTGAAAGGCCTTCACATTTTAATATACTGTGATGTTAAATAACACCCTATGTTACTATAGAAGTACATTTTTACACAGGACCCAGAGTCTGCCTCATCTGACTACACATGGAGGCAGGGTGTTAACACACCCACATCCACACCCATATCTTATTCCATGCTGAGTGCATCACAGCACAGTGAAGGTGATGCAAACATCAATAATTTTAGTTTCTCACATGGTACAAGCACACAATGAAGTCTGAGAAGTATTGATTTTCATAAATCAGGTCTAATGAATGGTATTTTATTTATTTCCTATTATCACTGATAGTCTAGTTTCAAATTATAATAGATTTTCAATGAATTGGTTGGAGGCAGGAAAAGTCAACATTTCCCCCCAACGTTCCATAAATTATTCTAAATGAAGTTGGATCTGAATACTGTTGCCCTTTGTGATAGCTGAGAATACAGTTATGCTTATAGCTTAGCTAACAAAGCTCAACTAAAACACCAGAGAAAACTCTTACTTGTGTCCTTTTCATGCAATAGGAGCAGTAAATTATTTTAGTTAAGTGTAACTTTTTAGTTAAAGTATAATTCCATCACTTCTCCTCTTTTCTTCCTCAGCCCTTTTCATGTCCTTTCACCCCAACCCCTCCCACAATCTTCCTCTTTACTTCCAAATGGATAGCTTCTCTTTCTATGTTACACTAACAAATATTGTGGAGCTTTGAATGAGAATGGCACCCTCAGGCTTCTATGTTTTATTACCTGATACCTAGCTGGTGGAACTGTTTGGGAAGGATTCAGGGGTGTGGGCCTGGAGGAGGTCTGCCACTGGAGGTAGGCTTTGGAGTTTCAAGTCTCACACTATTTTGGAGTTGCTATTTCTTTTTACTGCTTGCAGTTTGAAATGTGAGCTACTACCTCTTGCTGTAACTACCTCCTTCCTGCCTATTATCTCGGCTTCCCTACCTCAGACTATGAAATTATAAGGTCCAAATAAACTTTCCTTTATAAATTGTGTTGGTCCTTGTGTCTTATCACAGTAATAGAAAGCAACTAATACAAAAGTGATAGCAGGGAGTGAGCTAATTCTCTTACAGACCTGACCATGTGGTTTTCTTGGAGGAATATGGAAGAAGTTTGTACTAGCTTAATGGGACATCTTAGTAGGATCCTGGAAGATCATAGTGCTCAGGGCTCAGTGGATTATGAAGGGCCAACTCAAGAGATTTCAAAGGGGAGAAATACTAGCTATTCAGCTAGACAATATTCTTATAATATTTTGGCAAAGGGTGTGACTGCTTTTTTTTCTACCTTCCAAAGAACTTATGTAAATTTTGAAAATTTGGGCCAATTTCTTTGGTGAAGGGGATTTCAAGAGAGCCTAATGCAGACTCTGTTGTGTGGCTATTGTATACATTGTTATGAATGCCCCAATGTAGACTCTGTTGTGTAGTGATTATTATTCATTGTTATGAGTGTCTACAGTGAAAAGGGATCAAGTGAGGTCAAAAGAAATTCAAAGTGTACAATTTCAGGAGAAAAGGAGCACTGAGAAATTTAATGTTGGAACAAAGAATTTGGTGAGACAGTGTGCAGAACCAGCAAAAGGGACAAGTCTGTTGAATGGAAAATACAGACATGTAGCTCTCTAAGCCCCTGATATTAGAGACAGAGCTATAGCTCTTGGGGTATTTACTGCTGGTTTTGGTCTTCCCAGTATTTTCTCACTATTGCCATTTTAGAATGGATATGAATATTTGGTGCCGTTGTGTGTTGGAAGTAGGCAACTTGCTCTTTGATTTTTCAGGTGATTGGAGTTAAGAGATTACTTGGATTCTCTAAGTAATCATTTTGAAAGTTGGATTTTTGCAATGTTAAGACTCAAGAGGTATGGGGTACTTTGAAGACAGACAAAATCCCTTTCACATTATGATGTGGTCAAAAGCCTACTGGTGCTTGGGAGCAGTGTGTGGTGATTTGAATAAAAATGTTCCCCAATAAGTTCTTATATTTGAACACTCAGTACCCAGTTATTGCAACCTTGCTGGAAGAAGAGCACTACTTAAGAAAGACTTTAAGATTTCAAAATGCTCACAGTATTTGACATTAGTTTTTCCTGTTTCCTATTTAGTACTCAAGATTAATACTATCAACTTGCCGCTGTATATGTGATCATGAATGCACGCAGGTGTGTGTGTGTGTATATGTGTGTGTGTGTATGCTGAGGTTTTTTGTTGTTCTTGTTGTTTGTGTGTATATGGTTTAAGATGGTTTATGTATATATGGTTTATATGTGTGTATCTGCTTTGTCTTAGATAACCAATCAAAGGACTCATACCCAGGAAAGTTAATTTTCTCTCTCCCTCTGCAGAAATTAGTTGCTTGTAGTAATTTTTTTCTAGGACTAGGATCCCATGAATTTTTTTCCTCCACAATGTTAACCTGTCTATTGATATCGTCATTCAAGTCTTGTTTATGCAGCAATTTCTAAGAGATGCAGTCATACAGCAGACTTCCTAGAATTCTGACTCTTAAGATCTTTCCACCTACTATCTATGATGCTCTCTGAAATCTTGGTGCAGGAACTGTGCTGTAGATGTATTTCATAACTCATTGATCTTTGTATGTGTCTAGGTGTGAATTTCAGTTTCTTTTTGTGGATTTCATAAGATGGCTTCATTTTATATAGAAACCCTTCTTTGATATAACACAGTAGCCAAACCTATCTTGGGTTTAAAGAGATGGTTGAGAATGTAGTTAAAGAATAATACTGGTTTATTAAGGCTGTGGCAATTGGTTTTCCTCTAAGATTCATGACTTCCCTAGCCCTGAGAAGTTGGCTAGGTCTCCAGTATCAGCCATGATTTCCTTCTCTCATTTATTTTCAAACTCTTTTTCAAAAAACATTTTTTAATTTTCATTAATTTATTTTTTTTACACTCCATAGTTTATCTGCCCCCTGATCCACCCTCTGACTGTTCCACATCCCATACTTCCTTCCTACCCCTGTTTCCACATAAATATCCCCATTCCTCCACCCCACCTGACCTCTAAACTCCCTGAGTTATCTGAGACCTAAAGAGACATGCATTGTATGTACTCACTAATAAGTGGATATTAGAAAACAAAAACAAAAACAAAAACAAACAAACAAAACCCCAGAATACCCAAGATACAGTCCACAGAACTCAAAAAGATCAACAAGCTAAAGTGCCCAAGTGAGAAGGACTCAGTCCCACTTGGGAGAGAGAAGAAAGTAATCACAAGTGAGGAGGGAGGGAGGGACCTGGGATGGAAAGTGAAGGGGGTGGGGGATGAGGGAGAGAGGGGAACCTGATCTGGTATTGGGTGAAAGAAAAGGACTGAAGTTCTGAGGGCCAGCAGAAAGAATGTAAACAGGTAACCTCAGAAAATAGGAGGTTGGGGGGCCCTCCAAAATGGATCAGAAATCCGGGAGGTGAGAGACTCTCAGGACTCAAAGGGAGGGACCTTGGATTTCCTTCTTTTAAGTGGGCTTTAAGGCCACATAGAGAGCAGCTGGTTACCACCACTCTATCGATGCCACTATTTTACCATTACAGATATCTTTGCCGTGCTGATTATTGTTGAGGTCTACAGATGTTGTATCTGGGTAAGACTATTAATTGTATCCTTCTCTTGGTATCTTTCATAGTACTTTGTAGAATGATGGAAGCTAGACATAGGAAAGAGAATTTCTGGGCAGACTCAATTCAAATAATCAGCATTTGGAACCCAAAGAGTGCTGTGTCTTTAATAATAAAGTCTTATCTTCAACTTCTGAGCAGTATCCAAAAGCTATGTAAATAGCCTATCTAGTTTCCTTGGAGCTATTTAAACTACTTTGAACAACCACTCGAAAGGAGATTTCTTGTGACTGGCATTGAGGGTTTTGTTAGTTTATGGGTTTTTTTTTGTTTGTTTTTGTTTTTTGTTTTTTTGTTTGAAAATACCATGAGCCCAAGTGGCATAACTTCATTTAAGAAGACAGACAGACAGACAGACAGACAGACACACACACACACCGTAGAACCTTAGGTAAATATAAAATTATACGATCTCTTGAAATATTATAAAACATCCTTGGTTTTACACATCCCTCCTCCAACATTCTTGATTAGCTCCTATAGTCACATTGCTGGAATTAAAAAAAATTTAAAAATAGACATTCTGTGGAAACATAAATATAAATTTCAAATCAGTACAGGAGCAGATACCTTAAAGATGGTCTGTTGTTATGAGACAGAAAATTGATTTTCCTGAGGCTGATGGATAATCTTACAATTATGAAACATTTCTTTATTTATTGCATTAGTTCTTATTGTCTCCCAGAAATAAAAAGCTAATATTGAAACACTGAGAAAAGTGTAAGGCCTAATACTGTGACACAAGCAGGGGATTTAATGGGTAGAAATGTGAAGTTAGCTAAAGCTATTAGCTTTCTTACTGTGAACAACTTTACCATAGAAATTTGGCTTTAGGACAGCTAATAAGTTAAGCATAATAAAACCTGATGGAGGCTGGAGGGATAGCTCAGAGGTTTAAGGGCATTAACTGTTCTTCCAGAAATCCCGAGTTCAATTCCCAGAAACCACATGGTGGCTCATAACCATCTGTAATGGAATCTGGTGCCCTCTCCTAGTGTGCTGAAAACAGCAATGGTGGTGTGCTCATATACGATAAATAAATAAATATTTTTTAAAGAACCATCATTAAAAATAAGATTTGAAAAATTAAAAAAAAATCTGATGGAACACAGAGCCTTCCAAATTATACATAATAGTTTATAATACAAAATATGACTCAAATTATTCATGACTACTACAGAATTGTGCCATAATGCATCAAAGAACCAGACATAAATAGTAAGAAAGTAATTATTTTGTAGTGGATTCTAAAATACTAAGAGGTTGATATTCTGCTACGAACATTCAGAAATTTATTCTACTGTGAGGTGCTTCTAGGGAACAGTATACTTGATGAACAAGGATGAACTTTTCTACCAAACACATGGGCTCTTCATGTCAGGGACTGTTCTGAGGAGTAGATTAGTTATTTCTTACTATATCTTTATCTTTCTTGCTAATATGTTTATTAAAACATTTAAATACAAAGAAATGCTTGCCAGGTGGTAGTGGCACATACATTTAATCCCAGCACTTTGGAGGCTGAGGCAGGTAGATCTTGAAGTTTGAGGCCATCCTGGTCTACAAATCAAGTGCTAGAACAACCAAGGCTACAAAGAGTAGCCCTGTCTCGAAAAACCAAAACAAAAATTCCTTATGAATATACCATTACATTAATAAGATAAAACCAATAGCAACAAAGGTTGACTTAGCATTGAAATTATATAATTAAATTGCAATGATTTTCTGAGCCTTGGAAAAATGAAGTTGTTAGTTGTTAAAGATTTGAGATGTGTGCTTTGGTGCATATTAGAAATGTTTTAAGAAAATACATGAACCTTATAGATTTCTTGAATCATTTTATGGCAGGTGATATTGTATCCTAACTGAATACACAGAGTACTAAAACACATGCAAAACTTTTTCTATCTACACACAGTGTTAGACGCTTCTGTATCTAAAATGTAATGATCTTGTTTGATCATTATTGAGAAATTATCTACTAAGAAAGCAAATGTGCTTAGAATGAGAATGATCCCCCCACCCCCGTGGGATCAGATGTTTGAAAACTTGGTATCTCATTTGTGAAACTCTTTTAGGAAAAATTAGTAGGTGAGGTCTTGTTGGGATAGGTGTGTCACTAGAGTGGGATTTGAGGTGTCAGGTTCAGTCTTGCTTTGTCTGACTCCAACCTGTGGATCAGTATATAAGCTTTAAGCTACTGCTGAAGCTTCATGCTTGCCTATCTACTACTATGCCCCCTATCATAATGGTTGCGGTAGACCATAATGGTAGACCAACCCTCTAAAACTAGAAGCAAACCCCCAGTTGAATACTTTCTTTAATAAGTTATCTTGGTTATGGTGTCTCTTCACAACAATAGAAAAGCAACTAAGAGATCAAACATGCAAATGTATGATGTACACCTATGTACCTAGAGTATGTTTTCATTTCATTCAAAGGTAGTTCCCTTTGCTTAAGAAGCTGAAGGGGTTTGCAGCCCCATAGGAGGAACATCAATATGAACTAACTAGTACTCCCAGAGCTCCCTGGGACTAAACCACCAAACAAAGAAAACATGGTGAAACTCATGGCCCTATCCACATATGTAGCAGAGAATGGCCTAGTTGGTCATTAATGGGAGGAGAGGCCCTAGGTCCTGTGAAGGTTCTATGCCCCAGTATAGGAATGCCAGGACCAGGAAGTTGGAGTGGGCTGGTTGTTGAGCATGATCTGATGATCAGGCTTAGAATAAGGTGATGATTTTCCAGTCAATTTTATTCCTATTGAGTCCTTCTTTCAAATAGAGATGTATAATTTCTAAAATGAGAAAACACAGGCTAACTTACCTTGCTGGCCAGTCAGAAAAATGCAAGTTTGTTATCAACCAGGAGTACAAGAATTCAGAAATCAGAGGATCTCCAAGAGATGAGGCACTTTGCAAATCTGTAAACATTATCACATACCTCACCATCCTGGTAGCATTCCAAGCAAGGTCAAGGTAGGACAGCAACTAGAGAAGAGGGCGGGATCTCATGCCTTTTAGAAACAGTGACTCAAACAAAAAGTTCAGATACCACATAGTGAAAAGTACTTCCAGAAACTAAAGCTCAATTCAGTGTGCTAAATGAGATTTTTATGGTTGGGAAAAACGGCAAAGCAAGGTTTCTATTTTTTGTTTTGAGAATTTCATAGATAATAGTGTATTTATATTATTTCCACCCACCCTTCACTCTCCACTTCTTTCTGTGCTCCCTTTCTTTCAAGTCATTTAGATTTGATTTTTATTTATTCATGTGTTTCATACACACAAATAATATTATTGATTAAAAATAACATTACTCATGTGACATGAGACATTTAAAAAAAAGCATTCTATACAGATTTGGATACAATAACTGAACTTCTTAACAACCAGTCCTCATTTGCGTTATAACACCAATTGTTGAAAATTTGTGAAGTGAAATCTATTTGAGCTTATATGACATATCACGCCAGTGTTAAGTAATCTAACATACCTAAATCAGTTTACAATTCGTGTTTAAGGAAAAATTAATGATAGTAAAGGCTAACTTGTCTCTGCTTTTGCGCACATGAGAGCAGGCAAGTCGCTCAGCACTGTTCTGGATCTCTGGGCTGGCTTTGTATCTCCTTTTCTCTATTTGCTTCTTATCTCCCTACTGAAGTTTTAGAACCCTTGAGCAGAAGGGGCATACAGAGAGAATCAGAATGAACATTCTGTTGGAATAAGAGCAAGATGGAACAGAGATTACATACTTTTTAGATTTTTGGAACATTTGTATTCTGGAATTTTTTTAAAAATTTAATTAATTAATTAACATCCCAAATACTGTCCCCTCCCTGTCCTCCTCTCACATAGTCTCTACTCCAGCACCCCCAACCCTGGCACAGCAAGGTTAGTTACATCTTCTCCCACTGAGGACAGATAAGTCAGCCCTGTTGGGGAAGGGATTCCACAGTCTATCTATACAGCTTTAGGGATAGCCCCTGCTCCTGTTCTTGGGAGTCCTACATGGAGACTGTTCTTTATGTCTGCTACATATGTGCCATGGGCCTTGGTCCAGCCCGTATATGTGCTTTGCTTCCTGGCTAGTACCTTTCATATTCTTTTCCTCTGTAAATGTTCTCTGAGAGCTTAGACTAAAGGAAAGAAGGTGCCGACAGTTTTCTTTCCTCTTTCCTTCCCTCACACTGACATTACCACAGACTCCTATATGTTTTATATTTTATTTTATTTAGATATTTATTTAAAGAAAGTATACAATGAAGGGATTGGGGAGGTAACTCTGTTGTTAAATTACCTTCTGGGCAAACCCTTGGGCCTGAACTCAGACCCAATCGCCCCATGTAAAGCTGCTTGTTATCCTGTGTGTCTTCCTGACTACTGCACGAGAGACAGAGACAAATGGATTCGTGAAACTCTCTAGACAGCCAGTCAAGATACTTCGTGAGCTTTGGAAGCTGGTGATATGCCCTATTTTAAAAATTATGTGCAGAATAGTAGAAACATCAACCCCACATTAGTGCTTAACCTCCACCTGTATGTGCCCAGATGTGTATGTGTATACACACTCACACACACACAAACACACACACACACACACACACACACACACACAGAGAGAGAGAGAGAGCAAGCTGAGAACCGGTGGGGTAAGAATGGGTGGGGACCCTCTGGCGGACTCTGGGGTGGGGGTGGGGGGAACAAAGGAGGCTGGTTCAGCAGGTGGGTTGGCTTGGCTGGCAGCTGTGGCTGAAGTGCAGGGAGGCTTGTTAGGGGAAGACCTGCTCCACTGCTCCAGCACAGAGCATTCAGGTCAGAGGAGGCTGTCCATGGTTTTAAGGTGCTTATTGTAGAAAGGCAGAGAGAGGGAGAAGTGTAGAGAAGTAGAGGCCAGCCATGGCCACGAGGAGAGAGGGGGGAGGGAATGTGTAGAGAGGGGGAGCCAGAGGGCAAGAGTAAGAGCAAGAGAATAAGAGGTAAGTAAGAGGGTAAGAGAGTAAGAGAGTGAGGAGGGGGCAAGCAGCTCCTTTTATAGTGGGCTAGGACTACCTGGCTGTGGCTAGGTAACTGTGGGAGTGGAGTCCAGGCAGAATTCCAGGAGCTTGGGGCATTGCCTACATGACTGATGACCTCAAACCTCTCTGCAGGGGACTGTGGTGTGGGAGACTGTAGCTGCTACAGGATCCAGGGGCCCAGGAGGCCTGGCCAAACTCCTACCGTCCCATGAAGCCAGAAGTCACTGCCCATCAGTTATCTGGGGTTCCAAGCCTGTGTTTGACAGTGACTGTACACAACTCACTGCCCCACACTGAACTACACCTGCAGTAAATGGCAGATACAAAAATCAGAGATTAGGCTCATGCACCAAGAGTCTCAATGAACTAACGTTAATTCTTCCATTTAGAAGGCAGGAGGTAGTTGAGATATTCGGTCCTAATGCATTAAGATTGTATTAGCCTGCTATAATTTAATGCCATTATTGAAATGCTCATGGCATGAAATAAGTCCTATAGTATCTTTGAAAGCCTTGGTAGAATGCAGCCTATGTCCAAAGACTTTCTGACAACGATGAAGTTATTCACACAATGTGAAGCCAGAAACATGTTCCATTGTTACAAATACTTCTTATGAAACTAAAATGGGCAATTTGTTTTCTATCCGAGTTGGTCACAGCAGAGTAGAACCATCAGGTCTGGAAAAAGGATATAAAATAAACCTGAGCTAGTGGTGACAGTATGCTGTGCATCACAATAGCTCTACTGTTAACGAGAGAGCATTTTATTACAGTCGTCACCGAGAGTAGAACAGCAGTTTACAAAATTTCCTGAAAAGTCTTTTGATGATAATTTGTTGGAACTTCGAAGGCACTGAACACATTTCATGCTGGTACCTCTGCTCTGAAAGATTCATCAGTTTTGTTACAGCTGAAAGCTCCCAACTGTAACTAACAATAAAGGCTTACATTTAGGAAGACAGCAAAATAGCTCAGTTAAGATCATTTAATGTGATTTGAATCATGCCTCCTATCAGTTAGTATTCCAGCTAGAAGGGTCATAAGAAGGATGTTAAGTGTGAAGCACACTCCAAAAGGATTTATTTATAATACGTCAAGTGTGTAAATCATGACAAAGGCAGTAACCCAGTGAAACAGTATCTAGGCTTTCATTATCCTTACACTGAACTGAGCTTGTGCCTTCCGCCAAAACCCACTGCATCTCCAAAACCTCCTCAGGGTGTGCATATGCTGCAGAACTCACTTTAACTTAGGCTCAGCTTTGCTCTTTGGTCTCAGGTAGTGACAAGTAGGATACCAAGAGCAAAACACCAGGACTCCATATCCTGCTTTTTATTAAGTCTGAGGTAACTTTGTGGAATCCAACAGATCCAGGAGGCAGGAGATCCTTCTGATTAAAAAAAGAAAGAAAGAAAGAAAAGAAAAAGAAATCTTGCTAGTGTATGCAATGGTGTCAGCATTTGGAGGCTGATTATGGGATGGATCCCCGGGTATGGCAGTCTCTAGATGGTCCATCCTTTCGTCTCAGCTCCAAACTGTGTCTCTGTAACTCCTTCCATGGGAGTTTTGTTCCCAATTCTAAGAAGGGGCAAAGTGTACACACTTTGGTCTTCATTCTCCTTGAGGTTCATGTGTTTAGCAAATTGTATCTTGTATTTTGGGTGTTCTAAGTTTCTGGGCTAATATCCACTTATCAGTGAGTACATATCATGTGAGTTCTTTTGTGATTGGGTTACCTTACTCAGGATGATGCCCTCCAGGTCCATCCATTTGCCTAGGAATTTCATAAATTCATTCTTTTTAATAGCTGAGTAGTACTCCATTGTGTAAATGTACCACAATTTCTGTATCCATTCCTCTGTTGAGGGACATCTGGGTTCTTTTCAGCTTCTGGCTATTATAAATAAGGACCCAGATATAGCTGTCTCTTGTGAGACTATGCTGGGGCCTAGCAAACACAGAAATGGATGATCACAGTCAGCTATTGGATGGATCACAAGGCCCCCATTGGAGGAGTTAGAGAAAGTACCCAAGGAGCTAAAGGGGTCTGCAACCCTATAGGTGGATCAACAATATGAACTAACCAGTAACCCCCAGAGATCGTGTCTCTAGCTGCATATGTATCAGAAGATGGCCTAATCGGCCATCATTGGAAAGAGAGGACCCTTGGTCTTACAAACTTTATATACGTCAGTACAGGGGAACACCAGGGCCAAGAAGTGGGAGTGGGTGGGTAGGGGAGTTGGGGGGAGGGTTTGGGGTACTTTTGGGATATCACTGGAAATGTAAATGAGGATAATACCTAATTTTTTTAAAAAAAGGTAGACTTCTAGGGCAGAGAACAAAAGAGGTAGAAAAGCATCTATAATGGTATAGAACACACAAGCACCATTCATTCATTTATTCATCTATTTATTTATTTTAAATTAAAATGCAATTACAGTGTCCCTTTTCCCTTTCCTCCCATGTCCCTTTTTTCAAACATATACCATGCATCCTTACCTCTCTATCAAATTGATAACCACCTTCTTTGATATTAGTGTTACATGCACACACATGCACATGTGTGCACACACACATGTGTGTAGATATACGTATGTACATGTATGTATGTATGTATACGTGTGTAACATTTTGCCATTTGTATACGTATGATTTCAGAACTACGTGTTATTAAATAACCAGTCAGGAAGCCTATCCCTAAGAGAGTATAATTCTCCTTCTCTCAATGTTCATTAGTTGTCTATAGTTCTTTGTTGAGGGGCAATACAACCAAGATTTCCCCCTTCCATGTATTAACATGTCTATTGATATTGCCATTGTTCATGTTTGTTTTATGAATGTATTTCTAGAAGAGACTGTTTTGGGACAGAATTGCTAGTACTCTGGCTCTTAAAACAAAAATAGACTCAGCAGGTTTATATATATATATATATATATATATATATATATATATATATATATATAAAATAAGTACACACATGTATATAACACATATATGTGTTATAACTAATATATTTAATATGTAATAACAATAAAATTAACATGGAATATTATTACATATGTAATAATAATAAAATTAAAAGACACTATCAATTTGAAAGTGTGAGTGGTCCATGGGAGAATTTGGAGATAGTGTACTTGGCAAAGACTGGTGGAAGGAAAGCAAAGGGTAAAGTGGTGCAATTCTATTTCAATTAAAATATATTAAAAATAAAATAAAAGATTCTATAAAAATATTACAGCTATAAAATGCCCAGGATAAGTAAGTTTAGCCCAGATCCTACCTAATACAACTTTAGAGAAAATGAACACTAATACTTCTTAAATTATTTGAAAAGGAAGGGATACATTGAAATTAATTTTATGGAGCAGGCATATCCTTAATATCAAAGGCAGAACCAAAAAGGAAAATTGTTAACATCATCTTTATTTACTTAGATGAAGGTATAAGATGAGAGCCATTATCAAGCCATGGGAATGCAGGGTTTGGGCTGAGCCTAGATAGTTCTCTGTTCTAACTATCCCTAGACCTAGGCATGGATACTTCCAGCCTCCATACAATGTAATATTCCAAGCTGACTGATTCAATCTGGCTTCTCTCCACTTTTAAGTGAACTGCTTTACCTGATCTCATATTAGCTTTGGCAATATGACCTAACTAATCTTCAGGCTCCTTCTCATTCTCTGGCTTAGTCTATCTTCACCTGTGTCTAGCTTGTTTTATCTGCAACCTATCTTTGTAAAACTGTCCTGGAAAAACGGCCATATACACACCACCCACCACAACACACCACATCACCCGTTTTCCTCTCTCTCAATGTTCTTAAGTAGCCTCTCTTTTTCTGTTGTTCTCCTGAGAGTTGGGTATATCCTATATTTGACTCATTCTGTCAAATATTTCTCAGATTCATCACTTTGTTGGCCCCTCAATTAGTCATAAATTTCAAACATGCCTACTTCCTTCTACAAACTAAACTTACCTTCATTGTTAATTATTTAAATTATGTACTAAGGATGTGTCTGCATACCAGCCAAATCATACTATAATCTAGAGCATGTCTGCATTCTAGCTAAATCATATCTTTGAATGTGATCTCTTGCCAAGGCAGTCATGTTGATGGATTAAAAATATTCTATGGAAAATAATAGGTCAATTTCTCTGATCAACATAAGTTCAAAAATTGTCAATATAATACTTTGAATTCAGGAACACATAAAAAAAGGATTATCAACTGCCAAGGACTAGCCTCAGTTTGGAGAAGGGTTCTGAGGAAGGTATGTTTGGGAACAGTGAAAGAAATTACTTGAAGTCAATTGTGGATACAAGCTGACAGTTCCACGTCTGCTCCCAGTTCCCCAGAGATATGCAGGTAGCTCAGATTTTGCAGACCAAAGCCCAGTCTTTAATTTGCACATCAATTTAATCGTCCACTGTGGGAAGCCATTCCAGACTCCCGGGCCAGCTGGATGGAAATCTATTCCAGGCAGTAAACAAGCCCATATTTGGTGGATGGCATGCCCCTAATCCCTGATTGGCTGAGCTAGCCTGCCTGGTGAGGTGGCGTGACCTGTGGTGATTGGTGGGGGCGTGGTTGTGGCTGGAGGGGAAAAAAAACACTTGTACCCAGAGAGGCTGGGGGATTTGAAGAGAGAAGCTGCCTGAGTAAACTGCTTTAAGAAGAACTGGTGGTTGCATTTTCCTTGTTGGTCAAGTTGGATGCAACAAGTGGTGCCGAAGAAACCCGAGACCCGATTCCCCCACCGAAGAGGTTCAGAACTTTCTGCAGTCAGGGTCTGTCTACAGGATGAGTAAGGTAAGTAACTCACTATCCCGGGATTGGAATTAGGCTCTCAGTAAAGAGACAATAAGGCTCTCCAGCTCTGGAGATGAGAAAGTGAAAGTAAGAGAGAAAGTGAAAGAGGGTAGTGAAAGTAAGAGGATAATAGGTACAGTCTATGGGTTACTTTCTTTTTCTAGCCATTTGAGTAATTTTTCTGAGCCCGTTTTGTTGCTGTGGCGACTGTGAGGGGCATGAAAGACTAGGTATGGGGTCGTCACAGTCACACCCAATTTTTTCAGCTCTCAATGAGCTGTTAAGAGTGAAGGATGCAAAAATTTTTCTTACTGCCTTTTGGTTTAAGGACTGGCCAAAAGGATGGCCGATTCAGGAGTCAGAACAAATATTACAAGGTCTGGGCTATGCAAAGAGACCAGACGTAAGTGCCAGGATGCTCCCTTGGAAAGATAAGGAAGGGATGTTTCAACCATATGTGCTTGAGCTGCCCATTACCTTATGGGGCAGGGATTTGTTGAAGGGTCTACAATTAAGACTTACTAATGAATATTCTGATGCCTCCCAGAAAATGATGAAAGATATGGGATGGCACCCATCCTTTGGGTTGGGAAAAGGGTTGCAAGGAAGTAAGTCCCCGATTCTCCCAATTAAAAGAAAGCCTCGGGAAGGAATGGGTTTTTCCTAGGGCCACTGGGGGATGCATTCCCATAACCTGGAAAACTGAGGAGCCGGTGTGGGTGCCTCAGTGGCCATTATCCTGAGAAAAATTACAAGCAGCTAAGGAATTACTTGAAGGAATTAGTTGAAGGACAATATCTTTTGGGTCATATTCAACCTTCTGTATCTCCATGGAATACCCCAATTTTTGTTATCAGAAAGAAATCTGGCAAATGGAGGTTATTACATGATCTGTGAGCTATTAATGCACAGATGCAGGTGATGGGCTCCATTCAGAGGGGTCTGCCTCTTTTATCTGCCCTGCCAGAAAAGTGACCTCTAATAGTAATTGATATTAAAGATTGTTTCTTTTCCATTCCCTTGGATTGGAAAAATAGTATTAGATTTGCTTTTACTTTGCCCTCCTGTAATCATGAAGAGCCTGATCAAAGATTTGAGTGGGTGGTGCTGCCTCAAGGAATGGCTAATAGTCCTACCATGTGCCAGATTTATGTAGGAAAAGCATTGGAACCAATTAGAAAAAAATATCCCAAACTTCGCTGTGTTCATTACATGGATGACATCCTTCTTGCAGCAAAGGATGAAAAGTATTTGCAGGAAGCCTATGGAAAGATGGTGGAGAGTTTGAGGCAATGGAGTTTGCATATTGCACCAGAGAAAGTGCAACAAGATAAAATAGTGTCCTATTTAGGAGCAAGGATCGCCCCTATGGCCGTTTGTCCTCAAAAGATACAGTTGAGGGTTGATTCCTTGCATACTTTAAATGATTTTCAGAAATTGTTAGGCAATATCAATTGGATTCGGCCCTATTTGAAGATCCCAAATGTTAAATTAAAAGCTCTGTTTCAAATTTTAGAAGGAGACTCAGTTAAGTTCCAAAAGGGAATTAACACCCGAGGCTAGAAAGGCCCTTACCCTAGTGGAAGAAGAATTGATTAAAGCCCAGCTTCAGTGTTGTAGAAAAGGGTTACCCATCATTTTGATAATATTACCTACTGAGATGCAACCCACAGGATTATTGTGGCAAGAAGGCCCATTGTTATGGATCCATTCCAAAATATCCACTGGGAGGACATTAGATCATTACCCTACAACAGTGGCTTCTTTAGTCTTCTTCTTTAGTCTTGTTGGGAATTCAGCATTGTTTACAATATTTTGGTATAAAACCCAGCTCTATTGTAATCCCTTATGATGGGTATCAGCAAAAGGTCCTAACAGCAAATATTGATGAGTGGGCTATTTTAGCCTGTATTAATGAGGGCCCATTTGATAATCATTATCCCAAACATCCGTTAATGAACTTTTTTAAGGAACATCCAGTCATTTTTCCTCAAGTAGTGAGGAAAACACCCATTAAGGATGCAGTTAACGTGTTTACTGATGGATCAAAAACCGGATGTGGACTATATATGGTAGAGGGGAAAGATCCTGTGGTCAGGCAGTATTATCCCTGTACTCCACAGATGGTGGAATTACAAATAGTTATTGAGGTCATTAAGGATTGTGATTTTCCTTTTAATCTAATTTCAGATTCACAATATGTAGTTAATTTGGTTTTATCCCTAGAAATGGCAGGACAAATAAAAGCTTGTAGTACCATCGAAGCCTTGTCCTTACAATTACAGAAGTTGCTGTGGGAAAGACACCAACCATTATATATTGGACATGTCTGGGCTTCCAGGACCCTTTTTTTGGGGGGGGGGTATTATTTTTTTTAATTAGGTATTTTCTTCATTTACATTTCTTTTTTTTAATTTTTAATATTTTTTATTACATATTTTCCTCAATTCCAATTCCAATGCTATTCCAAAAGTCCCCCATAGCGCCCCCCAATTCCCTACCCACCCATTCCCATTCTTTTGGCAGTGGCATTCCCCTATATTGGGGCATATAAAGTTTGCAAGTCCAAAGGGCCTCTCTTTCCATTGATGGCCGACTAGGCCATCTTTCGTTACATATGCAGCTAGAGACAAGAGCTCCGGGGTACTGGTTAGTCATCATGTTGTTCCAACTATAGGGTTGCAGATCCCTTTAGCTCCTTGGGTACTTTCTCTAGCTTCTCCATTGGGAGCCCTGTGATACATCCAATAGCTGACTGTGAGCATCCACTCCTGTGTTTGCTAGGCCCCTGCATAGTCGCACAAGAGACAGCTATATTTGGGTCCTTTCAGCAAAATCTTGCTAGTGTATGCAATGGTGTCCGCGTTTAGAAGCTGATTATGGGATGATTCCCTGGATATGGCAGTCTCTAGATGGTCCATCCTTTCATCTCAGCTCCAAACTTTGTCTCAGTAACTCCTTCCATGGGTGTTTTGTTCCCAATTCTAAGAAGGGGCACAGTGTCCACATTTTGGTCTTCATTCTTCTTGAGTTTCATGCGTTTAGCAAATTGTATCTTATATCTTGGGTATCCTAAGTTTTGGGCTAATATCCACTTATCAGTGAATACATATTGTGTGAGTTCGTTTGTGATTGTGTTACCTCACTCAAGATGATGCCCTCCAGGTCCATCCATTTGGCTAGGAATTTCATAAATTCATTCTTTTTAATAGCTGAGTAGTACTCCATTGTGTAAATGTACCATAATTTCTGTATCCATTCCTCTGTTGAGGGACATCTGGGTTCTTTCCAGCTTCTGGCTATTATAAATAGGGCTGCTATGAACATAGTGGAGCATGTGTCCTTCTTACCGGTTGGGACATCATCTGGATATATGCCCAAGAGAGGTATTGCTGGATCCTCCGGTAGTACTATGTCCAATTTTCTGAGGAACCGCCAGACTGATTTCCAGAGTGGTTGTACAAGCTTGCAATCCCACCAACAATGGAGGAGTGTTCCTCTTTCTCCACATCCTCGCCAGCATCTGCTGTCACCTGAATTTTTGATCTTAGCCATTCTGACTGGTGTGAGGTGGAATCTCAGGGTTGTTTTGATTTGCATTTCCCTGATGATTAAGGATGTTGAACAATTTTTCAGGTGCTTCTCTGTCATTCGGTATTCTTCAGGTGAGAATTCTTTGTTCAGTTCTGAGCCCCATTTTTTAATGGAGTTATTTGACTTTCTGGAGTCCACCTTCTTGAGTTCTTTATATATATTGGATATTAGTCCCTTATCTGATTTAGGATAGGTAAAGATCCTTTCCCAATCTGTTGGTGGTTTTTTTTTTTGTCTTATTGATGGTGTCTTTTGCCTTGCAGAAGCTGTGCAGTTTCATGAGGTCCCACTTGTCAATTCTCGATCTTACAGCACAAGCCATTGCTGTTCTATTCAAGAATTTTTCCCCTGTGCCCATATCTTCAAGGCTTTTCCCCACTTTCTCCTCTATAAATTTCAGTGTCTCTGGTTTTATGTGAAGTTCCTTGATCCACTTAGACTTGACCTTAGTACAAGGAGATAGGAATGGATCAATTCGCATTCTTCTACATGATAACAACCAGTTGTGCCAGCACCATTTGTTGAAAATGCTGTCTTTTTTCCACTGGATGGTTTTAGCTCCCTTGTCAATGATCAAGTGACCATAGGTGTGTGGGTTCATTTCTGGGTCTTCAATTCTATTCCATTGGTCTATTTGTCTGTCACTATACCAGCACCACACAGTTTTTATCACAATTGCTCTGTAGTAAAGCTTTAGGTCCGGCATGGTGATTCCACCAGAGGTTCTTTTATCCTTGAGAAGAGTTTTTGCTATCCTAGGTTTTTTGTTATTCCAGATGAATTTGCAGATTGCACTTTCTAATTCGTTGAAGAATTGATTTGGAATTTTGATGGGGATTGCATTGAATCTGTAGATTGCTTTTGGCAAGATAGCCATTTTTACAATGTTGATCCTGCCAATCCATGAGCATGGGAGATCTTTCCATCTTCTGAGATCTTCTATAATTTCTTTCTTCAGAGACTTGAAGTTTTTATTATACAGATCTTTCACTTCCTTAATTAGAGTCACGCCAAGATATTTTATATTATTTGTGACTATTGAGAAGGGTGTTGTTTCCCTAATTTCTTTCTCAGCCTGTTTATTCTTTGTGTAGAGAAAGGCCATTGATTTGTTTGAGTTAATTTTATATCCAGCTACTTCACCGAAGCTGTTTATCAGGCTTAGGAGTTCTCTGGTGGAATTTTTAGGGTCAGTTATATATACTATCATATCATCTGCAAAAAGTGATATTTTGACTTCATCTTTTCAAATTTGTATCCCTTTGATCTCCTTTTGTTGTCGAATTGCTCTGGCTAGTACTTCAAGTACAATGTTGAATAGGTATGGAGAAAGTGGACAGCTTTCTAGTCCCTGATTTTAGAGGGATTGCTTCAAGCTTCTCACCATTTACTTTGATGTTGGCTACTGGTTTGCTGTAGATTGCTTTTATAATGTTTAGGTATGGGCCTTGAATTCCTGATCTGACATAGGGCCACAAGCCTCATCCGGTCAGAAAAGCACCGGGGCAGCTGGGGCGCAGGGTCGGCTGACTCTCGCCAGCTACCCACAACACCCGCCACAGGATCTTAAGACTTCTGGTGAGTGGAACACAGCTTCTGCTCCAATCCAATTGCGAGCGGGACCTGAGACTTCATTAGTTAGGGAAGCAGAAACCGGCCTGAGTAGGGCCACAGGCCTCATCTGGCCGGATCAGCGCAGGGGTAGCTGGAGCGCAGGGTTGCCTGACAACCTCCAGCTACCCACGACCCCCGCCGCAGGATTTTGGGACTGCTGGTGAGTGGACCACAGCTTCTGCTCCAATCTTTAAACAGTGACAACGATAACAACTAACCCCAGAGATTACCAGATGGCGAAAGGTAAACGTAATAATCTTACTAACAGAAACCAAGACCACTCACCATCATCAGAACCCAGCACCCCCACTTCGCCCAGTCCAGGGCACCCCAACACACCGGAAAAGCTAGACACAGATCTAAAAGCATATCTCCTGATGATGGTAGAGGACTTCAAGAAGGACTTTAATAACACACTTAAAGAAATACAGGAGAACAATGCTAAACAGGCAGAAGACACTAAAGAGGAAGCACAAAAATCCCTTAAAGAATTGCAGGAGAACACTGCTAAAGAGTTACAAATCCTTAAAGAAAAACAGGATAACATAATCAAACAGGCAGAAGTCCTTACATAAAAACAGGAAAACACATCCAAACAGATGATGGAAATGAACAAAACCATACTAGACCTAAAAAGGGAAGTAGACACAATAAAGAAAACCCAAAATGAGGCAACACTGGAGATAGAAACCCTAGGAAAGAAATCTGGAACCATAGATACGAGCATCAGCAACAGAATACAAGAGATGGAAGAGAGAATCTCAGGTGCAGAAGATTCCATAGAGAACATAGGCACAACAATCAAGGAAAATGTAAAATGCAAAAAGATCCTAACTCAAAACATCCAAGAAATACAGGACACAATGAGAAGACCAAACCTACGGATAATAGGAGTGGATGAGAATGAAGATTTTCAACTCAAAGGACCAGCAAACATCTTCAACAAAATCATAGAAGAAAACTTCCCAAATCTAAAGAAAGAGATGCCCATGAACATACAAGAAGCCTACAGAACTCCAAATAGACTGGACCAGAAAAGAAATACCTCCCGACACATAATAATCAGAACAACAAATGCACTAAATAAAGATAGAATACTAAAAGCAGTAAGAGAAAAAGGCCAAGTAACATATAAAGGCAAGCCTATCAGAATTACACCAGATTTTTCACCAGAGACTATGAAAGCCAGAAGATCCTGGACGGATGTTATACAGACACTAAAAGAACACAAATTCCAGCCCAGGCTACTATATCCAGCCAAACTCTCAATTAACATAGATGGAGAAACCAAAGTATTCCATGACAAAACCAAATTCACACATTATCTCTCCACGAATCCAGCCCTTCAAAGGATAATAACAGAAAAAAACCAATACAAGGACAGGAACCACGCCCTAGAAACAACAAGAAGGTAATCCCTCAACAAACCTAAAAGAAGACAGCCACAAGAACAAAATGCCAACTTTAACAACAAAAATAACAGGAAACAACAATTACTTTTCCTTAATATCTCTTAATATCAATGGACTCTTGTCTCTAGCTGCATATGTATCGAAAGATGGCCTAGTCAGCCATCAATGGAAAGAGAGGCCCATTGGACTTGCAAACTTTATATGCCCCAATATAGGGGAATGCCAGGGCCAAAAGAATGGGAATGGGTGGATAGGGAAGTGGGGGGGCGCTATGGGGGACTTTTGGGATAGCATTGGAAACGTAATTGAGGAAAATATGTAATAAAAATATTAAAAAAAAAAATCAATGGACTCAACTCCCCGATAAAAAGACATAGACTAACAAACTGGCTACACAAACAAGACCCAACATTTTGCTGCTTACAGGAAACTCATCTCAGAGAAAAGGATAGACACTACCTCAGAATGAAAGGCTGGAAAACAATTTTCCAAGCAAATGGCATGAAGAAACAAGCTGGAGTAGCCATTCTAATATCTGATAAGATTGACTTCCAACCCAAAGTCATTAAAAAAGACAGGGAGGGACACTTCATACTCATCAAAGGTAAAATCCTCCAAGAGGAACTATCAATCCTGATTATCTATGCTCCAAATACAAAGGCAGCCACATTCATTAAAGAAACTTTAGTAAATCTCAAAGCACACATTGCACCTCATACAATAATAGTGGGAGACTTCAACACACCACTTTCACCAATGGACAGTTCATGGAAACAGAAACTAAACAGGGACACAGTGAAACTAACAGAAGTTATGAATCAAATGGATCTGGCAGATATCTACAGAACATCTTATCCTAAAACAAAAGGATATACCTTCTTCTCAGCACCTCATGGTACCTTCTCCAAAACTGACCACATAATTGGTCATAAAACAGGCCTCAACAGATACAAAAATATTGAAATTGTCCCATGCATCCTATCAGATCACCATGGACTAAGGCTGATCTTCAATAACAAAATAAATAATAGAAAGCCAACCTTCACGTGGAAACTGAACAACACTCTTCTCAATGATACCTTGGTCAAGGAAGGAATAAAGAAAGAAATTAAGGACTTTTTAGAGTTCAATGAAAATGAAGCCACAACATACCCAAACTTATGGGACGCAATGAAAGCATTTCTAAGAGGAAAACTCATAGCTCTGAGTGCCTCCAAAAGGAAACTAGAGAGAGCACACATTAGCAGCTTGACAACACACCTAAAAGCACTAGAACAAAAGGAAGCAAATTCACCCAAGAGGAGTAGAAGGCAGGAAATAATCAAACTCAGGGGCGAAATCAACAAAGTGGAAACAAGAAAAACTATTCAAAGAATCAACCAATCAAGGAGCTGGTTCTTTGAGAAAATCAACAAGATAGATACACCCTTAGCCAGACTCACTAGAGGGCACAGGGAAAGCATCCTAATTAACAAAATCAGAAATGAAAAAGGAGACATAACAACAGATCCTGAAGACATCCAAAACACCATCAGATCCTTCTACCAAAGGCTATACTCAACAAAACTGGAGAACCTGGATGAAATGGAGAAGTTCCTAGACAGATACCAGGTACCAAAGTTGAATCAAGATCAGGTTAATGATCTAAACAGCCCTATATCCCCCAAAGAAATAGAAGCAGTCATTAATAGTCTCCTAACTAAAAAAAGCCCAGGACCAGATGGGTTTAGTGCAGAGTTCTATCAGACCTTCAAAGAAGATCTAATCCCAGTTCTTCACAAACTATTCCACAAAATAGAAACAGAAGGTACTCTACCCAACTCATTCTATGAAGCCACAATTACTCTGATACCTTAACCACAAAAAGACCCAACAAAGATAGAAAACTTCAGACCAATATCCCTTATGAATATTGATGCAAAAATCCTCAATAAAGTTCTTGCTAACCGAATCCAAGAACACATCAAAACAATCATCCATCCTGACCAAGTAGGTTTCATCCCAGGGATGCAGGGATGGTTCAATATAAGGAAATCCATCAACGTAATCCAGTATATAAACAAACTCAAAGACAAAAACCACATGGTCATCTCGTTAGATGCGGAAAAAGCATTTGACAAGATGCAACACCCATTCATGATAAAAGTCTTGGAAAGATCAGGAATTCAAGGCCCATACCTAAACATGATAAAAGCAATCTACAGCAAACCAGTAGCCAACATCAAAGTAAATGGTGAGAAGCTTGAAGCAATCCCTCTAAAATCAGGGACTAGACAAGGCTGTCCACTTTCTCCATACCTATTCAACTTTGTACTTGAAGTCCTAGCCAGAGCAATTCGACAACAAAAGGAGATCAAAGGGATACAAATTGGAAAAGATGAAGTCAAAATATCACTTTTTGCAGATGATATGATAGTATATATAAGTGACCCTAAAAATTCCACCAGAGAACTCCTAAGCCTGATAAACAGCTTCGGTGAAGTAGCTGGATATAAAATTAACTCAAACAAATCAATGGCCTTTCTCTACACAAAGAATAAACAGGCTGAGAAAGAAATTAGGGAAACATCACCCTTCTCAATAGTCACAAATAATATAAAATATCTTGGCGTGACTCTAACTAAGGAAGTGAAAGGTCTGTATAATAAAAACTTCAAGTCTCTGAAGAAAGAAATTATAGAAGATCTCAGAAGATGGAAAGATCTCCCATGCTCATGGATTGGCAGGATCAACATTGTAAAAATGGCTATCTTGCCAAAAGCAATCTACAGATTCAATGCAATCCCCATCAAAATTCCAAATCAATTCTTCAACGAATTAGAAAGTGCAATCTGCAAATTCATCTGGAATAACAAAAAACCTAGGATAGCAAAAACTCTTCTCAAGGATAAAAGAACCTCTGGTGGAATCACCATGCCGGACCTAAAGCTCTACTACAGAGCAATTGTGATAAAAACTGCATGGTACTGGTATAGTGACAGACAAATAGACCAATGGAATAGAATTGAAGACCCAGAAATGAACCCACACACCTATGGTCACTTGATCTTCGACAAGGGAGCTAAAAACATCCAGTGGAAGAAAGACAGCATTTTCAACAAATGGTGCTGGCACAACTGGTTGTTAACATGTAGAAGAATGCGAATCGATCCATTCCTATCTCCTTGTACTAAGGTCAAGTCTAAGTGGATCAAGGAACTTCACATAAAACCAGAGACACTGAAACTTATAGAGGAGAAAGTGGGGAAAAGCCTTGAAGATATGGGCACAGGGGAAAAATTCCTGAATAGAACAGTAATGGCTTGTGCTGTAAGATCGAGAATTGACAAGTGGGACCTCATGAAACTACAAAGCTTCTGCAAGGCTAAAGACACCATCAATAAGACAAAAAAACCACCAACAGATTGGGAAAGGATCTTCACCTATCCTAAAGCAGATAAGGGACTAATATCCAATATATATAAAGAACTCAAGAAGGTGGACTCCAGAAAGTCAAATAAGCCCATTAAAAAATGGGGCTCAGAACTGAACAAAGAATTCTCACCTGAGGAATACCGAATGGCAGAGAAACACCTGAAAAAATGTTCAACATCCTTAATCATCAGGGAAATGCAAATCAAAACAACCCTGAGATTCCACCTCACACCAGTCAGAATGGCTAAGATCAAAAATTCAGGTGACAGCAGATGCTGGCGAGGATGTGGAGAAAGAGGAACACTCCTCCATTGTTGGTGGGATTGCAAGCTTGTACAACCACTCTGGAAATCAGTCTGGCGGTTCCTCAGAAAATTGGACATAGTACTACTGGAGGATCCAGCAATACCTCTCCTGGGCATATATCCAGAAGATGTCCCAACCGGTAAAAAGGACACATGCTCCACTATGTTCATAGCAGCCCTATTTATAATAGCCAGAAGCTGGAAAGAACCCAGATGTCCCTCAACAGAGGAATGGATACAGAAATTATGGTACATTTACACAATGGAGTACTACTCAGCTATTAAAAAGAATGAATTTATGAAATTCCTAGCCAAATGGATGGACCTGGAGAGCATCATCTTGAGTGAAATAACATAATCACAAAAGAACTCACACAATATGTATTCACTGATAAGTGGATATTAGCCCAAAACTTAGGATACCCAAGATATAAGATACAATTTGCTAAACGCATGAAACTCAAGAAGAATGAAGACCAAAGTGTGGACACTGTGCACCTTCTTAGAATTGGGAACAAAACACCCAGGGAAGGAGTTACAGAGACAAAGTTCGTAGCTGTGATGAAAGGATGGACCATTTAGAGACTGCCGTATCCAGGGATCCATCCCATAAGCAGCTTCTAAACGCTGACACCATTGCATACACTAGCAAGATTTTGCTGAAAGGACCCAAATATAGCTGTCTCTTGTGAGACGATGCCGGGGCCTAGCAAACACAGGAGTGGATGTTCACAGTCAGCTATTGGATGTATCACAGGGCTCCCAATGGAGAAGCTAGAGAAAGTACCCAAGGAGCTAAAGGGATCTGCAACCCTATTGTTGGAACAACATGATGTACTAACCAGAACCCCGGAGCTCTTGTCTCTAGCTGCATATGTATCGAAAGATGGCCTAGTCGGCCATCAATGGAAAGAGAGGCCCATTGGACTTGCAAACCTTATATGCCCCAATATAGGGGATTGCCAGGGCCAAAAGAATGGGAATGGGTGGGTAGGGAAGTGGGGGGCGCTATGGGGGACTTTTGGGATAGCATTGGAAATGTAATTGAAGAAAATATGTAATAAAAATATTAAAAATCAAAAAAAAAGAAAATTAGGATATAATTTTCATTGATAAGTCAAGAGGAATTTTTTCCACACACAGATTGTTTTGTAAATAAATACAAATAAAAATAGCAAAAAAAAAAAAAAAAAAAAAAAGAATTCCTGATCTTTCCAAGACTTTTATCATGAATGGGTGTTGGTATTGTCAAATGCTTTTTCCGCATCTAAGGAGATGACCATGTGGTTTTTGTCTTTGAGTTAATTTATATACTGGATTACGTTGATGGATTTCCGTATATTGAACCATCCCTGCATCCATGGGATGAAACCTACTTGGTCAGGATGGATGATTGTTTTGATGTGTTTTTGGATTCGGTTAGCAAGAAGTATATTGAGGATTTTTGCATCAATATTCATAAGGGATATTGGTCTGAAGTTTTCTATCTTTGTTGGGTCTTTTTGTGGTTTAGGTATCAGAGTAATTGTGGCTTCATAGAATGAGTTGGGTAGAGTACCTTCTGTTTCTATTTTGTGGAATAGTTTGTGAAGAACTGGGATTAGATCTTCTTTGAAGGTCTGATAGAACTCTGCACTAAACCCATCTGGTCCTGTGCTTTTTTTGGTTGGGAGACTATTAATGACTGCTTCTATTTCTTTGGGGGATATAGGGCTGTTTAGATCATTAACTTGATCTTGATTCAACTTTGGTACCTGGTATCTGTCTAGGAACTTCTCCATTTCATCCAGGTTCTCCAGTTTTGTTGAGTATAGCCTTTGGTAGAAGGATCTGATAGTGTTTTGGATGTCTTCAGGATCTGTTGTTATGTCTCTTTTTTAATTCTGATTTTGTTAATTAGGATGCTTTCCCTGTGCCCTCTAGTGAGTCTGGCTAAGGGTTTATCAATCTTGTTGATTTTCTAAAAGAACCAGCTCCTTGATTGGTTGATTCTTTGAATAGTTCTTCTTGTTTCCACTTGGTTGATTTCACCCCTGAGTTTGATTATTTCCTACCATCTACTCCTTTGGGTGAATTTGCTTCCTTTTGTTCTAGTGCTTTTAGGTGTGTTGTCAAGCTGCTAATGTGTGCTCTCTCTAGTTTCTTTTTGGAGGCACTCAGAGCTATGAGTTTTCCTCTTAGAAATGCTTTCATTGCATGCCACAAGTTTGGGTATGTTTTGGCTTCATTTTCATTGAACTCTAAAAACTCCTTAATTTCTTTCTTTATTCCTTCCTTGACCAAGGTATCATTGAGAAGAGTGTTGTTCAGTTTCCACGTGAATGTTGGCTTTCTATTATTTATTTTGTTATTGAAGATCAGCCTTAGTCCATGGTGATATGATAGGATGCATGGGACAATTTCAATATTTTTGTATCTGTTGAGGCCTGTTTTGTGACCAATTATGTCGTCAATTTTGGAGAAGGTACCATGAGGTGCTGAGAAGAAGTTATATCCTTTTGTTTTAGGATAGAATGTTCTGTAGATATCTGCCAGATCCATTTGATTCATAACTTCTGTTAGTTTCACTGTGTCCCTGTTTAGTTTCTGTTTCCATGAACTGTCCATTGGTGAAAGTGGTGTGTTGAAGTCTCCCACTATTATTGTATGAGGTGCAATGTGTGCTTTGAGATTTACTAAAGTTTCTTTAAAGAATGTGGCTGCCTTTGTATTTGGAGCATAGATATTCAGGATTGATAGTTCCTCTTGGAGGATTTTACCTTTGATGAGTATGAAGTGCCCCTCCCTGTCTTTTTTGATGACTTTGGGTTGGAAGTCAATCTTATCAGATATTAGAATGACTACTCCAGCTTGTTTCTTCATACCATTTGCTTGGAAAATTGTTTTCCAGCCTTTCATTCTGAGGTAGTGTCTATCTTTTTCTCTGAGATGAGTTTCCTGTAAGCAGCAAAATGTTGGGTCTTGTTTGTGTAGCCAGTTTGTTAGTCTATGTCTTTTTATCGGGGAGTTGAGTCCATTGATATTAATAGATTTTAAGGAAAAGTAATTGTTGTTTCCTGTTATTTTTGTTGTTAAAGTTGGCATTTTGTTCTTGTGGCTGTCTTCTTTTAGGTTTGTTGAGGGATTACCTTCTTGTTGTTTCTAGGGCGTGGTTCCTGTCCTTGTATTGGTTTTTTCTTATTATTATCCTTTGAAGGGCTGGATTCGTGGAGAGATAATGTGTGAATTTGGTTTTGTCATGGAATACTTTGGTTTCTCCATCTATGTTAATTAAGAGTTTAACTGGATATAGTAGCCTGGGCTGGAATTTGTGTTCTTTTAGTGTCTGTATAACATCTGTCCAGGATCTTCTGGCTTTCATAGTCTTTAGTGAAAAATCTGGTGTAATTCTGATAGGCTTGCCTTTATATGTTACTTGGCCTTTTTCTCTTACTGCTTTTAGTATTCTATCTTTATTTAGTGCATTTGTTGTTCTGATTATTATGTGTTGGGAGGTATTTCTTTTCTGGTCCAGTCTATTTGGAGTTCTGTAGGCTTCTTGTATGTTCATGGGCATCTCTTTCTTTAGATTTGGGAAGTTTTCTTCTATGATTTTGTTGAAGATGTTTGCTGGTCCTTTGAGTTGAAAATCTTCATTCTCATCCACTCCTATTATCCGTAGGTTTGGTCTTCTCATTGTGTCCTGTATTTCCTGGATGTTTTGAGTTAGGATCTTTTTGCATTTTCCATTTTCTTTGATTGTTGTGCCGATGTTCTCTATGGAATCTTCTGCATCTGAGATTCTCTCTTCCATCTCTTGTATTCTGTTGCTGATGCTCGCATCTATGGTTCCAGATTCCTTTCCTAGGGTTTCTATCTCCAGCGTTGCCTCACTTTGGGTTTTCTTTATTTTGTGTACTTCCCTTTTTAGGTCTTGGATGGTTTTATTCAATTCCATCACCTGTTTGGTTGTGTTTTCCTGCAATTCTTTAAGGGATTTTTGTGTTTCCTCTTTAATGTCTTCTACCTGTTTGGTTATGTTTTCCTGCAATTCTACCCTGGAGGTGGTCTGGCCGGAAAAGGCCTGTGGCCCTACTCAGGCCGGTTTTCTGCTTCCCTAACTAATGCAGTCTCAGGTCCCTCGCGCAATTGGATTGGAGCAGAAGCTGTGTTCTACTCACCAGAAGTCTAAAGATCCTGTGGCGGGTGTTGTGGGTAGCTGGCGAGTGTCAGCCGACCCTGCGCCCTAGCTACCCCAGTGCTGTTCTGACTGGAAGAGGCTTGTGGCCCTACTCACCTTCCAGGACTCTTAAGTAGGGGAAATGATATTGTGGATAACTGTACTCATATGGAGTTCATATTTTTAGCATCCCCTATGGAGTTAGCCTCACAATTTCATTCTAAATTTCATGTTAATGCTAAATCTCTGCAGAGAAAATTTGGAATCTCTAGAGCACAAGCTTGGGATGTAGTCCCTACCTGTGTACGTTGCCTTGAGTTTCAACACCCACCTTCTTATGGAGTGAATCCTAGAGGTTTGCTCCCTCTACAGGTGTGGTAGATGGATGTGACACATTTTTCAGAATTTGGCAAATTGAAATACATTCATGTATCCATTGACACATGTTCAGTAATAGTTTTTGCATCTCCCATGGCAGGGGAAAAGGCCTCCCATGTTATACAGCATTGTTTGGAGGCCTGTGCAGCTTGGGGTAAACCCCAACAACTTAAAGCAGATAATGGCCCTGCATATACTGCCAAAAACCTGGTGTCTTTTTGTCACCAGATGGAAGTACAAGTTAAACACAGCCTGCCATATAATCCTCAAGGCCAGGGAATCATTGAACGAGCACATAGAACCTTAAAAGAATTATTAATAAAACAAAAAGGGGGAATAGGCTATGTTCATACCCCAAAGATAAGAATTTCATTAGCTCTTTTTACCTTAAAATTTTTGCAATTGGATAAGGAAGGTCGCTCTGCTGCTGAACGACATGCTAATACCAGCCCCAGTAAACTGAGGTATGCTAAATGGAAGGATGTGCTTACAGGATCATGTAATGGTCCAGATCCCATGTTGGCCTGGGGGAGAGGGTCTGTTTGCTTGTTTCCACAGAATTGCGCAGAGACAGTGTAGGTTCCACAGTGGCTAGTGCGATGCTGTCAAAATGAAGAAGATGATCTTGCTGGTGATGAGCATATGTCTGCCCCTGATGGGTGCAGAACCCAGATGGGGGATACTGTTGGTGTTAAGAAACTGGACTGCAAATTTTGATGGCAAGATGAATGAGCTTCACTCGGTGATTATCACTGTGAACTCTACCTGAGTGGATCCTGGCTTGGCATCGGGAAAGAATGGACTGGGATAGGTACACTCTCTTTGGCCCTTGTTTTGGCATGCATGTTGTGTGTATGGTGTATGTGTTGGTTGCAGAATGCCCAGGTCTGCACTGCCACCATGGTGGTGCAAGCTTTTGCCACAGTGGAAGCAGGGCAGTCACCTCAGATTTGGCTTGCTGCCATGAAGAATGAACAATGAAGCCATTGCTCCGTAGGGTTGTAAGGCTAAGCACTGCACAGAGTTTAGTCTGGAAGCTGTTTGACAATCTCTGGGAGGTATGTCTGATTGCATGAGGGTTGAATGTCCTAGTGTCCTTCCCCCAGGAAAAACGGCACAGGAGCAGGTCAGGGTTGCTCTGGGTAAAAACCTGTGAGCCTAAGAGTCAATCCTGTACATGGCCCCTATTTCTGCACACTGGGGATCAGACCTCTATCTTCACCCCCATAGCTTGCTTCAAAAGAATATAAAAGGGGGAATTGTGGGAAGCCATTCCGAACTCCTTGGCCAGCTGGATGGAAATCTATTCCAGGCAGTAAACACGTCCATATTTGGTGGATGGCATGCCCCTAATCCCTGATTGGCTGAGCAAGCCTGCCTGGTGAGGTGATATGACCTGTGGTGATTGGTGGGGGTGTGGTTGTGGCTGGAGGGGAAAAAAACACTTGTAACCAGAGAGGCTGGGGGATTTGAAGAGAGAAGCTGCCTGAGTAAACTGCTTTAAGAAGAACTGGTGGTTGCATTTTCCTTGCTGGTTGAGTTGGACGCAACAGTCCACCCAGGTTGTCTTTTGATTATTTCATGAACCATCATTTTATGACCTTAGCCCCTTGATTCTTAGAAAGGACAAGAAGTGAATTTTATTAAATAGCAAATGGATTCAGAGATCTGCTTGTACAGACAATAAGCTAGCTGGGTGGGATCTGGCTCTGAGATCACCACTCCCTAAATCTCTTTATCTCCTTTCTTAATATGTTCCTGACAAGCTGCTTCATAGTGCAACTGTCTTTGTTCTTTTAGGTCAGTGAAGTCCCTCCTACAATTCACATTGCACCCTTATATTTTGCATAGTTGAGAAATTCTGTTGAGATATTTTTTAACTCATGTTTTCAGAGTTCTTTTCCACAGCCGTAAGGGCTGTCTTGAAGACCTCAGCCTTTACCATTATTGCTAAGGACATTGGACATACCCTTACCTCCTGGACTCATGTTTCTTCTAATGATCATAGAGTCATTAACTTTAACAGGAAGACCATTCCCTGAAGAACGAACATGAAAAAAAAGTACATTATCATACAAACAAGCCTTACACCAAGCAACAGTCAGCACTCCTAGAGGCCCATGCCCTGCTGGTTCACCTCTAGGGGCAGGAACTATGTCATGGCATCCATTTTGGAGCAGCCATGCAGGACTTGGCAATCTATTGTGGTCAAATTGACTTTATTCCAGAGATATAAGGATATATAAATCAATAAATGTGATTTCCCACATAAATAGGCTCATTTACAAAAACCCATGGTTATTGTATTGTTACAGAAAAAAAAAAAAGCAACTGGCAAAATACAACATCCCTTAATGATAAACGTTTTGGAAAATCTAGGGATACAGGGATATATTTGAACATAAGAAAATCAACATAAAATAAATCCATGACTAACATCATGCTCCAAAAGATGCCCAATCATACCTCAAGGATACGTGCTCTACTGTGTTCACATCAGCCTTATTTGTAATAGTCAGAAGCTGGAAACAACCCAGATGGCCCTCAACTGAAAATGAACACAAAAATTATAGTTCATTTACAAAAACATTTCTTTACAGAAACTTTAATAAGTCATCTTAAGTTTCATATAGAAGTACTTAAGACCCTAGATTTAAAAAAAAAAAAAAAACAATCCCGAAGCACTAAAAAGTGCTTGGAAGCACACTATCCAATATTTTAAATCATAATACAGAGGTACTAAAGTAAATATCATACTGACACAAATACAGACTTGTTGTATTTAATGAGTATAGAAATGAAGACCCATATAAGAAGCCACACTCTTATAGATGAGTCAGCAGGTAAAGGCTTTTGTTGCCAAACCTGACCATCCTCCTTCTGTCACCAGAATTCCATGCTGGAAGTAAAAAGCCAAATTCTACAGTTTGTCCTCTGTCCTTTGCAAGTGCATTCTTCCTATACAGGATGAATAAATATAATAAAAACACAAAAAGACAGCAGTACGGATTATCACTAAAATCTTCTTTAAAATATTTGAACAATACACTGGAAAATTATTTTATTTTTATGATTCAGTAAACATTCTAACAGGGTATGAAGTAAACACCCAATTTAGAGCACATTAAATATAAATATTGAAGGCAATAAAATGGAAACAGAACAGAGCAAGTCAACCTAAACTTAACAAGAATTGAACTTGTATCCTTCTATTTTTAGCTGGGTAAAATACTTTTACTTTGCACAAATTAATATTTTTGCATTGCAAATATGCAAAAATGTAATTCATTTTCAGTGTTTCCAATTCATGGAAGTTCTAACACATAGTTGATTTTTCATGGATATTTGATAATGCAAAGAATGACTAATTAAAACAAGTTATAGAATATTTCATGGCATATATAAAAATGAAGCACCTAAAAGTACAGGATATAAGGTGTTTTGACAGAGCAGTAAAGCATTAAGATTAAGAACAATGCTGAAGTTTGTACATAATAGAGTGTCTGTTACTGAATGCATTTCTTAAAAGTCTAAGTCCCTTCAATCAGATGACTTTTACTTACAGGTAAAGAAAGTCCCAAAGTTTTTTGTATTTATAATCTCAAATTTTCTTTGCAAGAGTCAGAAGATTAAGGCTGAACAGAAATAGGCACCATAAAATCTGGGAAGAAGAATTTATTCATAAAATATATAACAGGAAATTCAATTAATAAAGCAACATTTTCAGACAGGAGCCATCCAAAATTTAAGATTCGTTATAAATTATCAAATACTCTTCATGTTAACAAAGGAAAGCCTTGTATTTAGGCAAGGAAATTTTCAATATACCAAGGTGTTAGTTTTCTAATTTTTATTTTAGCTCGTCAAGAAAAATTAAAGGTAATTATTGTGTTTGTGTCAATGCTACAATTTTTTGAAGGATACTGTAAGTGAATAACATTCAGCTGATAACTCACAGGAAAAAATACCTTTATAAAATGGTCATATTTTTGTTTTTGGTAGTTGATTAAGCCCTAGTTAAGTTCCAGAATTAACTATAATTCAGTCTACCAATAACCTTTTCAAGTAAGCTGCCATTTAACACAGACAGACTTTTTCATAAACACCCACATGTCTTTCCTACATACTTATTGGGTATGAAGGCTGGCATGATTCGGGGGAGGGGGTTACACAGATGCAGCTTTATAGGCTTGGTTTCAGAGTGACATTCTCTCTGCAGATAGTACAATCTCAGGATACGGGGCCTTCTGAAAGATTCTTAGGTTACGGGAGACATGCCCTCCAAAGGACCGTGGATGCCCAGCCCCCTGATTGTCCTGTATATAGTATGTTTTGGATGAGACATGGTGTTGTCTCAACAAACAACCACTGAATTTAGGGCAGAAACTTTCAGAACCATGAAGCAAATTAAACTTGCTTTTAGAAGTTCATTGAGAAAATTAAGACAAATGTCTTCCTTCTTCTCCCAAGTCTGGCTGGTTCCTAAAGAAATAGAATGAATTTTGTCAAGTCAGAATTCTGATATTGGTTCTCTCATCTGCAGGCAGAAAATGATCACACTTTCATAAAGATATTGGAACCACACAATCTTCCAAATGAGGGAAGCAGCCAACAGTATTACTTAGCTATGAGACCTATGAACCACAACAAAGACTTACATGGCATGTTAACCCTAAGGGTGCAGTAGTGACATCTATACCTTGGCAGTATCCAATGGTCCTAGTTGAATTTAGGACCCAGTCAACAAGAGGAAAGTTATGCCTGGTACTGGGAACCTTGCTAACTTCCATACCTAGGGTTGAGGGAACACTAAGAAAGAGGGGAGAGATTATAATAGCCAGAGGCCCAGGGAATATGCTGGGAGACTCCATCTATGAGTTATGTCAGAAGCTACATCCAAACGTATTACCAGAAGGACCACCTAAACATGAGCTGGATAAGAACAAGAGACTTGATGAAATGGCCAGGGAACAGACCAGGAGGTCTTGACCATACCCAAAGACCTAAAGTCACTAAGTAATGCTGAAAGCAGCAGAAAGAAGCAGTCTTCTCCATGGAAGAACACAACAATTGATTATCTAATAACAGCCCTGAAAAATGCATATACAAGTAACCCTATACAGATTGAGCAGGTTGTACTGATATATTTGTGTGTGTGTGTTTATAAATATATGTATGTAAGAACAAATAATGAAGAACAGAGGCCATAAATTTGAAAAACAACAAACAAGGGTGCAAGTGCATGTGGGAGTTTGGGGGGAGGAAAAACATTTATAGTCTCAAAAAATAAATTAACTTAAGGTATTAGGAAGAATGATGTCTAAACCGTGGCAGAAAAACTTGCCGTGGATTTACACTAGACAAAGGATTATCTTCACTATACCATAAAATACTTATTTCAGTCTTTATTAACATTCTCAATTATACTGTGTGGCATATAATGGACACATAGTAAATAGAGACAGAAAAAAAAACAATTAAGACAATAAAATCTAAATATTGAGAAAAGTGTGAGAATAAGATTAGGACAGAAGTGGAAGTGTAGGTAGGCAAAATCAATATTTCCATGTGCCTCCTTTTCTACTGTATTGCCATCTCTGTACTTCATACTGATAAAAGGCAAATTCACTGAGACTTTGACTCATGCAGGCACCATACACATAAGTTTCTAGACAATGGCCACTGGGCTGTGATTAGTAAACCCGATGCCTCTTGCTGAGAGCTGTTGTCCATCAGAAGGGAACAGCTACACTCAGAGTATCCTTTTCTCATATGTTTTCTAAGAAAGTCAATTTTAAAAATAACTGTCAAAAGGACAGGAGTTGGGGAAGTTTTTCCTATGACCTGGTACTTTGGGAAAGAGGCAATTACCTTCTCCCTGTATTCATTTGTGCCTGGACCATTGATGGCAGTGAAGTAATTGGAAAAAGGTTTCTTTAATGTTAGTAGAGTTGTCTACAAAATTTAGAAATGTGGCAGTCACTGCAGATATTTGAAACTTTTCTGGCAAAAGATGTATCTCCTCTTGCCTTTTCTTTTTCTTGTTTTCTAATTGTGAACTTTTACCAATAGTTAGGAGCAGGGTTGTTAATTTGTGATACCTGTGTGTTTGTAGAATGCTATCTCTTTTAGCTCTCTCTTGTGGTACTATAAATACTTAGTTTTGGTTGAAATCCTAGAGAAAATTTGAAGTCATATAAACTCACTCTTTCACTTGGCATGCCCTGTAGGGATTGTGTATGACTTTAAATGTATTCCATCCTTAAAACGTGCATACACCACCGCTTGACTGTTCATCCTCTCGGCTCTATAGGCTATTTGCCGGAATCACAATTTAGTAGAAAATAATTTTAACAGCTATGATCGCCCACACTGTTGATTGAGGTTGAATGTTAGCTCCTCTGGAAAAGGTCTGGACACTGAAGATACTGAAGTCAATGTTTGTTCACCTTTAATTGAAATTTTATTACAGTCTTTAAAAAGCTATTCCACATGGAAATATCCTTCCTCTCTCTTTCCTTCTCCGCAACTACCAGCCCAAGGGAAGGGGATTAAAACTCACTGTCCAGACCATACAGAAAACATTATGACACAGTATGACCTGGCACTGTCATCTTAAAAGCCTACACAGTGCCTCTGCCCACTTGCAGCAGGCCACAAAATAATTACTTTTTTTTCCCCTTTTTTTGGCTAAATGACACCTTTTACCTTTCATTTGTGCTTCAACACTCAGTGTTCTGTAGATCATTTAGAGAGGTTCAGGGTTCTTTGGAAGCTAAAACTACTTCACACATCAGAGTCCTGGAACCTGGTGGGCAATGAATACAAGCCATAAAGGTGGTCTTTGTGAGACGGGACTGCACCCTGGTGTCTGTTACTGACCTGGCTGGCTCGTAGCTTCCCATAGTGTCTGCTCTTGAATGCTGAACTTGACTCTGTTGCAAAGCAGGACTGGAGAAACAAGAAGGCTTTTAGAGCATCCAAGCCCTGGGCTCCAGGAGGAGGATCAGTTTCCCACATGTCGGGGAAATCTCCTAGAAGGGACCTGATGGTGTGTGGTGGGTTTAGGAGAAAACCCTCGTGGTTTCTGAGTTATTTGTGGGGGGATGAATTATGTTCTAGTTCAAGTGATAATTAGAATGATAGGAACCTCGGAGTTATTTTAGAAGAGTTCTGAATATTCCTATCGGCTTCTCCTTTTTTTTTTTTTTTTTTAGTCCTGGGCAGTTTTATCAAAAAGATAGTCACAATACTGTGCATTTCGTTTGATTTTTCTTGAGGAATATTTAAAAATGACTCACTTTGAGTTTCTGTAAATGACATTAAAGGTTATTTTATTGGTGTTTGAATTATGTATTACTTAAAAGCAATCTTAGGGATTTACACCTTATCTAATTACCACATTGAGTTCTCTTTTCAACCTACATCTCACAGGATGGGAAGCCTGCCAGGTTCAGCTATGATCTTGTGTGAGCTAAGCTTTCACACCTGAATTAAATAAGAGTCTAAATCTAGTGACAGGGCAACTTGGCTATACCCCTCCCTGGGCCCTCTCTCCCACTCGTCTCCTTTCCCCTCCCAATCTTTCTATCTTTGTTTTTCCTAAGTCATTTTATTTCACTTGATTTTACTTTTATTATTAATATATTTTATTCTATATAATAATTTCATCTAGGTTTATAATAAATTTTGATTTGTCCCTCACACATGTACATCTCTTCTCTCTCCTTTTGTTATGTTTTTAAATCCTTTCCATTTTTCCTTTCAATTTATAATTATCAAATATCAGCTTCTTGATTATCAGGTGCAGTATTTATTATATCAGCCCTGGTGGAACTGCAGTGTGGAGAAACCCGGCTGCTATGGTAAAAGTCTGACATTGTCAGAAAGTGGTGCAAAATGGCAGAATTCCTTGGTCAGCAGGACTTCTCTTTCTCTGACCTTGTCTGGGAAGCCTGAAGCCCCTATAACCTTTACCTTCATTAAATTACACATTCAGCTTCCACTACCACCATTGCTGATCCCTTATAAGAAACCAGTTGAGCAAACACCTGCGATTCCTAGAATGTCTCTTGTTATTGAGGCATCTCAGTACCTTAGACTTCAGCCAATAACCATTGCCCACCCTCGGTATTTTTACCCAACTCCTCAAAATTACATAGCCCTTGATTCTCCCCAATAAAGTTGATCTGTCTCCCCTAAGCTGATCCCAGAATAATGCCATTTCTGTTTGTATTCACAGGCAGTCCAAAACCTAGTTTTTCAGCTCTGCTCCTGTCATCTTCGTGAGTTGGTAGTCAACAGCCCCGGGGAAGAAAGGAGGAACACACTACAGGAGTGTTTAAGGTTCGAAGTAAACGACAGAAAATATCATTAGAACTTGATTTCAAGGCACCAAATCATTTATTCCCTTATTATAATAAATATCATTCTTATTTAAAGGTGAAAAATGAATTAAACTTTTCTGGCTGGGGTAGATAATGGAGACAATATGTGTCACTCTGCTCGCCCTTCCCTTCAGGAAGTAGCATTTTCTGAAAGAACCCCAGCTCTTGGGTTACTTTCAGATGTGTGTCCACATGACTTCATTCAACACACTCTCTATTCTATGTTTAAGGTTTCTATGGTGATGGACTTCCCAATCAACATACATGTGGGACTGTGCATTTATTCAGTGAGTCCCATGTGCTCTCTACTGTCTCCCTAGATGTCAAGTGACTTAACAAGGCCTAGATGCTTGGGTATGGAAGAGTGAAGCAACAGTAGCTGCTTCTGATTTTAAAGTCCCCACCTTTTCTTTTACAGAAACATTTTGCTTCCAATAGCACAGTTTTTTTTAATACTTTAGTGTATATGCTTTCCATTCTTATGAATTTTGTGGAGGTGTCTACTGAGTATCAGCTGATAGGATGAATGTCTCAACTGTCATTCAATATGGCACATTGGACTACACAGAATTAACCTTTTCTTATCAATAATGAGGGCACTGATGTGCAAAATTAATTGGACTTAAGTGTCTCTGAACTCTATGAAAGAATGTGTTGAAAATGTGATGGAATGAAGTAGTTGGAAATCCAGAATATGAAAAAAACTAATATGAATCTCACCTAATAAAATGAAAATGTAAAAGTTTTAACAATAATATAAATTCTTGCTTTTATCTCAATATTTGACTCAAAATATCAGAGAAATAACAACAACAAAAATGCTGTTTTGTCTGTGAAGGCATGAAGGGGTCATAAAGAGCAGCTGAGGCTTGGCACTGTGAGAAGCCATGGAAGGCCATTGGTGAAGGTGCAGCTTCAGTAGCAATTGATGTCCCAGGACTGAAGGGGTCATGCAAAGGAGTTGAGACCTAGCACCATTAAAAGAGCCTGAGAGAGGCTATTGGTGAAGCCTAGTTACAGCGGAGGTTGGCAGCGTTTTGGAGATGCCAGTACCACGAATGTCCACTAAGAACAGTAGCAGCAGTGGAGTACAGGCATCTGGAGGCTAGAGGATGAGCTGTGTGTTACAAAGGACAGGGCTAGAGAAGTGACCTAAGCCCTTGGAGGAGCCCAGAAGATCATGAGTTGGATCCCAGACATTGGACAGTTGGAGTTTAATTTTTGCTTTTGATTGTGACTATCCGCTGATATTTTTCCCTCTTGAAGGAAGAAAATACTTTAGTGGATCCCACAGTTAAGAGACTTTTAATTGTAAAAAGACTTTGGATTTTGAAAGATATTGGATATTTTAAAAGGATTGAACTTTTAATATGTAAAGACTGTGGAACTTTTTAAAGTTGTTTAGATCTTGGGGATGAATAAGAAAGTAAGGGTTGAGGCTTAATAGTGATATGCTTGTGTGTCAAGTTGACAAGGGGTCAATTTTACTGGCTGGTTTTGTGTGTCAACTTGACACAAGCTGGAGTTAGCACAGAGAAAGGAGCTTCAGTTGGGAAAGTGCCTCCATGAGATCCAGCTGTGGGGCATTTTCTCAATTAGTGATCAAGGGGAAAGGCCCCTTGTGGGTGGGACCATCTCTGGGTTGGTAGTCTTGGGTTCTATAAGAGAGCAAGCCAGGGGAGCAAGCCAGTAAGGAACATCCCTCCATGGCCTCTGCATCAGCTCCTGTTCCCTGACTTGCCTGAGTTCCAGTCCTGACTTTCTTGGTGATGAACAGCAGTATGGAAGTGTAAGCAGAATAAACCCTTTCCTCCCCAACTTGCTTCTTGATCATGATGTTTGTACACAAATAAAAACCCTGACTAAGACACATAGCATTAGTAATGATTAGTTATGACCATCTAAATTCACTCTTTCATTAATGTCCTTTATCTATTGACTTATTTTAAGAAAAGTCTCAGACATTATATGTATGCATATATATACACATATAGATGTATATATCTATATACATATGTAATGAATCATTACAAATTATAACTCAATATATTATTTCTATACATAATTCAAAAATATAAAATTTTGTTGTTTTCTTCTTTTAAAATATGTATTTTTGCTATGTGTTTATGTTTCTGTGTATGTTCTTGTTCACGTGTGTGCAAGTACACACAGAAGCCAGATCAGGGTTTTATACTACCTTGAAGCTTAAGTTACATCAAATTTCATCAGTAGATGGTGCAGTACGAATCCTGAAAAGAGAACAGAATGTTTATTAATCCTGGTGGCTCTTCTAGTGTAATACACAAGACCAGCAGTAAATGGTAGACACTCACAGGAAGACTCCATGGCACCCTTGGGTAGTTTTGTAGAAAGTTCCAGAGGTATAATCTTTCCTTGTGGAATTTCTTCAGCTATCCAAGTGTGTGGTTTCCCTGTATACACGACTACTGTGGAGTTTTCTCTTGGACAGCGTTCCCCACATCACCCCACATCACAGAGAAAGTATTGTCAGCAGGTCCTACATCAGAGCAGGTATTTTTCCTTGGGTAGTTGATGTTATGGTTTGGCTATAAAGGTTCCTCCAAATAGACATATATGTTTAAGGTCTGGTCCTTAGCTACCGTTGCTATGCAAGGGAAACTGGATCACGAAAGCACTAAACTCATAAGTGAACTAATCAATCTCATTAGGAGGTAGGGCTTTTGGGAGGAGGGAGGTCATTAGTTATGTAACTTCAGACGATGCTCTGATCCTCAGACCTTTCCTCTTTCTCTGTATCCTGAGTGTATTAATACAGTGTTTCTAAGCCATAGCTATCCACCATGATGCAATGAGTTATATGGGTCCTAAAACTTCAAGACAGGGGACCATGAGCTGAAATCTGTGAAGGCAAGAGCCTAAATAAATCTTTCTTTTCTTTTTTTTTTTTTGGCATTTTTTAAATTAGATATTTTCTTCATTTACATTTCAAATGCTCTCCTCAAGGCCCCCTATATCCTCCTCCCGCCCTGCTCCCCAACCCACCCACTCCTGCTTCCTGACCCTGGCATTCCCCTGTACTGGGACATATGATCTTCACAATATCAAGGGCCTCCTACTAGGCCATCCTCTGCTACATATGTAACTAGAGACACAGCTCTGGGGATAACCACCAAATCTTTCTTTTCTTAAGCTGATTTCTCAGGTGTTTTCTGACAGAGAGAAAACTGACAGCATGTCTCTTTCACCTATGTTCCCCCACTAAGTATTCTGCCTGGCCTTAGAAGCAGTGGCTATTTCCTGTGTTCCATTTATGATCTTTAGAATTCTATGCATAACACTAAACTGTGATATAGTTGAGAGTTATTTTAGTTCCCATGCATACTATTGCTGTATTTCTGTACTCTAATTAGCTCTTGGCTGAGAAATGAGACATATTAAGACTGAATTTTACTGTGTATCTTCTAATTATGTATCTATATGATGCCTAGACTTATCTTTGGTATTTGCAGATATTGGCTATTGTCCAGTTTGCTAATTCATTAACATTTTTTTAAATATTTTTTTAAAGATTTATTTATTTATTATATGTAAGTATACTGTAGCTGTCCTCAGACATTCCAGAAGAGAGCGCCAGATCTCGTTGCGGATGGTTGTGAGCCACCATGTGGTTGCTGGGATTTGAACTCTGGACCTTTGGAAGAGCAGTCGGGTGCTCTTACCCACTGAGCCATCTCACCAGCCCCCTCATTAACATTTTTAAAATGGATATTATACTCTTATTTCCTTTATATTGAATAATTGGAAAACTTCTTTAAAGAGAAACTTGCTGGCCAATCATGGTAGCACAAAATTACCACCAGAATTTACAGCTTTATGTGGTAGGGCCAAAAGACCAGTTTTAAATTTGAGGCCAGTTGGCCTGTTATGAAAGGGGGTGGAGTTCCTTGTCAGCCCATAAATTATATGAGAGATGATATACAAAAGACAAATAAACAAGTACCCGTGTCCACACTTTCCCTTATAAACTTTTCAAATAATAATTGATTTGTTGTATTTTTCTTCTACTTTTGAGACACCACACATCATATAGTTCTGCATTTTTCCTAGTCTAGGCTTCTCCTACTTATGCTTTCCAAACTCAGAGATTGATTTGATTGTTCAAATAAAAGTCTGTCTGTGTGTATGTATGTCTCTGTCTGTCTGTCTGTCTCAGTGCCCCTTCTCTCTACCAAATATTTAAAGAATAATTGTTGCCAATATTATAGGAAAATCTTCCAGAAGCTTGAAGAAAAGATAGACTCAAGCCTTAAATAATGTCAGCGTCACACTGATAGTAAAATTACATGAATATTATACAACAATAATGTGTATATATTCATATACACATAAGTTACATCATGGATTATAAAATATATGCTAACTTAAGCCCTTGGTCAAAATTAAACAGTAACTCCTAGGAAACACCACTGGACAAAATGAATTATTGAATGATCTGATGGGCTATGAAAAATAAAGCTGTCAGAACTGAGATGAATATGTAGGACTATATATATATCCCATAAAGATTGAGACCTTTGCTCTTATTCGTCTTCCACTGCCCTCTGCTGCCCATCTTACTTTCTATTGTAAGAACCTGATATGGGATGTAAGTTAGAACTCCATAGTACTCGTATGTGGAAACTGCTTTACTTCATTCTCAGAAATTAGATAGGGCAGCAGGGCTCCTTCAGCTGCATAGTTGAACACATGTGTTTTTCATTGTCGAACCTGTGTCTGAATTTTTCCCACATTGATTTTTATTTCTGCTTTCATATGGCTAGTCCCTCAGTTGTCTTTAGTGATTCTTCTAGCTCAATTTGGAACCCGTGTTCGGCTCTTTCTCGTCAGTTGAACTCTGTTCTAAAACGAGCTGTACTTGTTTAGCTTTGTTTACTTGGCTCAAATGCTCTGATTTTCTGGAGGTCTGTTTGGACTCTTATCCTGGAGACTATAGCATTTCCTCTCAATTTTGCACGCTATTTTCATCCTGACTGATTGGACCTTTCATGCTCTTCCTTTGTGGTGGAAGGTATCTGTTTGCAATCTCAAGGTTCTCTGGTTTTCTTGTGTGAAGAAAGAATGCTACTGCTTTCTGTTTCTTTGTGCAGTTACTAATATTATGTGGGCAATGAGTAACCTCATTTCTTTCTGCCTAAGAGCAGACTGCAGGCATATTCTTTACTGTTCTTAGCTATAGGAGCACCAACAGAGAAGACTAAGAGTTTCCTGTGATGATAACATACTTGTGGAGTAAAAGATTTCTTAAAGTACACAGTAATATGTTTTTGAGCAGCATTAGCCCTCAGAGGAAAAGTGAAGTGAATTGGAAGATCAGAGAAAGCCAGTGCAAGGTCCCTCTGACTAGAACTATCCAGCAGGACATCTCTGAGGCAGGGGTATTCTGGAAACTACTGAGTAGCGCATAAAACTGAGGAACACATCTAAGACAATGGGAAGATGCAGGGTAAAAACTGTGAGGCAGAACTGTGTCTGCCAGGAAGGAGTCCAGATTGCCTGGAGCACTGAAACCAGATCCAGTTCACACGGCACTTGTGAGTTAGGGTCACATCTACCACGTCCTGAACAATGGATTGTCTCTGAATGTACTAACCACGTCCAATTTTGAACTGTCTTGATTAGAGGAATAGGCATTTGGTTACTGATACTCAATTAAAGCGTTATCCCTAGAAAACCCTAAGCAGTCAGCCAAACATCTGTAAGCGCATTCTTCCATGAACGCATTTCACAAACCCAGATTTAAGACCAGCAGTAGTTGATTTGTGGATTATGATCTGTTTAAACAGACAAGCAACCATGGTGTCAAATGCTGAATCTGCCATCTCCTACAGATTTTAGAGGAAAAATTGGCTCTATATTATGAAGATAGTATGGATCCAAATTAAGTATAGGCATTCCCTTCATAGATTAAAACTTGGCTTTGTGTTTTGGATCCTCTTAGTGAAAGTTTGCTGGGAATTTTGAACTTTCTCGCACCTCTTATGATTTAAGGCTAATTAAAACTAAGTTGAAACATATTCTTAAATTATGTATGAAGTCAAAACAAAACAGAATCCATTATATTTAGTTAAAATTGAATGCAGAGGGTAATTTGCATATGCTGCCTGGGTTTTTTTTCTTGATATGATGAACAAATTTATTTACTCAAATATCTTTTTTTGATTTTTCATATCTTAAAGGATGTTGTTCGGCAGATATTATCAGAAAAAAATATCAAATTTAAAAGAAAATGAAAGGAAGTATATAATCCCTTTATTATTTCATCTATGACAGAAAAAATGTCACAATTGGAACACATCATTGGCTTATTATTCATGATCTTCATCCCTTGAGATATCATAATATAGAAAGCTAAAATATTTATTGAATGAAAATCTTACCTTAATGTCCCAATTTAAGACTGCCCAAAGAATAGCAGACACAATTTTATATACGTCACTTCTGTTTTATACATACTATGTTTCTGTGTTACTTTAACTCATTATATCTAAATATGCCTTTTAAATTTAAACTTTTTGATTAAATACTTAAAAACAGAAAATAACTCAAAGAAATTCAACTGACATTGTGTGTTTTATCAGTCAATAAAGGCTGAGAAGATTGAGATGGGATAGAATGTAATTTAAGAATTTGGGAAGTGTATGAGTGGAATAAGTGCTTGACATATAAAATCTTAGATAATCTTTTTCTTGCCGAAAGAATAATAGGTAAAATTTGATTGATAGTATTTTTGTCTGCTGTGGTAATTAAGGATTGTCTATCTAGTATTTTTTTTCCTCTTCCGTATGGCCTCCTTCCCTTTGTAATTACAGGTTGTCATACAGCAATATGAGGCTTCGAGAATGATGTCTAAGGCTACTTACTTTGAGTGCCTATACTAAAGAGATTTGCATTTTATTAACTTTTCAGATGAAATTCCCCAAAGTTCTTACAAATATAGACTGCATTACATACACCCTTCTTTCTTCAATAATTTAACACTTGAAGATAGTTTCAAAAGATTGATTGAGGGACAGGTGTTACAGACTGAAAATGTAATTGATCTGTGGGGCAACACAGAGAAATACCAGAAAGCATTCGTGGACTGGATAATTTTCCTCAGCAAATTTTCATTATATGTGAAAATTTACATGAGGTTCCGAGGCCCAGGAAAATTACACAAAGCAATCCCATGTTCCCCTGCTTTTTCAACTCCCACCCTCCTGGCTATTTGTACTTCCAAAGGAACTTCTTGTTCCCATGAAATGAGTCAGAGACCAGATGGGAACACTAATTTACTTTTAATGAATGTGTGTCAATTCACAAGCAGAGGGACTCTGTCATCCCGGAAGCTTATCTCCTAGTGGGCTTAGTGTCTTGGCAGGGTTATTTCTGCCTGTTGATCCTTCTACCTACTTTGTGTTACTGAAGTATTTTGTTCAAAATCAGCATCTTTCAGTGTACTACTGCATTTAATATAAAGTCTATCATCTAGACTTTTCTAGAAAAATAACACATTAACATTGCATATTCAACATGGGAGTTATCAAAGTAATGAATGCTGATGCTTTAGAGGGTTAAAAAAGGGCACTCCGACCACCGCAGATATGGTCAGCATATTGAACAGGCACGGTGGTTTTTTTCTCATCTTAACTGTATCCTGGGATTTCCACTAGGCCAAGGAAGAAGTCAATATCAGTCTTCTTCACACCATTATTAAACAGAGTTCATGGGGTTTATCCAAGTCTGTGCTGATGAAATTCCATGGAGAAAAAACTTGGAGCTGGAAGCCCTCCATTACAGATTCCTTGCCTTCCTCTCACCCTTGATACGCAAGATAGTCACTTAAGTAGCTAATGTTTCTCCCCAGTAGAAGTCCTAATTCATTCTTCAGTCCTAAAGTGAACCACAGCAAGGTCAGCTTTCACTTGATTGGCTGTTTATCAATCAAATCAGGAGAGATACTTGGTGATTTTTGACTCTTCAAATTGACCCCTTTTCTCATTTTAACTAATTGTGAACTGTATCTATGCACCATCTGTCCTTATTTGTGGTATATTAAGGTTATAGACATAAGGTTGTTTGTATCCAACACTTATTTTAAAATAAAATACAATGTTACTTAAACATTGTAAATGCAAAACAGTGGCTAGAACAAAAAAAATGTTTCCTTGGAAAGATTTTGTCACACTGAGAGGTTAAACTTGGAATCGTTTTGACAAATTGAATCAAGTTTTGTGTACAGGATATAAAAATGTCCATCTGGCTACATTATTATTTTTTTAAAGTACTTAATAGTCTGGAATGGAGCAAAGGGGAATCTGGGTTTCAAGCTACATCAGAATTTTGGAAAGATATGGTTTTGACCTGACCTTTGAGCCTTTGGCCTGCGGAGAAGAAACAGAAGAAAAGAGCCAGACTTATTCAGACATGGTTCACTAGGAGACAATTTGACCTTATTATTGTGTTCAGGCAAAACAAAACTAAGGGCATTATAAACTACTTTAGTCTGGATAGTTTTTCAAATGCTGTCAAAATGCTTGTCATTGATCTTAAATATGGGAGGGCTGCCCGAATTTAAAATGCAACGGAAACTCATTTGTGGGGGCGGGAGGGGAAGTATGAAAGGGAATTATGTAAGTCATTTGAAAATATATCATACTCATCAGGTTAGAGATGAAGAAGAACTGAGTGTATATACTAGCAGGTTGCAAGGAATCCTTTGTTTTATGTGCTTTAAGCAAGGCCATGTGTATCTGTGCCCTACTAATTTATAAAAAGAGAGAAGAAAAAACAGAATAGAAAGTACCCAAGCATTATGACTAAGTCTGGAGAAATCTAGTCTGAGTGTTGGAGAAATAATTATCAATTTATTCAGTTTTAAAAATGACTTTAGAAGTGGGAGATGGTTTTATTATCTTGAATGCCCATTACTTTCCATGCTTCCCACCCAACAGATTATGCCTTCTACATATTAAACTTTATATTATGTAATCATTGTAGTATCAGCTTAAAGTTATTCCTCTAGATGTTGTAGAATCATCCATATATTATAGTGAGAACTCCACTACATGCATATGTCAACCAATCATAACACGTGCCTCAAGATATCTCAGCAAGGAACACACTGATGGTGGCTGATATGCACAAGTCATGGGAAAGTCAGCAAGCAGGTGCCTGGAGGTGAGACAAGTTGGAAGATATGAGGACCAACAGAAGGAAGCAAGCAAGGAGCTGCTAGAAGTGAGTAGTATTTTGCTGAAGAAAAAAAAAAAAAGGAATTATCTCTTTGGTGGGTCAAATATCAAAGAATGTATTTGTTAGTATGGTACCAAAACTTTTAATCCTAAAGGAGTGGGACCAATATAATGTAAACAGGAATGCTAGAGTTACTATAGGGCTAGTGGAAGTCCTAGCACTGGGTATGTATTGTATTATACTCCAAGACAGGGTCAAGGATGATTATGTCTTTCCGTTAGACATTACAATCAATATCATTTTCCCATGGGTCTCAAAAGTCACTTGAAATACAAAATCAGTGTGAAATCCCATCTTAACTAACCATCCAAAGGAAAGCCCATGACACTGTGACACTGTAGTATTTTAAAATCCTGAATGAGTCCTCTGTAATATTAAGGACAGAAAAAGATTTAAGAATCACAGAAAAAGCAGAAATAACTCTAACTCAGATATAAATCCCTAGCAGATAACTAATAATGGGTAATGTGGTGTAGCTCATAATGTCTATGGGCAAATACTTTAGTCTGAGAAAGGTCAAATTGCTTAAGTACTGGCCAGAAAAGGAACATGGATTAGAAGGAGTGGAGCTTCTCACTTGGAACAATCGACAAGCAATTGGGAAGGTTAGTCAAAGGGAAAAGCATATATAAAAACCAGATTCATATTCACGATATGAAAGTTGTAAGTGGGGCAATATATCAATGGTCCTTTAGCTTTGGATATTAAATATTGACAAAATATACTTCAAAAGACTTTTATAGGGCTGTTAATATAGCCTAGTGAATAACAGTGTTGCCACCAACCTGGTGACCCCAGTTCAATCTTCAGGACCAACATAGTGTAAGAAAAAACCCCAGCTCCTACTCGCTGCCATCTGACCTCCACACATACAACACACATACTCTTTCCAAACACACAAAGGAAATAAATGAATACAAAATTTAACTTATGACTATTAACCCCTGGAAAAGTACTAGGTTTTAAGCTGAATATAAGAAAACCATCAATCTTCTCTATAATCAGACGTCATCCTTCAGTCATTCAAATACTGTTTTGCCTTCTACATAGGTTTGGGGATTATTGCGCCATGTTTTAAATACTAGTCTATGCTATATAAGATAATACTAAGCCAAGTTTTGATGATTTCTTTCCCTTCAGCTGAAGGAAACAGAAGGAGCCAATTTTGAGGCAAAGCATTGATGTGATGCTTTCATCTCTGATATTTCTTATTTACGATGCATTAAATCATTGTATTTCGCAAGCCCTTTTTCAGTTGTATACTTATTTTTAAGAGTGCACAGCAGCTTTGATATCACACACACTTTACCAGTGATACCTGAGCATGGCAACCCAGTGCTCCTCCATAGCAACATAACTGCTCCTTATCTGAGCCAATGGCCATTAGTCATTAGCAGGAAGCCATTGTCTTCTTTCCAATTACCATTTTCCTGTAAATTTAACTGAATTTCCTGGCACTGCAGTTGCCTCTACCTTTAATATTTTATAAATACCTTTTGTTTTAGTCAGGGTTTCTATTCCTGCACAAACATCATGACCAAGAAGCAAGTTGGGGAGGAAAGGGTTTATTCGGCTTACACTTCCATGCTGCTGTTCATCACCAAAGGAAGTCAGGACTGGAACTCAAACAGGTCAGAAAGCAGGAGCTGACGCAGAGGCCATGGAAGGGATGTTCTTTACTGGCTTGCTTCCCCTGGCTTGCTCAGCCTGCTCTCTTATACAACCTAAGACTACCAGCCCAGAGATGGCACCACCCACAAGGGGCCTTTCCCCCTTGATCACTAATTGAGAAAATGCCTTGCAGTTGGATCTCATGGAGGCATTTCCTCAACTGAAGCTACTTTCTCTGTGATAACTCCAGCTGTGTCAAGTTGACACAAAACTAGCCAGTACAATTGACCCCTTGTCAACTTGACACACGAACACATCACTAGTAAGCCTCAACCCTTACATTCTTATTCATCTCCAAGATCTAAATAACTTTAAAAGTCCCACAGTCTTTACATATTCTTAAATTTTCAATCTCTTTAAAATATCCATCTCTTTTAAAATCCAAAGTCTTTTTACAATTAAAAGTCTCTTAACTGTGGGCTCCACTAAAACAGTTTCTTCCTTCAAGAGGGAAAATATCAGGGCACAGTCACAATCAAAAGCAAAAATCAATCTCCATCCGTCCAATGTCTGGGATCCAACTTTCGATCTTCTGGGCTCCTCCAAGGGCTTGGGTCACTTCTCCAGCCATGCCCTTTGTAGCACACGCGTCAGCCTCTAGGCTCCAGATGCCTGTACTCCACTGCTGCTGCTGCTCTTGGTGGTCATCTCATGGTACTGGCATCTCCAAAACACTGCGTGACCCCTTCAGTCCTGGGCCTTCAATTGCAACTGAGGCTGCACCTTCACCAATGGCCTTCTATGCCCTCTCACAGTGCCGAGCCTCAGCTGCTCTGCATGACCCCTTCATGCCTTCAAAACCAGTACCACCTGGGTGACCCTTACATATTACCAAGTCCCGCTGCAACAGGAGTACAACCTTGGCTATCTCTGGAACACAGCCTCTTTGTGCTTTCAGAAAACACTTCCCAGAAGATGTCACCTCAATGATGCTGGTCTCTTCTTAATCACCGCTAATTTCTTAGCTCCAGCTAACCAGCATCAATAGTCGCAGTAATGCTAAGTTTTTGCTTTAGTAGTTCTGGTATCTTGTTAATCACAGCTGATTCTTCAGCCCCAGCTAACCAGAACTACAGAATCTTAACAATCAAAACAGCAATGGCCCTGAAAAGAGTCTTTAATTTTCCTTCTGAAATTTCACAAGCCAGGCCTCCATCTTCTGCACAGTTCTCAACATTATCTTCCAAGCTCCTACAAAACATCTGACAGAGCTCTTAACAATGAATGGATATTCAAGCCCAACGTTCCAAAGTCCTTCCACAGTCCTCCCCAAAACATGGTCAGGTTGTCACAGGAATACCCCACTTTGCCGGTACCAATTTGTCTTAGTCAGGGTTTCTATTCCTGCACAAACATCATGACCAAGAAGCAAGTTGGGGAGGAAAGGGTTTATTCGGCTTACACTTCCATGCTGCTGTTCATCACCAAAGGAAGTCAGGACTGGAACTCAAGTAGGTCAGGAAGCAGGAGCTGATGCAGAGGCCAGGGAGGGATGTTCTTTACTGACTTGCTTCCCCTGGCTTGCTCAGCCTGCTCTCTTATAGAACCTAAGACTACCAGCCCAGAGATGGCACCACCCACAAAGGGCCTTTCCTCCTTGATCAGTAATTGAGAAAATGCCTTACAGTTGAATCTCATGGAGGCATTTCCTCATCTGAAGCTCCTTTCTCTGTGATAACTCCAGCTGTGTCAAGTGACACAAAACTAGCCAGTACACTTTTATTTCATCAATTCTAGCAAAACAGTGGATAAGTGGTGTCTTCAAAACCTATGATTCAACAAGTTTGAAAGCTGTGTACACTTTGAACATAACCATCAAAACTGTACTATAAAACTTACTCAACACCCCCAGGATAATCAACGTGGGCTTTCTCTGTCTAGCTCTTTTAATTTCTTTACTTAATATAGTTGGTTTCTCTTATATTATATAGGTTCAATTTACTTTAAATGAATACAGTCATACAGACTATGTTCTTTTGTTTCTGATACTTTCAATTTAGAATAAATCTTATTCTACCCATGTTTTGGAGGAAAAATTTTCTTTTTATTGTTAATGTAAGTGTCGCTGTAAGAGTGTTCCTAATTGTTTAATGTAGGGTTATGGGTCCCTTGTCCACCCTGCCACAGGGCATGACCAGCTGGTAGGGAAGAAGGATGTGCTTACCCCAGGCCATCACAGCGCAGGTGTCAGGCTGCAGGACAATGCTTCCGGGTGGGGAAGTAGTCTTAGGCTTGGGACAGCCAGAGCTTGCACGAGGGTCCCTGCGCCTGCAAGGAGTCCAGGGCTCTCTGGTTCTCAGGCTCTCAGATACACAAGCACCACTGGGAGACACGGAAGATCTGAGAACAGAGTGGGGGCCCATTGGTTGGATCTGGTTGTGGGTTGGGAGTGGGTCTCTGGCTGCTCCCATGGGGAGAGTTCTTGGGTCGTCCGTCATTGGCTTGAGCTTGAGCTTGGTGTTGGCTTTGAACATGAGATGAGGCAGCGGCTCTATAGATGAAGGCCTTCTCCATGGCTCCCCACAGCGGATCCTGGGAAGCAGGCTGCCTTTCACAGTCCCACATCTTTATATAATTTCTTATATTGCTATCAACTTTTCCAAGTTTAGGCCACAGAGACCAGAACAGGTGTAGAGTTATGTGCTAGCTAACTCTAGCTAAAATATATAGACATATATTTTTAGTCCTCTCAGATATAAACATGAAAGTTGGATGAATGAGTCAATTATTTTTAAAAAATTTGAATTCCCTTTTTAAAAATATCACAAAATTATACTTATTCTATACTTTTATTAGCACTTATTTTGATAATTAAAAATTTTTCTGGTCTACATTTTTTGGATTATAAAAAAAAACTTTTAATGATCTAAATTGTATTTTGCTAGCTTTTCTTATATCTTTGCTCTTTCACCAACATTTATTTTGATCCCTTGACTCAATATTGAATCACAATTTGGGGTAAAAAGTATTTTCTATGTGTGAAAATTTGCAGCTATTGTTTCTTGTTATAAGATTTGCCACAATGCTTTAATAATGACTTCAACAAAACCAAGTTGGAATAATAATTTTTATCCTTTTGTTTTTGTTGACCAGTTATATCCATGTTGAGCTGACTATTTATAATCAGTTGTTTCCATTGGTCTGTCTTAAGAGTATCCTCATATATTTTGAATGAGTGTTTTTACCAGAAACATCTATTTACAAATGTGCGATTTGTCATATTCTCTTGCTATTGTCTTTCACAAAGTACTTTTAATTTAAATGAAATAAGATTATTTCTTCAATAGGTTGCCTCATTTCTGTTAAATATTTTCAAATGTTTGTTTTGTATCTACTGATATTATCATGTGCTTTTCTTTTTCAAACATTTTATATAATGAGTTATGTTAATTAATTTTTGATATATAACTAGACTTGAATGCCTGGAGTAAATGTTAAATTCCATTTTAAACATATTAAATTTTACTTGATGGTAACTTGTTAAGGATTTTTGTGTTTGGATTTCTACTCATAAAACATAAGGACTCTGGGGTTTGAAATAAAGATGAAATTTCAAGACCTGTAAGTCATATAAAGTACTCAGAAATTGCTGGTTGTTTGTGAGCCTAGAGGCTGCCTGGGGCTGAGAACAAAGCAGAACAGACAGGGCTGTTGTTAAGACATTCCTAAGAACAGCTTGACTGTAAAAATGAAAAAATGTAAGGACAAGTAGGGCTATCTTGTCTGGGTCAACACCACCTGGCCAGAACCTCCCCTCTGTCTACTGCCCCTTGATGCCGGGTAAAGTCATACATCAACTGGTTGCTAAGTGAACAAAGTTAAGCCCCCAGCCCACAGGAACAAAGTCCTGATGCCCTTTTGCTGACATGTAATCTTTCTGTTAATGTTTGTATAAGCCAATAGTGTGTCGCTATGCTGAATTCCACACCCCTAAGCCCCTTACCCCATAAAAACCCCTAGCTTTCTAGCCTCGTGGCCTACATCTGTTATCTCCTGTGTGGGATGCATGTTGGTCTGGAGCTCCGTCATTAAAGACCTCATGTAGTTACATCAAGATGGTCCTTCGTGATTTTTTGGGTGCATGCCAAATCGGGAATTGAGTGGGGATTTCCCCACTAGGTCTATCAGGTTCATTCTAGTAATGTGTGTGTGTGTGGCGGAGGGATGTGCATGCGCGTGTGCATGCGTGTTGTATGTACTGGGTCTTGTGTATGTTAAGATGTGTATATGCATGTGGAAGTCAAAGGACAACCTCAAGTATCCTCAGCGATAGCTTCAACCTCCTTAGATTCAAGCTCTCCCTTTAGCCCTGAGCTTAGTAATTGGGCTAATTGGTCTGTCAGAGAGCCTCCACCATCCTTTCTCTCGGTCTCTCTACTACTAGAATTGCTTGTACATGTCTCCATTCCTAGCTCTTTTACATGAGTTTTTAATGAATCAAATTCAGGGCTTTACACTTGATAAGTACATGGTTTACTGACTTGGAGATCAGCCTAACCTAGGCCTTCAGTTGCAGTTTTCTTGAATTTTCTTAAAATTTTCACTTTTAAAATGAGTGTGTGTGTATGTGTGTATGTGTACAGGTACACACTTATGTATGTTTATGGGTTAGTGCATGGACATACCACACATATGTATAGAGATCTAAGGACAACTTTGGGGAATTCCTAACTTCCACTGTGGCTTGCAGGGACGAACACAAGTTGTCAGATCTGTGTAACAGGTGCCTCCACCTGCTGGTCAATCTTGCCTGCCCAGTGTTTTGGAATAATTTGATAAGCTATTATATTAAATTAATCAAGGATTCACAGGGTGAGTTATTTCTGTGTCTACCTTTTAAAACAAGCTCTAAATAGTTGATATGACTCCATCTTTAAGTAAGTGTTTAATAAAATAGAATTAACCATGAAAACCAATTTGTGTGTGTGTTTATTTTGTTTTATATTTATTTTTTTGATATTAAATACTTACCCACATGGCTTTCAGAGTGCATTGTCTCTTCAAGAGTGAATTTGGACAGACTGCCTTTGTGGGAACAGATTCTTTTTGTCTTAATTCTGAAATAAGTGGGTATACAGTTGTCCCTACCACCCCTTCATTGCCTTCCTAATGAATGAAGGATCAACAATGATTCTGTCTTTATATATTTTTTTTATTTAGACTGTCAGTAATGTGTGCACCCTTTGTGTTTTTGTTTCATAATTAGTCTAGGTAGAGACTTTTCAACTTTGTTTATCTTTGTGATGCTAGCATTTTGTTTTGGTAATGTTCTTCATCAAGTTCTTGTTTACATACTATTCTTTCTTTCTGTTTTTTATTTAATCATTTTTTTATTTAATCTTTTTTATTTTTCTTTTTACAGTTCAAATTTATCCCCCTCCTGGTCCACCCTCTCACTGTTCCACATCCCATAATTCCTTCTCTCTTCTCCATGAGGATGTCCCCCCTCAAATCCCCATCCCACCAGACCTTCTCACTCCCTGGGGCATCCAGTCTCTTGAGTTAGGTGCATCTTCTCTGACTGAATCCAAAACTGGCAGTTCTATGCTGTATATGTTTTCGGGGCCTCATATCAGGTGGTGTATGCTGCCTGGTTGGTGGCCCAGTGTCTGAGAGATCTTGGGGATACAGATTAGTTGAGACTGTTGGTCCTCCTACAGGGTTGCCCTCCTCCTCAGCTTCTTTCAGCTTTCCCCTAATTTAACCACAAGGGTCAGTAGCTTCTGTCCATTGGTTGGGTGTAAATATCTGCATTTGATTCTTTTAGCTGCTTGTTGGGTCTTCTGGAGTGCAGTCACGATGGTAGCCTTTTTGTGAGCACACCGTAGCATCAGTAATAGTGTCAGTCCTCGGTGCCTCCCCATGAGTTGGATCCCAATTTGGGCCTGTCACTGGACTTCCTTTTCCTCAGCCTCTTCTCCATTTTTTTGTCCCTGCAGTTCTTTCAGAAGGAACAATTATGGGTCAGAATTTTTGACTGTGGGTTGATGATCTTTCTTTCCACTGGAGGTGGGTCTACACCCACCCACTCTCCACTGTAGGGCATTTCATCTAGGGTCCCTCCTTTGAGTCCTCAGAGTCTCTCAAATACCCACCCCTACCCCATCCCCAGCACCTGATGTTTCCCTTTTCCCCTCCCTGTTCTCTTTCCCACTCAGGTCCTCCCTCCCTCCTGTCATTGTTTTCTTCTCCTTCCCAACTTGGATTGAAGCATCCTCACTTGGGCTCTTTAACTTGTTCTTCCTTTCTTTTGTCATCTAATTTGATCTGATTTTCCTGGTCTCCTTAAATAGAAAGTTAAATAATTGACTACAGATCTTTCTTATTCTCTAGTGTATACAATCGAGACTAAGAATCTCTGCTTAAGTACTGAATGCATTCCATCCTACAATTTTGATTAAAAAGCATTTCTATGTTCCTCTGATATTTCTTCCTTAACTTGAGTCTCATATGAGATTTGACATCTATGTCTTTGAAGATTTTTGAATTATGATTCTCCTTTTTTCCACCAATTTATTTATTTACTTTACATCCTGATTTCAGCTCCCTCCCTCTTCTACCCCCAGGCTCACCTTTATACATCCCTCTCCCCTTTACCTCCTCCTCTTCAAAGGAGAGGTTCAAAGCAGAAGTTCCCCTTCTGATCCTGGGACATCAAGTTACAACAGAACTAAGTGCATCCTCTCTCACTGAGGCCCAATGTTTCTCTTATTAAGTCCCATTTTATATTCAAGTGTGGTGTGGGAGCAGGAATGTTACAATTTCTGTTTTTAAGATGCCTTATAGGTCAGAATGAGGTCTGTTGTGGTGAGTGCACTCTATCACATTGAGAAGACTGTAATACTATTGTTGGATGAAATTGTCTGTCAGTTCCCCTTTAATTCATATTATAGACTGAATTCAACTTTGCCTTCCTTGAATTCCTACCAACAATCTCTCCCATTTTGACTGAAAGAAGTTTAAATATCTGAGTATAACAGTGTTTACACCCATTTCTCCTTTCCATTACATCACTTTTAACTTATATAACTTCATTCCATGTGGTTATGCACAAAAACATTAAGTATTTTATGTATGTATTCATATATATGTTGGGGATTTGAACATTTCCTTTATTGATGCCTGTGTAGTGCCTTTGGGCTTTTTAATCTCAATTATTTATTATTCATGATATTGAGTTGTATGAGTTCACTATAAATGTTAAGTATCAATCCCTTATTGGAGTGTTGAATTTGTAAAAATTTTTCTTTTTTTTTTCCTCTTATTTTTTTATTAGGTGTTTTCTTCATTTACATTTCCAGTGCTATCCCAAAAGTCCCCCATACCCTCCCCCCCACTTCCCTCTCTTCCCCCCCCCACTCCCACTTCTTGGCCTTGGCGTTCCCCTTTACCGAGGCATATAAAGTTTGCACGACCAATGGGCCTCTCTTTCCTCTGATGGAAATATTTTTCTAATGTGAATATGGTTTTAGTCACAGAATTCTTTGCTGTTCAGAAACCTTGGATTCCCATGTAATCCTATTTATCAATATTTGTTTTACTGCCTCAGCCTTGGTAGTTCTAGTTGCCTTTGTTCTTCA